>NC_064861.1:51977561-52291311 GCF_024139225.1 Suncus etruscus
TGAATCTCCAAGCACTGCCAGGAGTAATTCTTGTATGCAGAGTCACGAGTAACCTCCTGAGCATTGCCGTGTGAACCAAAAACAAAACAAAGCTAATGTAGTATCTCAGAATGGTTTCTTGGCTAGTTCACATTTGAATTTCTCAAGTTTGGTGTTTAAGAACCTTTCCAAACTTAAAACGGGGAGTTGGTGCGCGCGCGCGTGCGTGCGTGCGTGTGTGTGTGTGTGTGTGTGTGTGTGTGTGTGTGAGAGAGAGAGAGAGAGAGAGAGAGAGAGAGAGAGAGAGAGAGAGAGAGAGAGAGAGATCCCTTTTCCAAATTGTGTTCTCCCACCCCCACATCCTTACAAATAATCTGGCAGCTATTTAAAACTGTTCTTGAAGGCCATCCTTTGCAGCAGCAGGGCTGCAGGTAAGATCAGAGTGCTGGAGAGGCAGGGAGCTCCCCGTGTCTGGAAGTGAGCAAGCAGAGAACTAGGAAGGATAGAGAGAAGAGGCCCCCCCGGTGCAGGAGCAGCTGCCTCTGAGAATTCCTAGGCTCTAGGACCCCCTATGGATTAGGAAGGTTAGTAGGGTCCTTTTGTCTGCAGCCTGCCATCACCCCAGAAGCTGGGCCTGGGGGAAGTGGAGGAGAACGGCACACACGCCCAGGAATCTTCCTTTCCCCACCTCCCATCCTCTGTGTGTCCTGGTCTCCCCCAGAAAATCACAGAGCGCTTCTCCCGCAACCCCGAGAAGTCGGCAGACGACGATGTGCAGGAGCGCAGCTTCCTAATCCCGGAGGAGCGCGTCCAGCTGCGCTTCCACTGCCTCGAGGACCGAATCACCGCATCCAAGCGCGAGTACCTGCGGCGCCTGGAGGTGGACAGTAAAGGCAACAAGATCATTATGACACCCGAAATGTGTGTGTGCTACGAGGTGAGTGTCCCCGTTCCCACTGGGCAAAGGAATCCCCACCTCGCTCATCCCAGCAATTTGGAAGAACTGAATGGAAACTGCTTGCGCCCAGAAAATTCATCTCTGTCCCTGGGGGAAATCAAGAGCTCCAGTTTGGATTGCCATCTCTTTGCAATCCCCCACAGAAAGTCAATCCAGTGAACTGAGATGTCTCTTTGTCCCAAGCCAGCCTGCAGAAGGCTCAACAGCCCTCTTGCCCATTGCGGGCCTGATGAGTGGAGGAGATGGTCAGATAGTTTCAGTACAGCCACCCATTGTCCCAGTTTAGACTCCCACTCACTCTCCTGGTACTTCCTCGGTCCCTCTGACTCTCCAGATCCTCTTCAGACATTTATGAGTAGTGCTTTCTTTGTGGCCATACCAGGGGCAACTCCTGGCTCCGTACTCATGGTTTTGCCTGGTAGTGGTCCAGAGTTCACAAAGTACTGGGGCTGACCCAGGAGTCCTGCATGTAAAAGCAAACTCTCTCCAACACCTTAGCAGTGTTTTTTATGGATGAGGAAACAAAGGCCCAGAGAGGTGAAATGATTTCTCCAAACTCCCACGGCTCAAAAATAGCACCTGCAAGTTGTATCCCGGCACTCCATATGGTCCCCTGAGGACCCCCAGGAATAATCCATGAGTACAGAGCGAGGAGTGAGTCTTGAACACCGATAGACGTGGCCCCAAAACAACAAAAATCAAAGCTGGACTGAGATTTGATCCCAGAGGTCTGGCTCTGGAGTTTGCCCACACTCAGGTCCAGCTGCCTCTGAACAATGTGGTCTGTCGTCCCAGGTGGAGCCCATGGAACACACCAAGAAGCTTCTGTACCAGTATGAGACCATGATGCAGCTCAAGAAGGAGGAGAAGCTGTCCAGGCATCAGGCTTGGGAGTCCGAGCTAGAGGTGTGTGTCGGGGCAGGTCCTCGGGTCCCCAGAAAAATCCCTTCCCTGTGCCTTCTCTGACTGCCTGATGCAGGTGCTGGAAATCCTGAAGCTCCGTGAGGAAGAGGAGGAAGAACATAAACTGACCATCTCCATTTATGACACCAAGCGCAATGACAAGAGCAGGGAGTACCGGGAGGCCATGGTGAGTAACCTCCCTGGGCTCTTCCTGGATACCCCCAAACACATACACTCTGCCCTGGGAGTAGGAGATAGGCAGGCTTGGATTTCCACCCAGAAGCAGGATGGAGGTCAAGGGAAATGGACCAAGTTGTTCTTCCATTCTACTCATGCTCATCATTCTTCATCATCATGGTTCCCCCCAAAGGGCACTCAGGAAACCAGCCAATTTTTCCTCATTTCCCCCTACCCTCCAGAGCATGGTATCATCTGTGTGTGTGTGTGTGTGTGTGTGTGTGTGTGTGTGTGGAGAGAGAGAGAGAAGAGAGAGGAGAGAGAGGAGAGAGAGAGAAAGAAGAGAGAGAGGAGAGAGAGGAGAGAGAGAGGAGAGAGAGGAGAGAGAGAGAAAGAAAGAGAGAGAGAAAGAGAGAGAGAATTAAAATTGTCACCATCACCAGGCTCTTCTGGGGCTTTCATCCCTGTAAACTAACTCTGCTCCCAAACCTCAGTTCTGTGGTTGAGCAGCACAGAGCACTCAGGATATCCCCTTAGGTACTCCCATGTGGGCCCCCACTTAGCTGTTTTTTTCTTATTTTTGGATCACACCTGGTGGTGCTTATGGGTTATTACTAGCTCTGCACTCAAGAATCATTCTTGGTGGGCTCAGGGGACCATATAGGACTCCAAGAATTGAATCTGGTTGGCCACATAGAAGGCAAACGCCCTACCTGCAGTACTATCACTCTGGCCTTCCATTTTGTCCCTTCTGATCCCCCTCCCCTGGCAAGTGGAGATTATTGAGAAGAGCTGGAGGAGGATGAGGTGAAACAGGAATTATTTTTTAGTGGGGTGGGGGAAGGTGCAAGTTCAGTGATGCTCAGGAATCACTCCTGGTGGTGCTCAGGGGACCATATTGGATGCCTAGAATATCAAAACCCAGCTCGGCCATATGCAAGGCAAGTGCCCTACCTGCTGTCTGATCACTGCAGCCTGGATCAGGGAATTAGACGATGGGGTTTGGGCACTAGTATGAGCCCCTACATTGTCACAGCTTCATAGGCCTGTGTGTACCCAAAAGACATAAGATCCTGGGGTAGACAAAAAAGGAAGGATAACAGAAGCCTGACTGGGACAACTGTGATTGAGTAGACCTTTTTCTGGGACTATGAAGAGAGACCTTGGGGTTGGATAATTAGTATTCCCGGAGTCTGTATTGGTCTTATGACAGTATGATTCATGGGTAGAGAATCATAAAGCACCCTTTTAAAAAAACACCTTTTTTTTTTTAAGGCCAAGGGTATTTCCTTTCTAACTGCCCCCAACATTTGCTGCACCTATGCAAAAAAAAAAAAAAAAAAAAAAAAAGGCCACCACTTTCCTATTTTTTTCATTTTACTTGTATCTCCTAGATAGGGGCTCCCAGCTTTTTCATAGAACCTTGAGACATGAATCACTTTGTTTTACCTCATATTTTTGTGTCTTTTTACAAGTTGAGAAAGGGGAAAAATGGATATGGCTCAGGGGCCAACAGTTCTCAGATACACTAGTTAAAAAAATAGGTCAGAACTACATACACAAGCCAAGCCAAAGTCAATGACAATAGAATCAAGAGACCCAAAGTATAACAATCTAAACTTAAAATGGACCTGTAACACTGGTACGCTAGTTGGCTAAGGTAAGGGAGGTAAGGGATATATGCTGGGAACTCTATTGGAGGGAGGTTATCACTGGTAGTGGGGATGAGCCTAACTCACTGTCACTCTATGCCGGAAATACAATTATAAAGGACTTGTAATTCACAATGGTCTCAATAAAAATTAAAATTAAACAAAAGAGGAGGTGCTAGCAGATTGTGTGTGTGTATGTGTTTATGTGTAAGCATATGTATGAGATGCTGTACATTGAAGCCAGGACCTTGCACAGGTGGGGAAGATTCTGTAAAGTTCTGCTTTGGGGGGATGGAGACACAGAGTTAGTTGAGAGCCAAACCAGCTCCACATCCATCTTGCTGCTTCTTCTGTCTCAGGAGCGGGTAATGCACGAGGAGCACCTGAGGCAAGTTGAGACCCAGCTGGACTATCTGGCCCCCTTCCTGGCCCAGCTGACCCCTGGAGAGAAGCTGACACGCTGGCAGGCCATGAACATCAAGGATGAGTGCCTCAGTGACTTCAAAGAACGCCTCATTGACAAGGCCAACCTCATCCAAGCCCGTTTCGAGAAGGTGTGGCCACAGACTAGGCAAACATCAGCATTCTTGTTCATACCATGGGCCCACATTCACTTCTCACTATCTCAGACCTGTGGGTATCAAAGAGGGCATAAGTAGGTCTGTGCTTGGAGTTACCAAATGACAATGTTATTCCTCTTATTCCTTTCATTCATGAAAAGGTAGATGGAGAGATGTATGGGTGGAGGGATGAGGGAGAAAAGGATAGAATAACTGAGGGAGGGCTGAGGTGATGGATGGATGGATGAGAGGAGGAATGGATATTTTGAGGGACAGGGGGATGGGAACATAATGAAGAGGTTGAGGGATAGAAGACTGGATAGATGGTAGGTAGAGTAGCAGCAGAATGGATGAATGGAGAGATAAATAGATGGATAGATACCTGGAGGATCAGAGAGTTAACAGATGAATGAGAATGGAGAGATGATGGATAGTTGAATAACAGGGAGATGAGATGATGGAATGGATGTACAGATGGATAGATGGATGGATGGATGGATGGTGGGATAAATTGGTGGATGGAGATATAGAAGAGAACTTACAGGAATAGGAAAAAGATGAATGATTGTAAAATGGAGGGTCAGGAGGATGGACAAATAGGAGAATGGAAGGATAGAAAGATGGAAAGATGGAAGGATGGGGGATAAGTGATAGAAGAAGGAATGGAAAGAGAAGATGATGGGTGGAAGGACAGATGTAGCAATGAATGGCTGAAAGATGGATACCGGGAGGGATAGGAAGGTGGGTGGATGGGTCAAAATGGAAGGAGGGATTAGCAGGGATAGGAGGGTGGGTGGGTGAAGAGATGGGAGAGTAGATAGCTAATGCTTTAAAATACTTCAAAAATGCTTGAAGCTGGGGCCAGAGAGATAGCATGGAGGTAAGGCGTTTGCCTTTCATGCAGAAGGTTGGTGGTTCAAATCCTGGCATCCCATATGGTCCCCGGAACCTGCCAGGAGCAATTTCTGAGCATAGAGCCAGGAGTAACCCCCTGAGCACTGCTGGGTATGATCCAAAAACAAAAAAAAAATAAATTAAAAATGCTTGAAGCATTTTTGCTGGTCAGACATACATATTGCACTTATTTCCTGAGCTTCATCTCACTCGATCTACACAAAGGGTGAAGGTTATATACCTTATGTTGACAAGAAATGGGAGACATTGAAAATATCAGTGTCTGTCTGGGTCCTTGATTCATGTCCTGACCAAATCAGTGACTGTCCTTCAAGACACTGGGGACTCTGTCTCTGCTCCTCTGGTTGCTTCTGTGCTTGGATCTAGTGAGTGTGAGCCAGGGTGGGGTTGCAGCTTGCAGCTGGGTGTGAATGAGTCCTCCTCAACGCCCCCTTTCTCTATCCTGTGCCTACAGGAGACCCAGGAGCTGCAGAAGAAGCAGCAGTGGTACCAGGAGAACCAGATGACACTGACCACGGAGGATGAAGACTTGTACCTCAGTTACTGTTCTCAGGCCATGTTCCGCATCCGAATCCTGGAGCAGCGGCTCAACCGGTGAGGAACTCTGGGGTGGCTGAGGGAATCCCCCTGGGAAGCTGGAACCCCCCCTTGCTTTGCAACCCCTTCCTTCCTCTCATCCTTCCCTGATTCCAGACACAAAGAGCTGGCACCATTGAAATACCTGGCTCTGGAGGAGAAGCTGTACAAGGACCCCCGCCTGATGGAGTTACTGTGAAGCCTTTGGCACACAATGGGCCATTCCCAGCCGAGAGTGGCAGGATGAGTAGCCTTGCAGCTCCAAGGGCCCCTCTGTTTCTAATGGCAATTGTCCACTCAGACGCCCACCTCACTGCCATGCCACTAGCCCCATCTGTTCCTGCTGCTCCTGATTTCCCAACAAATAAACACTTTCTAGCTTGTCATTTCTATCCTGGGTTTCACAAGCTCCAGCATCAGCTTATATTTCTCCTTCTCCTTCTTCTTTTATTTTTTGGTGTTTGTTTGTTTTTTGGGGCTACACCCAGTGACACTCAGTAGTTACTCCTGGCTATGTGCTCAGGAATCACTCCTGGCTTTAGGGACCATATGGGACACCACTTGTGCCACCACTTTGGCTCCTATTGTTAGTGTTTTAAGCTAACATTCAGTGACTCATTCCTCTCTGCCTTACAGATAAATTTTATTTTGGTTTTGGTTTAGAGGGAGTAATACCTAGTGGTACTCAAGGGCCACCTTTGATGTGCTCAAAGGTCACTCACCTGCTCACCTATGGTGCTCAAGGGACCATGCAGTGCTAGCACCTCCAACCTGCAAAACGTGGTTCAGCTCATTGAACCACTGCTCTATAGATATGAATAAGTCAACTGTCCCATTACAGATGTTCAAATAGAGGCAGAGAAAGAGGAACTGGAATGTGGCATAAGAAGTTCTCCAGGGCAGATTCTTGGGACTTGCCATTCTCTCTGTATGAGCTGGAATGCTGTAGCCATAAACTTATGTAATGGGTTTAGAATTGGCTACAGGAGGCAATGCAGGCCCAGCCTCTCCCAAGAAAAGGCTGGAAGCAAAGGAGAAGGTGGACCACATGGGAACATGGGGGTGAGGTGAGGTAAAGTCACAAACCATTCAGCAGTATGGCTGAAATGAAAGAGTGCTGGTGAGAGAAGTGAGCTGAACTCTCACGCAGAGTTTTCTGGTGGAAGCATGAAGCCGGTCCAGGGCCGGAGAGATAGCACAGTGGTAAGGCATTTGCCTCACATGTGGCCAACCCAAAATGGACCCCGGTTCAATTCCCGTCATCTCATATGATCCCCTGAGCCTGCCAGGAGCGATTTCTGAGCCAAAGTCAGGAGAAACCTCTAAGCACTACCGGGTGTGACCCAAAACCCAAAACCCAAAAAAACCAGAAAGCTGGTTCACACCATCTGCTCCAACTAATGCTCTAGGTTTATTGTAGCCAATTCTATGCCTAGGTTCCAGCAAACGTGTGTGCTTGAGTGCTCATGGCAGCACCGTTAACAGAGCACCAAACTGGAAATAGCCCAACCGTCCCTCAGGAGGGAATTGCATATGGCCATACAGAGTAAGTTGCTTTTGTCATCTTGAGACTATATGGGTACCAAGGGGGCTATGCTGTCATACAGTGCCTGGGGAATGGCCCTGGGGGATAATAAAAAATGTTGTAGTATAATAAACATTAATCTAGCCTAAAATGTCAGATACCAAGACTGAGAAAGTGTGTGTAGCCTTAATTCCCCAGTGAAAATGAACTACACGTGAAAATAGTGACTTGGAAATGACAGGAAGGGAGGGAGACAGAGACAGAGAGACAAACAGAGAGACAGAGACAGAAACAGAGAAGAGAGACAGGGGAGAGAGAAAAAGAGGCAGGGAGGAGAGGAGCTGGTCATATATATTGGGAAAAATAGCTCCAAAGAAAGAAGGCCTTTGAAGTTCAGATCCTATCTGAGGAGCCTAGAAAACCTTTGAGTTGCAGAATTCCAGGACCAGAGAATAGCCATGCTCAGAGGCTGGGTCATCTACTGCTGTGCAAAGATCATGCTAATAACATCAAAGGGCCTAGAGCTATAGCACAGCAGATATGGTGTTTGCCTTGCACAAAGCACATCTGGGTTTGATACCCAGTATCCTTATGGTTCCTGGAGCCTGCCAGGAGTACCATAGAGCACTGCTGGGTGTGACCAAAAGCAAAACAAAATAAAAGAATATTTAAAAAAAGAACATGGACAGTTCCAAGTTATTCCGCTTGGCAAGCATCCTAGCAAAACCTTGTGAGAGAGACACTTTGGGAAAAGAGTATATAAATTGACTTGGCAGGACTTGATTGTATCTCTGCCCAAGCTGTGGACTCACTAACCCTGTGGCATGGATTCTCCATCAGGGGATTGGCTGTAGCACTAGTTGGAATGTGTGCTTGGCTTTGTCTTGAGCACAAAACTCCAGTTGGATCTCCATTCATTTCCCAGATAAACTTATCTTTATTACTTATCTCCTTCCCAGGAAAATAATTTATTTTGTTTTCGGGTCACACCCAGTGGTGCTCAGGGGTACCAGGGCTCCAAGTCAGGTTGGCTTCATGCAAGGCAAGCGCCCTATTTGCTCTAATATTGCTCTAGCCTCACCTTTCTGACATCTTCTGCCAGGGATGTTCCTGGAAAATCTAGACAGAGGTTAGGACAGGGGTCTCAAACTCGTGGCCCACGGGACGTTTGCGGCCCTCCGTACAACATTTTGTGGCCTGCGGCTGGCCTTCAAATATCGCAGTATTCGCGATTATTCACTTACCGAATAATAGCAATAAAAATGGCATTAGTAAGAAAAAATCGCATTAAACATTTGCATACCCCGAGCAGTTCCGTTCGGGGCATGCAAATGTTTAATGCGATTTTTTCCTTACTAATGCAATTTTTTATTGCGAATATTCGGTAAGCAAATAATCGTGAATACTTTGCACCTAGCACAGATGTCATTTCTGCTGCTCCTGCAGGCCTAAGGGAGAGAAGTTTATTACAGAATAAGATTTATTTATTACAGAATAAGATTTTGTCATACCTTCATCATGACTTCATCAAAGCCTGCAGTGAAGAGAAAGGTTGATGACGAGCACAGACAATTTCAGGAAAAGTCGGAGACGCAGTGTTTCTTTGTTGAGCACAGGGGCATCCCCACATGTCTTATTTGCTCAGAGAAAGTTGCAGTGCACAAGGAATACAACTTGAAACGCCATTATTCAACTAAACATGCTGAGGAATGTGCAAAATATCAAGGAAATGAGAGAGTCAAGTGGATTGACAGTCTTAAGGCATGTCTAATGAGGCAACAAGATTTCTTCAAGAAAGCAACCAAAGAGAATGTTGCATCAGTTGAAGCTAGTTACATGGTTAGTGAGATGATTGCTAAGGCAGGGAAACCATTCACAGAAGGAGAGTTTGTTAAAAAAAAATGCATGTTACAGGCTGCAAGTATTATCTGTCCAGAAAAGAAAGATCAGTTTAGCCAAATCAGCCTTTCTGCCAACACTGTGGCAGAGCGCATTTCTGACATGTCCAATGACATTTATTATCAACTGTGTGAGAAAGCCAAATGTTTTGATGCATACTCAGTTGCTCTTGACGAGGGCACAGATATAACAGACACTGCGCAGCTCACAATTTATGTCTGTGGTGTTGATTGCAATTTTGAATTGACAGAGGAGCTGCTCACAATAATTCCAATGCATGGCTAAACCACTGCTAATAAGATATTTTAGCATCTGTGTGATGTCATTGAGAATGCAGGTTTGCCATGGAAGAGGTTTGTTGGAATAATAACCAATGGAGTGCCATCGATGAAGCAGGCCCTTTGCAGTAAATGCCTGCCGTGTGACAATGTGATGTCTGTTGTGAAATGCATCAACCAAATCAGATCCAGGGACCTAAAGCACAGGAGGTTCCGTGCTTTTTTAGAGGAAATGGAGTCAGAATATGGAGATGTGCTCTATTTCACCGAGGTACGTTGGCTCAGCAGGGGAAATGTCCTGAAAAGATTTTTTGAGTTGAGAGAAGAAGTGAAAGCCTTCATAGAGAAGGATGGGAATGCTGTTTCTGAGTTGAGTGATCACAAATGGCTCATGGACTTAGCTTTTCTTGTTGACATCACACATAAGCTGAATGTACTAAACAAGATGTTACAAGGCCCAGGGCAGCTTATTAATGCTGCCTATGACAATGTGAGAGCATTCTCCACAAAACTTGTGTTATGGAAATCCCAGCTCTCTCAGACAAACCTTTGTCATTTCCCAGCATGCAAGGAACTTGTGGATGCAGACATACCATTCAGTGGTGAGAAATATGTTGATGCTATTTTTAAGCTAGAGAAGGAATTTGATCACAGATTTGCAGACTTCAAAAAGCACAGAGCCACTTTCCAAATTTTTCCGGACCCCTTTTCCTTTGATGTGCAAGATGCCCCGCCTGTGCTTCAAATGGAGCTCATTGACCTGCAATGCAACTCTGATCTCAAAGCCAAGTTCAGGGAGATTAATGGAAAAGCAGACATGCATGGGCAATTTTGGAGAGAATTGCCCCCCAGCTTCCCTGAGCTTTCCCAAATGTTCAAGTGCACCATGTGCCTTTCTGGGAGCACATATTTGTGTGAAAAGTTATTCTCCACATTGAACTTCAATAAATCAAAGTACAGGTCTAGACTTAATGATGATCATCTTCAAGCCATACTGAGAGTCTCAACTGCTTCCTCTCTAAAGCCAAATGTGGTTCAGATTTGTGAGAAGAAGCACTGTCAAGTCTCTGGCAGCAAGGAATAGGCAAAAGATGCCATGTTCAGAAGAACTGTTCATGATCTTCACTCAATGTTCTATTCATGTTCAGAAGAAATAATTAAAACTGTTAATAATGATGTTTGAGGAATTTTTTTTGTGTGTGAAATCCCTTATGCGGCCCTGCCTCACCCTGACTTTGCCTCCTGCAGACCCCAGGTAAATTGAGTTTGAGACTCCTGGGTTAGGACTAACTTTCCTTTTTCTGCTAGAAGAAATTCCTCCCTCTAGCCTGAGTTAATGGTTCCCTTAACATTCAAGTATAGGGACCATTTCCCCTGCTGTGCAGATCAAGTGAACTTCAGATAGTTTGATGACTGCTGTGGGGAACTGGTGGCTGCAAGCATCTATGCCAGGGGTCTTCAAACTTTTTAAAGTGGGAGCCGGATTATGATCCCTTAGAGAGCTGGAGGGCTGGATTACGTTCCCTTAGAGAGCTGGAGGGCCGGACTATATGAGCTACCTACTCACACTGCACATATCTTATATAAATAAAATGAAAACCATTTATAAATAAACAGATCACGCGCCAGTATTTCAATGAGAACTGTGGGCCTGCTTTTGGCTAATGAGATGGTCAATGTCCGATTCCATATTTGTCACTGCCAGCCGTAACAAGTGATGCAAGTGGGCATCAGTTAATCTTGATCTGGTTGGAGATTTCAGATTTTTCATTCTTGAAAAAGTCTGTTCACAGGCATAAGTGCTACCAAAGATGGTTACCATTTTGAGTGCATGGTTCCTGATATTTGGATATACACTGAGTGTATATGTTGGCAGGTATCTTGGCAACCAAACAGTGCTCACTGCTGGCGGGCCGGATCAGACTCCTCTGAGGGCTGCATGTGGCCCGCAGGCCGTAGTTTGAAGACCCCTGATCTATGCCATGTTGGAGCTTGTAGCAAACTTCTATTCATTCCTAACTCCCCACACATTGCCGCAGGTGGCTGAGATGGGTGGAGAAAGAAGCTGTAGATACCTCTCTAGAACTTCCATTTCTCTTCTCCCATTTCACTTGTCATCCTACCAGATAGATTTCTCAAACATAATATCACATCCAGATAGAAAAATTACATTTTGTATAAGTCATTTATATAAAAAACAAAAGCAGACAAGGTTAATTGGCATTATAAGTCAGGATAGAAGAATTTGAGGGTTAATGGAAGGAAATGAGCACCAGGCTGACCTTTTTGGTTCAGATAACGTTCTTTTCTTAGAGGGTGTCATGGGACCTGGGCCTCCTGTATACATAGAATGTGCTCCTGCCCATTGAGTCATTTCTCTGGCCCCAGGTGACTTTCTTCTTTTTTTTCTTTTTTCTTTTGGACCACACTCGGTGATGCTCAGGGGTTATTCCTGGCTATGCACTCAGAAATTGCTCCTGGGGGACCATATGGGATGCCAGGGGATCGAACTGCAGTCTGTCCTAGGCTAGTGCCAGCAAGGCAGACACCTTACTGCTCTGTGCCACTGCTCCGGCCCCACGTGCCATTCTTCTTGATCTGAGTATACCCAGTTTGTAAAAACTCATCATTCTGGTACACCTTGGGGATGTACTGTACTTCAGTATCAAAGTGTTTTTAAAAAGCTGGTCATGACAGGGCTGGAGAAATTGTCCAGCGGTAGGGTATTTGCTGACATGGGTTTATTCCAAGCAACCCATATGGTCCCTGAGTCCACTAGATCCCTGAGTGCAGAGCCAGGAGTATCCTGAGTACTGCCAGATGTGGGCCCAAAATAAAAACAAATGAAGAAAAGCTGGTCATGAATCTAATTAGACTCCAACTTCCACTTACCAAGAAATATAGGGGAAAAGGAACAGGAACAAAATAGCAATATTTAAAAAGAAAAACAGGAACACGGGGAAAAGAGAATGAAACTGAATGATCATAGACAAAATCATAACATGTTCAGGTAAATGGCTTAATCTATTCAAAATAGAAATATTTTTGTTGTTTTTATGCTACACCCAGTGGCACTCAGGGGTTACTTCTGACAGGCTTGGGGGACCATATAGGATGCCAAGAATCAAACCCAGGTCTGTCCTGGGTTGGCCAGATGCAAGGCAATGCCCTACCACTGTGCTATTGCTCTAGCCCAAGCAAAGTTATTTTCCCCCCCTCGCCCCCCCCGCAAAGTTATTTTTTAAAAAACTCGAGGGCCAGAGAAATAATACAGTTGGTAAGGCACTTTCTCTGCATGGAACTGAGCCTGATTCCCAGCATTGCATATGAACCACTAAGCCTCAAAAGGAGTGATCCTTGTGGCCCCAAACTCTCCTTACAACCTCCCTCCACCAAATAGGAAGATGAAATTAGAATAATAGCCAAAGTATGCTGAATCTAGAGCATTTGCTAATAACCATTTTTAAAATGGAGCCAGGTAGCCATTACAGAAAACATGCATTATACCTTTGAATTGTGCCAAAGACCAAACTCTTTTCAGTAACTATCCAGTACATAATTGTTTGAATTTTTGCTGGAGAAGAATCAGTAACCAACTAAGCAGAGTTGGTTTGTTGGTTACTATTCTTTCTCTACCCACTTACTCTCTTTGGGGGCACATTCTAGACTTTAGTATATAGTTCTTTGATTCCAAGTAAATACTGTTAGCCTTTTACTGGTGTCTTATTATTTATTAATTTATTTACTTTTGGGCCACACCCGGCAGCACTCAGGGGTTACTCCTGCCTCTGCACTCAGAAATCACTCCTGGCAGGCTTGGGGGACCATATGGGATGCCTGGGTTCGAACCAGCTGTGTGCAAAGTAATGCCCACCCACTGTGCTATCACTCCAGGCCCTGGTGTCTTACTTTTCAGGTTGACACCTAGTTGCGTGGGATTAGCAAAGGGTTGGGAATGTGACTCAAGTGGTAAAGCACATGCCTTGCGAACCAGACCACAATAAAAAGAAAAACAAGAGGCTGAACAGCAAAAAAAAAAAAAAAAAAAAAGTTTCATTTTTCATCATTAAGTATGTTTGGGTTGAATCTCTTGCTTTTCACATTCTCAACCTTTTGGTAATTCTACTCAAATCAGGAATGATCCCTGAGAAGAGACAGGAGTGATCCCTGAGCACCGTGAGGTGTGGCCCAAAACAACAACAACAACAAAAATCAAACAAAAATACATTTGTGTTGACACAAAAAACCTGAACATGGATTGACTGGTAGAAATAATTGTTTTATTGTAGGTGGGAGAGGTGAAATATGATTGAAGTTTGGTTACAAATTCTGTTGTAGGCCACTTGATTCCCACTGCCAAATGATGCAGGTGACTTGGGTGAAATGGGGAGCAAAAAAGATAGCCCAGAGAAAATCCTGTTTCTACTCTTTGCTTCTACCCACCTCAGTTATCAGGGAAATACCTGGTATGGGTGAGGACTGGTAAAGTCTGTGATGAGCATCTATACAGCATGGATGCCCATGTCCCACCAACTCCACAAGACAGCTGTCAAGCTGTATATGAAGCCATTTGATCTCCATAGCCTTGGTATTGGTCCCTAATCTCCAAGTTTGCAGGGAGCAGTGGATCAGGCTGTAGAGATCCTCTTTGCAGGTAGAAGAAAGTCAGTCTTCACCTGGGTACAAGAGTACCAGGTCTGTTACTTTCTATCTCAGAAAAGAATGTCAGGATGAGAGTGAAACAAATAGTTTTGTTTTTGTTGTTGTTGTTGTTTGTTGTTTTCTGTTTGGGGCCACACCAGGCATTGCTCAGGGTTAATTCCTGGTTTGGGATAATACATGAAGACAGGGATTGAACCTGGGTCTTGGGTATGTGTGCAAAGCAAGCAAACTACTTGCTGTACTATTGTTTTGCAAAGGTTTTATTGAAAGAAATTTAGAGAAATGAAAGAGAGGAAGAAAAGGAATGTGTGTGTGTGTATGTGTGTGTGTGTGTGTGAGAGAGAGAGAGAGAGAGAGAGAGACAGAGAGAGACAGAGAGAGAGAGCAACCTACTTGCTGTAGTATTGTTTTTACAAAGGTTTTATTGAAAGGAATTTAGAGGAATGAAGGAGAGGGAGAGGAGTGTGAGACCGAGTGTGTGCACACACGTGTGTGTATGTTTTGTGTGTGTGCGTGAGAGAGAAACACACATACATACAGACACACAGACAGACAGACAGACAGACAGACAGACAGAGAATTTAAGAGATAACACAGGCTTCTCCAGAGAAGAAAAATGACTTTGGGAGGTTGTATATAATTCCTCCAAATTATCATGGACCCTTGGGACTCTCGAAGAGCCTTTGATATTATGATCACAACCTTTAGATTCTCCTGTAACTTCTCGTTTTCAGAGGGGTCCACCCTTGGATTCCTGCATTGGGTGGTGCCTCAGTTTCACCTTTCCAAAGACCTCCAATGACCTGCATGTCAAAGGAATCTGGTCTGGTCTTCAGGCCTTTGGACTAATTCAGGGCTGGCAGCCTCTTTTAAGTTTCCTTATTTCTCAAACATACATTACCGGAGCCTCCCCTATCAATCTGCCTGGAACTCTTTCAAGAGCACCCACTACTGGCTGTTCCCTGATGTCAACACCAACATGAATGAAGTTATCCTTTAGCGCTGCCTCTGGAAAGTTGGGTGAGATCAAGAGGTCTGGAACTGCAGATGATTATCCTCTGGAAGATACCAGGGGTTAGGGTGTGTGTGTGTGTGTGTGTTAGGGTGTGTGTGTGTGCGTGTGTGTTAGGGTGTGTGTGTTAGGGTGTGTGTGTGTGTGTGTGTGTGTGTGTGTGTGTGTGTGTGTGTGTGTGTGTGGTGTGTGTTATCCTCTGGAAGATACCAGGGGTTAGGGTGTGTGTGTGTGTGTGGTGTGTGTGTGTGTTGGTGTGTTGGAGTGCTGGGTTCTGTTCCAGGAGGTCAAGCAAGGCTTGATCCCAGAAGTGGCTTTCGGGGATCACAGGCTAGAATCCTTCCCTAAACCCATGCCACTCTCCACGGGTTACCAAAGTCGCGTTCCTAGCTGCTGGTCACTGCCTCCAGGGATCAGGGATCAGGGATCAGGTTCTATTCCCCTTTAGGCATTCCTTGACACAATCCAGGGGACTCCTTGAGACATCCAAAAGCGCGGCCAAGCCCAAGAAGGGCAAAGTCCTGAAACCCAGACCACACCAGAGGCAAGCAAAGCAGGAACTGTGGTCAATTGCTGACTAAGGTATTGCCCTCGCTTTGCCCCACTCTAAGGTGGAAGAAGAGGCTTCGTGCTGATCCCAATATTCCCTTCTTATTGGCTATCTGGCAAGTAAGTTTTCAATAAGACGAACGCTGATTGGTCGAACCAGCACGGTTCTTACTGTGATAGGTTTCAAACGCAAAGTTAGTTACAGGAAGGGAAGAGAAAGGCGGAAAAGGGAAAGCTTGCGGCGGCGAAGGCGGAACCAAAGGAAAACGTACTCCGCATTGGTTCATTAGAGACCGGGGGGCGGGTCTTGAGAGCTCCTTTTTCGTGATTGGTCCAATTCAGGAGGAGAGGGCGGGTTCTTTGAAAAAGCGGCACGAGAGCCTTCTGCGATTGGTCAAAGCTGGGGAGAGGCGGAGCGTCCGAGGCCGCTGATTGGCGAGAAAGACGAGTGGGCGGGCCTCGAGGCCGGAGGTTTTTGTTGTGAGGGTTCGGTTGTCAAGCAGCGGCCAATCAGGGTAGGTGATGGAGGCAAGTGGGGGTCGCGCCTGGAGCTGAGCCTCGGCCTCGGGAGCCACCGCTGCAGGTGGGGTGGGCAAGGGGCGAGGAAGGGAGGCGATGATGGGCTCGAATGGGGCCGAGCCAGGCTGGGCCCTGTCGGGCAGCCTCAGAGAGAGCTGCGGGCGTGGGGAGGCTGGAGCCTCTGCCCCACCAACTGCGAATTGGGAGGGTCTGGCGAGGCCGAGAGAGATCCACCCCAACCTCCGGTCCGGGCAGTGGCCTGGCTTTGGGGGGCTAGAGAGGGGAAATCGGGAGGCCGGAAGTGGAGCTGGGAGGTCTGCAGGAGGATGACTGATGAACAGGGACACAGGGACCATGAGGGTGAATGAATGGGGGGTCCTGGGAACAGAGGAGAAGAGATAGGAAAAAGGGGTCTGAAGAAGCAGGGGCTAGATGCAGGAGCCCAGAAGTGCAGATGCGCTGGGATGGGGGACAACAACCAGCGATCGGGAGATGGGAAGACACTGGGAAGAGAGAGGAGAAGGCTCCTGGGAAAGAGGCTTGTAGGAAGCAGGGAGGTGGCCCTTGAAACGACTCTGCCTTGCTCCCCCAATCTCACTGCCCCTTCTCAGCAGTGTCCTTGGGAATTTCGGGGACCAGGAGGAGTTTTCTTGGCACTTCCCGGGGAGCTGGCTCCTGAAAACCTAGAAATTTGCTTGTTTCTGGGGTGCCTCTCCTGGGTCACTGTGCCTCGGACTCCACCCAGTTCCCTTACATCATACCAAACAGTGACTCCTAGAAATCTGATCTGCAGCAGACAGGAGGCCTTTCCTGGCTACTGCATCTGCTGCACTTCAGATGACAAGTCGTTGTGTTGAGACCCTGATTCCTGGCTTTGGGGAGAGCTGCTCCCTCCTCCTGAGGTGGTCTTTATCCAGATTCTCAACCCAATGTGTAGTGATCCAGACCACCTGGATCTAGTGGGGGTCTGCTTTTTTCAAGGTATCTTGGGGTATCCCAGGCAGGGCAGCTGCACTCTGTAGCCCCCAACCCGGTCCTGGGTCCCCAAATTGTCTCCAGTGTCACTGACGAGCTCTCCTCTCTGTGCATTCCAGCCCCGTGGAGCTGAGATGGCTCACGCCTGACATTCCATGGTCCAGGATCCAGACAGAGTCTATGCACCAGCTGCTGCTGTGGCTGATATAGAACCGGAGGAGGTCCCCCGGTCCCGGAGACGACGTATTTCCTCTGCCTGGATGTGTGGCAACTCCCTCCCAACTTGATTGGAGGATCTGGGGGGGATCTGCCCCCCACCCCAGGAGGAAATTAGTTGCCTTTGCAGGGGTCACTGGCCAGCTGAAGGATGGCCACCCCTGTGGTCACCAAGACGGCATGGAAGTTGCGTAAGTGGTTTTCTGGTGCTTTTCTCTCTGATCCATCTTCGCTTGGGCAGTTTCCTTTTGTAGCACCAGGAAGGCCACCAGGCTGAGGAGAAAGATAGACCAAGATGCACAGCAAGACTGGACACTTCTTTGCTAGGTGGTATGGGAGCAGAGCAAGTGACTTATCCTTATTTCTTGGATTCCAGTCTGTACAGTGAGATAATCACAGTTTTGCTCTAGAATTGCTCTGTGGTGCCAGCAAGGTGATGAGCTGGATGATGCATGTAGTGTGGGGTTTACATGCCGAGGATCACTCTGACAGGTGGACTGGGGCCAGCAACCCTAACCCTAAAGAATGTTCCAGCATCTTGTCTTTGTTTGCTTTTTGGGGTTAGGGGACACACACACACTCCTGCTGGATCTTAGGAGACTAGAAGTAGGACCCAGATTGAACTAGGGTCAGCTGTGTGGAAGATGAGTGCCTTAGCCCCTATACTATCTCTCCAGTCTGTGTTCCAGCATCCTCACACAGCTTACATCAGGCTCTACCCTCAGATAAGGATCTTGAGGACTAGGATGTGGGGCAGAAGTGAGCAGAGGTATGTGAACATGGAGTTAAAGTGCACCCCACATTCCTCCACATTCTGAGCATAGGGTCATGCTGTGATTGCTCTTAGAGAGAATGAAGGCCCACAAAGACATTGTATTGAGTGGAGTTGATCCACTCAGCATGTCCCATGTTAGAAATGAAGACTGGGATTCTTTTGCTTTTTGTTTTGGGGCCATGCCTGGTGATGCTCAGGAATCTCTTCTAACAGTGCTTGGGGGACCATATGGAATGCTGGGGCTAGAACCTGGGCTGGCACATAGAAAGCCCGTTATATTATTACTCTGGCCCAATAATGGTGCTTGTAATATCTGGGACCATGCAAGTACACCACCAGTGTCAGCATTACATGTGCCTTCTAGAAAGCTTCATGTGCTATGAATTGAGGAGAGAGTGGAAGGAAGACCCAGCCTCCTTAGTCTCCTGAGATAGTCTTGATCTCTGGGTCCTTAGAACCCCAAGGGTGCTGGGTTCGATTCCCGGCATTCCATATGGTCCCCTAAGCCTCCCAGGAGCGATTACTGAGCACAGAGCCAGGAGTAACCCCTGAGCACTGCTGCGTGTGGCCTCAAAAAACAAACACAAAAAATGGTGAGAGATTTGGGCTATGTTTTGGGGGAACCCCATTGTATGCTCTCATGGAGGGTACCCTTTGTACAGTGACTTTTCATTTTGGTCAGGAGTAATGTGTTTGTCCCTTCAATAGTGGGTCTTTCCTGTGTATAGAACCACGGTGGTGCTGCCTTGGAGAAAATGTGGGAGAGGTGTGCTGGGGGAAGGCAGGCAAGGTGTGCCAGAGGCTGATCTGAGAGGGGAAAGAGCCACATGATCACAAGCCACTCACTTCTCACATCCAGGAAGGGCAAGTGCTTGAATCAGGGAATGGGATGTGGAAGTAGGGGAGGGATGTGTTCAGGAGGCTCCCTGCAGTCTAGGCAAAGGCCCTGCAGCCATAAGTTCAGTATGGGAAGTCCTTGCTGGATGCCAGACCTACTAGCCAACAATGGGAGGGTAGTAGGTGCCTTCATTAGTGCCTCAGGGCTCTTGTCCATTGCTCCCTCATCTCTCCTGAGGCTCCGGCTGCACCATCTAGAGTTCAGCAGGGAGTGACTGATTGAATTGTGCATCCGCTGGCCATTCTCTGAGCACAACAGCTTCTGGTTGCCACTGTCCCAAGACCCCATGCTGTTGCCCCTTTGGTCCCCGTGGCTCTGAGTGGAGGCCATCAGAGCCACATGTATCCCAACCACCAAAATCTGTGCTTCTCTCACTGTGCTGCTGGTCCTCAGTGTCCCCTGAGACATCTCAGGGCTTTTAGTCACTGGTGGTGGGCCCTCTGAGCCAGGCTGCCTCCAGGGAAATTAGGCAATGTTGAGATGGTGGGTCTGCGAGGCCTGCTGTTTCCTTCTCAGCGTTGATACTTTGGGGGCTCATGGCTTTCCCTGCCTCATTCCCAGGCTTTCCCCCAGAGACTGGGTCAGGGTACTTCTTGCCCAGGCTTTGTGCTCTTTGGAATCCTGGCATTGTGCTGCCTGGCCAGCCAAGTGCCCAAGCTGGTGGCTGCCCACAGTATCCTCCCACTCACTGTCACCCTTGGGCTCACATTCTCATCCTTGTCTGCATCTCCTGGGCCTCGTCTCCATGGCAACCAGTCCTGCTACAGCCCCAGAAGCATGCAAGCACACACACACACACACACACACACACGTACACACGTACACACGTACACACATACACACTGACCTGTAGGATGTCTTGCTCTTAGCCTCTTTCCCATTTGAGTCAGTGGCCCACAGAGAGTGAGTAGCACACCTGCAGGCCACTCAACCCACAGCGATAGGATATAGGATGATGACCAGGTGACCCGAAATCCAGGAAAGTCCCATTCCCTCATATGACGGGTTTGTAGTTCACTCACTCATGTCTCTTAGAATGTCTGCACAAGGAGGCAGCCGAGGGCCATGTAGCTGCTCCCTGGGTTTAATTTTTTTATTTTAATTTTAATGTTTTCACTTATCTTTGCAATGTAGGAAAATTATGATGTGCCTAGCAAACCTGCCAGCTCCCACTGTTACTGCCTAACCTGGGTTAGTGAATAACCTTGTCAGCTGCTATGTAGACAAGGGAAAAAGTCAAGGGTGCACCACTCCCTAAAAAACCCACCAGGGGTGACCAGTGTTGTAAGAGCCATTTCTGTTCTGCCTGTGCTCCTGCTTCCTGAAAGGAGTGTCTGGGCAGCAGAGGGCAGCTGGGCAGAGCAGGGTCTGAACTGGGCAGGGCTTGACCCTCTGTCTGCTCTCTGTTAGCACCCCCTAACCACTGCTCTCTTTTCCCTTCTCTCCCCACAGAGGAGATTGTCGCTCATGCCAGCAATGTGTCCTCCTTGGTACTGGGCAAGGCATCTGGGAGACTGCTGGCCACTGGTGGGGACGACTGCCGTGTCAACCTCTGGTCCATCAACAAACCCAACTGCATCATGGTGAGCTTTGCTACTGCTGTAGTAGTGACAGGGAACTGGGCTGGGTGCCAGATGGGAGGCAAGTGACTTGATACATCCTATTCCCTGGGGTCCCGGCTGCGGGTCTGTGGGAGCACACAGAATACAACTTCAGCTTCTCTCCCTGGATGGCAGGGAGAGGGACCAAACCTCAGGCATAAGGCAGAATGCCCCAGGCAGCCTGTGTGAGAGGGTTTCAGCAAGCTCACCAGGCAGCTATAGATACATGGAGGTTTATTTCCATCCCTTCCCACCTTGTTCCATCAAAGGCCTGAGCATGCCTAGTGCTGGAGAGCTAGTGCTTGGGCAGATTCCCCTCTTCCCCCATCACACCCCTGCATTCAGTGTACAGAGCTGCTTGCCAAAAGTGGAAAGCGGAAAGAAGGAAACAAGATCATACAGTTCCAGCGGCTGCTCTTTAGATCCTCCTCTCAGATAGAGACACGCCCAGACATACCATGAAGCTCATGCATGCGCACAGAGGCATGCATCTCATTTCACAACACTCCCACTTTTGTGGCCCAGGTTTCCTATGAGCATGTCCCCATGTTGGTGAAGGTCCTTGTCCACCATGCTTTTAATGCCTACATGGCCTTGTGGGCAAGAGCTAGAAGTGGCCTGGCCCTGTTGACAGTGCCAGGAACCTTGCTACTTTAGGAGTCTGCTTAGGGACCATGGTAAACAGCCTCTGTGTCTTGAATCCCTGAGCAGAGCTGTGTGTGCTCATTCCAAAACTTCAGCATGTGTACTTGCACTGAAAGCTTTCCAGAGGCACTGCCATTCTGCCCTCCAGAAATCAGCCAATAACCACTCCAGCTGCTGGAGCCTCCTGCCTTCCTCTGCCCTCCTTCCAGCCTTACAGCAGAAGAAATGGCCTGTCTCTTTCTGGGTTACATGATAATTAAACCTAGCCACCCCAATGTTTTGGGTGAGAACTGAGCTCTGACCTGAACCACGGCCTTTGCCAAGAGCAGACTAGAGACCTGGGGAGATGATTCAAAGTTTTAGTGAGCTCAGACTTCACATATGAGAAGCTCAGATTCCTTCCCTGGCACTGCACAGGCCCCCTGGCACTGTAAGGAGTGACACCTCCCACCCCCCAGGCACTGAGCAGCCGGTGGTTCAAATCTCCCCCACTCCCAAATTAAAAGGTACCGTAGTTGTTTCACTTTTTTTTTTTTTTTTATCACACCCGGCAGTGCTCAGGGGTTACTCCTGGCTCCGCACTCAGAAATCACTGCTGGTAGGCATGAGGGAGCATATGGGATGCTGAGATTTGAACCATCATCTGTCCTGTATCGGCTGTGTGCAAGGCAAACGCCCTACCACTGTGCTATCTCTCCAGCCCCAGTTGTTTCACCTTTTAATAGTCTGTTGTTGGGGTTCAGATATCTGCTCCTGAAATGCCAAAGGACCCATTGAAAAGAACTGGTAAAGACTGACAAAAAGGGGACATGAAGTGACCCCATACTGTTCCTGCTATCCCATTGCCCATGCTACACCCCCAGGCCTCCCTCTGTGACTTGGTCCACCCCTGATCGAGCCCCTGGAGTGCACACACCTGATTTGGGGGAGTGTCATAGCCGTCTTCCTGTCCTCACACCCTCCCCATCGCCAGCTGGGCCTTCTAGGGTGACTATCCACTAGTGAACTCTCTTCACACAGATGGTCCTTCAACCTGACCTTCACCTTCTTCTTCCCACCCTCCAAGCATCCAGGAGACCTGACATCGGCATTGCAGAGCTGGCCATTGTGGGTGGGGAGGACCTCTGGCCCTTTGCCTGGTAAAGGCTGGGTTCACTCTGGGTTCCCAGGGTTCCCAGTCCAATACCCAGTATATGCAGTGAGAGATGGGGTTCTCGGGAAGCAGAACTGCAGGGGTTCAAGGAATTGCATCTCCCCTTAGCGGAGATTTTAAAAGCCCTGCTTAAACCTCCACCCCATGGGGCCGGAGAGATAGCATGGAGGTAAGGCGCTTGCCTTGCATGCAGGACGGTAGTTCGAATCCCGGCATCCCATATGGTCCCCCGAGCCTGCCAGGAGTGATTTCTGAGCATAGAACCAGGAGTAACCCCTGAGCGCTACTGGGTGTGACACAAACAAACAAGCAAACAAACAAAAAAAACAAAAAACCTCGACCCTTGTCAGACTCCTGGTGAGGGCTGGCTGAATCCTGTCACTCTCATCTCTGGGAGCTCTGAGGAGCTGTCACTTCCTGCTATCCCATTGCTCATGCCATCTTAGTAAACACTGATACACTGATAGATTCCCCCAACCCCCCCCCTCCCCATGTTTCATGATGGCTGTCCCTGTTGGGGAGCAGCCCCTTTTCCAGCAGGACTCTGTGTAGCCTGCTCTGAATGGATGGTAGGCCTGTCATACCCCCTTCCCTCAAAGCCTGGCTTGGAAGTCTGATGGGTCCTCCAGTGGCAACAGGTGTTCTCGGGCCAACTGTGTTGCTCAGCCTCTTTGTCCCTGGTTTCTTTCCTGAGGAGCTGTGGCGAGGCAAGCGAGGATGGTTGAAGAGGGTCCCCTGGGCTGGAGAGTCAGGATGATCCTTTCTTGGACCCTGTTTACTGGAGCCACTGTCCTCTCTTCACAGAGCCTGACGGGCCACACGTCCCCCGTGGAGAGTGTCCGCCTCAATACCCCCGAGGAGCTTGTGGTGGCCGGCTCCCAGTCAGGATCCATCCGCGTCTGGGACCTGGAAGCTGCCAAAAGTAGGTTTCCCACTGTCCCCTGATCCCCCAAACTAGCATGAAAGGCCCAAGGGTCACCCCCCTGGTTCCCCTTGAGAGGCCTTTACGTGCTGGTCTGACTTTCCTGATCACTTTGTCTCTGAACACTGCGATGCCACTGTTTCCTGGCCTTTCTTCCTCACCACCTTCCTCCTGTGGAAGAGGAGGGCTTTGTGCTCAGAACTCCCAGCATGGCCCCCCGAAGTGGTCAGTGTGTGCTGCACTATCTGGATCACAGCTAGTCCACGATACCCCTACAGTTGTCATTGGGCTTTTTTTTTATTATCTGCATCTTTTCCACCAGTTCCTTTTTTGTTTTGTTTGTTTGTTTTTTGCTTTTTAGACCACACTTGCTGATGTTCAGGGCATACTCCTGACTACCTTCAACGATCACTCCTGGCGGTCTCATGGGACCATATGGGGTGTTGGGGACCATACCTAAGTCAGAAGCATGTAAGGCAAATGCCCTACCCACTGTACTATCTCTCCAGCCCTCCACCTCTTTCATTTAAAACTGATGTTACCCAAGGTCGCAATCAGAGGAGTAAAGTTCCCAGACTTAGGTGTGGGCGCCCAAGCATCTGTCTTTTCCACCAGTGGTCTGAGCACAACTTCATTTGACTCCTTCCTTCCTTGCAACCTTCCTTCCTTGCTTCCTTCCTTCCTTCCTTGCTTGCTTGCTTCCTTCTTCCCTCCCTCCCTCCTTCCCTCCTCCCTCCCTCCTTCCTTCCCTCCCTCCCTTCATCCCTCCTTCCTTCCTTTTTCTTCTCTTTTTCTTTTGTTCCTTTCCTTTCTTTTTTTGAATCCAAACACAGAAAAAAAAATTTTTTTTTGGTTTTGGGCCACACCCAGTGTCGCTTAGGGGTTACTCCTGGCTATGCGCTCAGAAATCGCTCCTAGCTTGGGGGGCCATATGGGACACAAGGGGACCAAACCGCTATCTGTCCTAGGTCAGCTGCGTGCAAGGCAAACACCCTACCTGTGCCACCACTCTGGCCCCCTGAATACAAAATTTTGGCTTGAAATCCTTCTCTTCAATCTTTTAATCATGTAGCATCTCTGGCATATCTGTTAAATACTTGCTAGACTTGGCCCCCTGCCCTGCTCTTTTCCTTGACCCCTCCCTTGGGGTCTCTTTGTTCCCATGTCTAAAGTTCTAAAGCCTCTCTAAATCTGCTGTTTTTCTTTAGCTAGAGCCTTTCCATCTATAAACATATGGCCTGAGTTGGGGCCAGAGTGAGGTCTCGTCTTCCCTGCGTTGGGGACCTTCTCAGCCCTTTCCTGTGTCCGATGGTTGCAGTGCCATGGGAAGTTCTAGTAGAGAAGGGCTGCTTGCTTTGTCCATTGTACATGCAGCATGTTCTGGGGTCGCTATAGGCCAGCCTGAGAGCCCAGGGCTGCCTCCAAGCAGTGTCCTGTCTGGGTCCCCACACATCACAGAGACTACACAGTAGAGAGCAGATGTTGTCTTTTTGAGGTCACTTCTGGTTTCTCCATCCCCTGCCACAGGATGGCAGCTGTGGGCATACAGCTCTGGTGGCTCTACACTGCTCCAAAACAAGGGGTACTGGGCACCAGAGTGGTATTCCAAAGGCTTCGGATCTATCCCTGGCACTGCACAGTCCCCAAGTATTAGTAGCTGGAGCCTTGGAGGACCCCGAGCATGATGGGTGATGGCCTGGAACCTGTGGGCTGGTTCCAATTGTGGCCTGGTTGGCTAAGAAGTGGCCCTCAGGGGGCCCGGAGAGATAGCACAGTGGCGTTTGCCTTGCAAGCAGCCGATCCAGGACCAAAGGTGGTTGGTTCGAATTCCAGTGTCCCATATGGTCCCCCGAGCCTGCCAGGAGCTATTTCTGAGCAGACAGCCAGGAGTAACCCGTGAGCACTGCCGGGTGTGACCCAAAAACCAAAAAAAAAAAAAGAGAGAAAAAAAAAAGAAGTGGTCCTCAGGACCCCTGAGTATTAATCTCAAAAAGGCAAAATGAAACAAAGAAATAAGCAGAAAGAAAAACAGTCTTTTTGTGTGGGACCTTGGAGAAGATGGCACCCTGGGGCCTCTTGGATTACCAAAGAAGTCTATAGTCCCTAGATGATGGTCCTTATTACAGCCAGCTCTTTTGTTTGCCAAGGCCACTGCCTAAGGGCTTCAAAGGTCACTGCCTATGGGCTTCAAAGCCCACTAGCGCTCAAGATCAGGTTCTGTTCCCCGATGGCATCCCTTGGGACATCCAAGAGGGCAGACGAAATAAAGAAGGGCAAAGTCCTCAAACCTAGGCGACACAACCTGCAAGTAAAGCAGGAACTGTGGCAAATTGCTGACTAAGGTTTGGCCCTCACTTTGCCCCACTCTAAGATGGAAGATGCGGCTTTATGGTGCTCCCATGTGGATATGGAATATAAGGGAACCATTACTCAGGTTCCAGGTGATGATGGACGTGGTTCTATGCAGGGCCGTCCCTACGATCAGCCATTCCTGCCTAAAGGGGTCAGGAGGAGCTGGGCAGGCAGGCTGCATGCTGGCAGGGCAGGCATGAAAGCCCAAAGGAGGCAGGCCGGGTGCTAGGCACTCTGCTCAGAGGAGCAAGGATCAGAGAGGAACCACATGGGCACAGCAGTGAAGTCATAAGGGAATTCCTGGTTCTGCCACAATTCCAGAAGCCCATTTCAGGCACACAGCCTGTGTCTGCCTGCCTCCCTCCTCACCCCCAAGAGCCAGGTTCACTAGTAGAGTGACCCCAGTTCTGGCCTCTGGCAAGTGCCCTGGGTCCTGAGGCAGAACAGTTGAGCAGGACTTGCCTTATTTGACAGCTGGGGGTACTGAGGCCCAGGAGAGAAATGCTCTGTTTGGCAGGTGGGCCGTGATGACAAGACTTTGTCTCAGTGCTCTTGAGCTTGGGAATTCTGCTGATGAAAGAGATGCTCCCTTAGCATGTTGGTAAGAAATGCTCACGCTTGGCACTCACGCTTCTGTGAGGATCTATAAACTGCCACCTACCACAGCAGTACTATCCTGAGTGCCAGACAAACCCTGGATGCCCTCCACTATGGGTCTTGGCCCTCCTGACAGCATCCATCACCAGAAGGCTCCCAGGATTTGCTGGGCACAGGGCACAGGCAAAGTCACGCCTGAAGAATGCAGTTTGGTGAGGCAGAGGGTGGATGGCTTCCTGAAGCTGGGCCCACGCAGGGTGGGACTTGCTGCCAGCGTCCTCTTGGGCAGGGCAGTGTGGCCACTCCCGGGGATGCAGGGCACATGGGCTAGGTTGACATGGATGGTGTAGGCAGCAGCAGGGCCTGACCATATGGGCCCTGATTTGGCAGCATGACTCCTCGGTGTTGGGGAGACCTGCTCACCTTCAGAAGGGCCAGTTGTCTTGTTCACCTCTGTGGATGGTGTAAAGAGGCCCAAGCTCAGGTCAGCATCAAGTAAAACTTCTGCCAAGGGATCCAGATAGATGGGTTAGACTTTGTCTTCTAGGCAGGTCCAAGGTGGGCCTGTCCCTGTCCTTCTCCTGGTGATTCCTGGGACCCCAATAAAAGCCCCCAGAAGGGCGCTGCATGCAGGTCAGACCAAGCCCTAGCCCTATTGCCGCTCCTCGCCCATCACCTTTCCTGGTCTGCTCCCCTCTGAGCCTGAGTCTTTGCACTGCTGGGTTAGAGACTTATGCACAGAGCAGGGAAACTTGAGGATTGGAAAAGGAGCTCTCTGAGAGAGCAGTTGCCTAGTATAGGCAATATTCTGGCACTGTAGGAAAAAACTACACCAGAAACTTCCTGCAAATACCAGAGATACTTTGATGTTAGCTGGCCTTTCTCCCGAGCTTGTAGAGCATTTCTGTTCTTTTTTCTTTTTTTTTCTGAATTTAGGATGCACCCATTGTGAGGCTCCGAGAAGCTGAGTGATTACAGTAAATGAACCAGGGCCAGTACTGTCCAGATGTGGTGTCCTGTCCCTGGTCCCAGAGAGGTGGACAGTTTATTTAGTTCATAAGCAAACAGTTGAGTTTGGAGCCAGCTCAACTGTTCCTGCAACATCATACCTTCAGTCAGCTAGTTTGCCTTTTCCAACGAGGAACTCCCTGCCTCAGCAAGGCACTCCACCTGACTGAAGGGTAGCCCCCTGTCCTGCATTCATAGGTATTTAGGTTCATTGATACCATGGGACTCTTAAGAGTCCAGAGAGACGAGGAGGGAAAGGCTTGCCTGGGGGTCATAGTACTGGTCAGTCCTTGGGTAATTGGAGACAACTAGCCCCTGCCCTGTGCCTTTAGAGACCTCAGGCCTTCCCCTGAGTTTCCTCACTTCTCAGACCTCAGCTTGTCTTCACCATGTATCCTTAAGATCCCTTGGGCAGGCACCAGAGTGAAAACCACTTTGTTCTGCCAATGCTATTTCTTCTTCCATCCACGAACTGACATTGCTCACATGTCACCTATTCCAAAAGCCCTCCTGGGTTCCTCAAGCCAACCACATCTCCCAGCTTCTTGGGAATAAAGGGTGCCTGTCCCCAGAGCCCTCCCCTAGTGCTGGGCCAACCTGGCTCTACAGTTGCCCTTGGGAAGGCAACTGGCATGATCCAGAAACGGAAGCTCGGTGCGTGTTTGGGACTTGAGTTATGATCCAAGTAACTTCACCTCCTAGAAGAAAAATAGGAGCGTTGCCTGTTAGGGTGACAGGACCCCATGGAAACATTGTTTTCTATGTTTTATTGCATCATCATCATCATCATCACAGATTCTTTGTCCTTTTTATTTTCCATTTTACAGAACTGTGGCATAACTCCACATGATACTGGGAATATATTGTTGTTCTGTGTACTTTTTCTTTTTTGGATTTGGGACCACACCCAGAGGTGCTCAGGGCTTACTCATAGCTCTATGGTCAGGGATCATTCTTGTTGTGGTCAGGGGACTGTAATAGGTGCTAGAGATAGAACCCAGGTCAGCTGTATCCTCGGCAAATGTCTAACCTACACTACTGTTGCTCAGACCCCTCTATATACTTTTAAATTGTTTTTTCTTTTAATATTATTTTTTTCTGCATATCTTTTTAATGTTGTGATGGTCAGAATCGAGTGGTTCTCTGTTGACCCATCATAAAACAGTTCGGGGACTGAAATTGGAGGGGTGTGTGTGTGCCAATCATGCAAGGGATGTAGTTCCCAGGGCTTGGAAATCTGAGTTTGTCTTGTAATGGTGAGCATCACTCACGCACACTCACATGCTGGCCCAAGGGGACCATGGATGTGAGCACCCCCTGCCCCACTTCTCTCCCCTCCCTTTTTCCACTGAATTACTTGCTTTCTTGACAGTTCTTCGCACGCTCATGGCCACAAAGCCAATATCTGCAGCCTACGACTTCCACCCCTATGGTGAAGATTTGTGGCCTGGCGTTCCCAGGACACCCAATATCAAGGTGAGCTCTGACTCCCCAGGACAGCTAGGGTGTCCACCTACATGTGGGCCCTCGGAGACATTTCTGCTGAAAAGCTCTGCTTCAGAGAATGAACCTGGGCTCCAGTGCTGTGAGGTGTTTGTCCTCCTGAGGTGCCCACCCCTCCCCCACCCCTTTCTGGCTGCCCTAATGCCGGTGGCCATGACCTCCTCCCTGAGTGCATCTTACCCCTCTCCCTAAGCTCTGGGACATCCGGAGGAAAGGATGTGTCTTCCGCTACAGGGTAAAGGGAATCCCCCATCAAACTTTCCCTGAGCACCCCCAGGCAGAGAAGGGTGAGGCAGAGAAGGATGCGATATCCAGACCTGGCTGGGAGCGGAGGGAGTTTCTTTCCAGCATGATAGAGCACGCAAGTCGGGTGGAAAAGAAGAAGGGGATGGTGTGTGGGGAAAAAAAGTGCTTGGGGGGCCCACTGCCCCCTTCCATGAGTCCTCATAGCCAGTTTACTGCCCTGTGCTCCGTACTGTTAGCTGAAAAGGGCCTCCTGTTCCTTGCATGGATTGTACATGGAGGGGTTTGCACCTGTCCCGGAGAGGGCTGGTCTCAATAGATACACAAGTGTTGCCTATTTGCCTCAGTGCCCTGTGACCATGGGAAAAGCCTTCCTAGGCAACTCATCTTTAGCTACCTGCCCCCCACAACCCAGCTCTACTTGTGGGTGGCAGGGGGAGAGTGGGTTGCTGGCAGCAAAGTCCTCGGGAACCCCAGATGTGAGTGAGTGCTTTGTCCTTCCCAGGGACACAGCCCAGGCCGTGCGCTGTCTCCGCTTCAGCCCTGATGGGAAGTGGTTGGCCTCAGCCGCTGACGACCACACAGGTGAAGGTAGCTCCGGAACTGGGCAGAGTTTGGGTCAGTTGGGACAGTGAGGAAGCAGGTTTGGGGTGGCCCAACCCAGCCCTGACCTCCACCCCCAACCCTTGCACCAGCTCTGGGATCTGATCTGGCCTGGCAAGATGATGTCCGAATTCCCCCGGCCACACAGGGCCCCGTCAACGTGGTGGAGTTTCACCCCAACGAGTACCTCCTGGCTTCTGGAAGCTATGACCGGTTGCGCGACGGGGTGCGGGCATTGTGGCCTGGGTGGGCTGTACTTGCCGTGTCAGTGCCTGTTCAGCTCTCCCCGGGAGCCCCTATATGGTGGTCTGCCCATCTTGGGAGTGTACTGCACTGCTCAGCAGCCAGCCTTCAGGACCGGTGTGGGGCCAGGACTCACAGTCCTTTTGTATGCCCCGGCCAAGGGACACTGGCCCGCTCAGCAGTCTGGCTCGCTTTCACAGGTCCATCCGTTTCTGGGATCTGGAGAAATTCCAGGTGGTGAGCTGCATTGAAGGGGAGCCCCGGACCTGTCAGGTAGACTGGGTGGTGGTCCCCCACCCTTCCCAGACACCCTCCCTACCTAAAAGGGTCTGGGGGACCCACATCCATCATTCTTGCCTGGCCTAGGAGTGTCCTCTTCAATCCTGATGGCTGCTGCCTATACAGTGGCTGCCAAGACTCACTAGCGGTCTATGGCTGGGAGCCCGAGCGCTGCTTCGACGTTGTCCTGGTCAATTGGGGCACGTGGCCGACCTGGCCATCTGCAATGACCAGCTGGTGAGAGCGCTGCTTGTCTCCCTCTTTCCTGCCCCTTCCTCTCTCAGCCCCTGGCAGGTAGCCTGGCACCAACTCAGCTGCTTCTTGCAGATTGGTGTGGGCCTTCTCCCCAAAGCAACGAGTCCTCGTATGTGGTGGACCTGACTCGAGTCACCAGGACAGGTACACTAGTACAGGACCTGTGCAGGACAGCCGGCCCCTGGTGCCGGCCAGCCGCCCCAGCCCAGCGTCCCTCTGCGGCGCATCTATGAGCGGCCCAGCACCACCTGCAGTATAACCTCAGAGGTAGGGCAAGGGGCCTCGTGTACAGGGTAGCAGTGATGGGGGATGGGCGTGAAGGTGGGCTCAGCCTGGTCTCCTCTCCTGGCCCTGTTTCTCAGGGTGAAGCAGAACTCGGAGGAAGCGAGCGAACGCAGCCCTAGCAGCGAGGATGAGCGGGAAGAGCGGGGAGGGTCACGGGCAGAGATCCAGAACACAGAGGAATACAACGAGATATTCCAGCCCAAGAACAGCAGTCAGTGAGTCGCCTCGCCCCTGGCTGCCACAATGCCCCCTGGGTCCTCGAGGCCCCCTGTGGTTCCCACCTCCCCTGCCCCAAAAGCAAAGGAAAAGCTCCAACGGTTGGGGAGCAGGCCCTGGACTATAGGGCTAGGAACAGGGTGTCAGGCCTGCAGCTGTGCTTCCTATTGGATCCCCTCAGACCCTTTCCCTTCTACAGGCCGGCACCCCCACCCCGAAGGAGTGAGCCTTCCCAGCACCCCCAGAGGATGGTGAGTAATGGCAGGGCCTAGTCACTGAGGGACCCCAATCCCCTTCCTCATCATCTTCTCACGGAAATACCTCTATTATGAGGGCTTGGGGGGACCCCAGTTACCCCCATTCTCTATGCTCCTGTCAGGTGAAAGGGTTTGCCTGAGCTTTAAGTCGCCATCCGGCGCTGCCTTTCCTGCCCTAAGCCTTGTGTGCACTTGTGGAAGATGGCCCAACCCCAGCCTCCCCCTTCGGCCCTCCCAGGACACAAGCTGAACAGCTGCTTCTCCAGGTGTGCCTGCCCCACACCAACCTGGTCCAGGATCTACTTTGAACCTGGCCCCTCTTACAGGCTGCACCCCTCTCCTTGTGCCCCCAGATGTGGTCCAAAGCAAAGGAGGTTGCCAAGCCCGGCCTAACCCCGGACCCGAATTCCCCTGTGCCAAACGTAGGTGGGACAAGAGCAGGTGCTGTGCGGCCCCGGGGGAGAGAGGCTGGAGTCTGGGCCCCACGTGGGTGTAGGGGGTCCCAAGTAGGACAAGGGGTGCCACCAGGAGGTTACTCACAAAGCCCTGGACCTCTCCAGCTTGAGGTCCTTGCCCCAGCCTGTAGTGGTGACCTCCACCCCTACGACCAGAGCTGGCCTGCCGTTATCCCTGCCACCCGCAACGAGCCCATCGGGCTGAAGGCCTCAGACTTCCTGCCCGTGAGTGGGGTGCAGGTTTGGGGGCTAGGTAGGGGAGAGGAGGAGGGGGTCCCTCGGGGAGGGCCTAGTGTGGCCACCAGCATGTGGGCCCCTCTTCACACCCAGGCCGTGAACGGTCCCCCAGCAGGCAGAGCTGGTGGATGAGGACGCTATGTCCCCAGATCGGCCAAAAGGCCACGACACCATGTGCGTGGTGCTCACCAGCCGCCACAAGATACCTGGACACTGTGAGGGGCCGTGTGGACCACAGGCGACATCAAGCAAGTCACCCCTGTCGCTCTAACCAGGTCTGGGGCTGCCCCTGGGAAGTGGGAGGCAGACAAAGCCTTTAGTCCCACCCCTTCCCTTTGCTATTGGGGACACCTGGGAGCTGACATACTTGGCTGTGATGCTTTTTGGGAGTTACACTCGTGGGGCAGGGGGTCACCCTCAAACTGGCTTGTAGCTCACATATGTGCTGGATGGGGCAGTGTCATCTTCCTGGCCATTAATGACCTCTCTTAGTACACATGGGCACCCCAGGGATCAAACTCTGCTTTATGCTCATATGGTAGATGATTGACCCACTGAAGGGGGTCCCCAGGCCTCCTCATCTTCATCTTGCTTCCTGTCTACCAGCATCCTCAGGGAAACTGTAGACTAAGCTTCCATGGCCCAGGCTCAGCTTAGGTCTTTTATTACACCTCTCACACACCCCACTCCCCCACCCACAGCCAGGCAGAGGCCTCTGTGTCAGACCTTCTGACAGGTGAACCTGTTTACACAGACATCAGTGGACTCAGTAGTGGCCATCAATGACCTGTCGTGATGGTGGACCTCCTTAACATTGTCAATCAGAAAGCGTAAGTGGAACTGGCTGGTGATGGGCCTGGGCACAGCAGGCAGGGGCTTGGGTGCTGAGAGGGCGTATCTTGCGCCCTCTCCCAAGCTCCTTATGGAAACTAGACCTTTGCACTACGGTCCTCGCCACAGATAGAGAAACTTCTGCAGAGCAAGTATGAGAGGTAGGTGTGGGGAGCCAGTGTCCACTCCTGCAGGGGCCCCAGGACAGATATGGCAGGAAGCTGGGGTTGTGCCCTCAAAGAAGTTCCAAGGCCTCAGCTGCCTGACCTTGCCTCTGCCTTCTCTGTGCCTCTGCCCTGTGGTCTGCCTCTGAAGCTACGTGCAGACAGGCTGCACTCCCTGAAAGCTCATCCTGCAGCGGTTTTCTGGCCATCTCATCACAGACATCCTGGCAGGCCCCACCTTCTGTAGGTGTGGACATCAGCAGGGAGGAGAGGTGAGGCCCGGTGCCACGTGGGGTCAGGGCATGGGGACCCCAAGAAGACCCCGGTGGGTGACCCTGCTGAGGCAGCTCATGGAGAGGGTCATGGTCCCTGGGTGGTAGGGTGCGAGCTCTGGTCCCTAGGCCTGGCCAGGCTGACTGATGGCTCGTCTACCCTGCCTCTGCCTCAAAGGCTGCATAAGTGCCGGCTCTGCTACAAGCAACTCAAGAGCATCAGCGGCTTGGTCAAGAGCAAGTTGGGCCTCAGTGGCCGCCACGGCAGTGCCTTCCGCGAGCTGCACCCTGCTCATGGCCAGTTTGGACTGAGGTTGCTCAGTGGCTGGGGGCCTGGCCTGAGCCTCCACTCCTATGTTCGGTGTTGCCCACTGGCACATAAGCCACTGCTCGGCTCCCCGACTGCTGTCCTCGGCTATCCTGGAGGCGGTGGGTGGTGCTGGCCCAACTGGCCACCTTCCACATCACCAAGGCTCAGGCCATTGTCCAGCAGTGGCTTCCGGCTTTAACCTGCTCTTGCTTGTGGAGCAGCAAGCCGAGGTTGCTGCTGTAATTTATAAGGTGAATTTATTAAATTTTTTAACTATTCCCTGTTTTCTTGCTGGGGCTGAGTTCACAGAGGCCCCTGCAGTCCTGCCTCTCCATCCTAGCTGGTAGGGGCTGAGTGGCCAGCAGGAGGGGTAGCAGAGCCAAGCAGGGTTCCTACTTCCAGTGGCGGTGGAGGTGGAAGAGCCATCCTTACCCTGCACCTGGTGAAGCAGCCAGGCCACACCCCCAGCTGTCTGATGCATGCCCCAGGGCTTGCAACATACTGTGCAAAGTGGTAGCAGGACCCCTGTACGCTTGCTGGGGCGCCTACACTTTCCCAAATCCTGGGAGCCGTCTTCTGTCATGTGGATCCTGCTGGCTAGACATCCCTTGAATGGGGGGGGGTTTGGTATCTGCCCAGAGAGGTGGTCCCTTCCGACGCAGTAAGCTGTCGGCTTCAACACCCAGGCGTAGATAAACCCTTCCTGAGCCCCAATACTGGCCTCCAAGACTGGGGTCAGCTGTAGGACACAAAATCTGCAATGAGTCAGCTGTACTCATGGTTGGGATCCAGTAGGTACCCTGATAAGGTAGGGGCCCCACAGCCTTTGGAGACCTTGGAGGAGCCTGTTTTGGGGCCCAGGAGATGGGGATAATGTAGTTTATCTGGCCCAGCAGTCATGAAGGGGTGGAGTGTACTGACCCTTCCCAGCCCACAGACACTGCAGCCCTCTTTCAGTGTACCAAATGTGGAGGGCAGATTGGGATGACCAGTCAGCTGTTGGGGGTGCTGCTGAGGGGGCAGCAGTATGTGCCCCAGCTGTAATGGGCCCCCTTCTTTGTTTGGGGGGGTTCACAAACTACAAATATGCTTGTGTAAAAAGGCTTTTATTTTAACAAGTAAAAATGGCTAAGCTTCCAAAAGGTCTTAAATAGGATTTCAGAGGAAGGAAAATGTCAGGAGGCCCTTGGGCAAGAAGAAAGCCTGGAGTCAGGCAGAGAGAGCAGCAAAAACTGCCCACTGGCCTCCTACAGTCATAAATACCCAGTGTGGGTGGGTGGGCTGTGCTATGTACAATGCCCACCTGCCCACCTATATACATGCTCCAGGGCGAGCCAGGCCCCTCCCGCATACACTCCCTTCCCAGGGCTCACCAGGCCCTGCAGTTCCTGCCTGTGCCACTTGCATCTAGAGCCACAGCACAAGACTTTCTCCTGAACTTGTGTCTCTTCTGTAGGGACCGAAGAGTGGCCTCCTGGGCTGCTGGCAACACAGCAGATTGGCCCTGCAAGGCCCTGGCCCCTGTGATGCTGTCGGTCACTTCTCTCTGTCCATCATACAGGCACGGGTCTCAGCTTCCCTGTCGGGGGTGGGGGGAAGGAGGGCATCAGCAGGAGATTCTCTGAGAGTAGTAGGGGCTCTGCAGAAGCACAGACAGCAGGCAGCAGGGAGGTGAACCCCAGCCCTGAGCAGCTGAGCTTCAAAGCAGCCCCGCAGCCCAAGGCATCCAGGCGGGTGAGCGAGCGGGCAGTGAGCAGTCCTGGGCCACTGGCCCACACTCACCTGGACACTCGCAGCCCAGCTGTCAGGCTGAAATCAAAGGGACAAGGGTCTGATTGATGGGCTTGGCTTGGACGGGTCCCCAGGACCATGCTGAACTTGTATCTCTGGAGTCCCACTGTAATCAGCAGGCCCAGCTAGGATAGAAATTCATCACCCCTCAGGCTTTCAAAGGTACCTTGAAGATTTCTTTTCTTTTTTTTTGGTTTTTGGTCTTTGGGTCACACCCAGCAGTGCTCAGGGTTTACTCCTGGCTCTATGCTGAGAAATCACTCCTGGCAGGCTCAGGGAATCATATGGACATGCCAGGGATTCGAACCACTGACCTCCTGCATGAAAGGCAAACGCCTTACCTCCATGCTATCTCTCCGGCCTCCCACCTTGAAGATTTCTAATCAGAGCTAGGCAAGGGGGCAAAGTCGACTTTGAAGTCATCTAAACTCTCAAAAGGGAAGGAGAAGCCCATGTAGGTTGGGATAGCTGGGCCCAAAGGGTGAGCCTTCACCCCTCTTCCCAGCAACCCTGAAGGCTCACCCACCTGATGGCTGTAGTTTCCTCCTCATGGAACCTGGCCGGCTGCTGGACACGGAGCCAGGGGCAGAATGGGCGCGGGATGTAGACGGGGATATCTGGGAAGTGGACTCCCACTGTGGACAGGAAAGGCAGGTGTGGGTTGGGCCCCCTCTTGAGCTCCCCCTCCCCACCCTCCTGAATGCATAGCCCCCTCAGCATATGGGTGCCTCCCGCAAGAAATGAGTCGTATGTGTTAAGGGAATGAACTTGGCATCCCTCAGTGTCAGGATGTATGCTTGGGATAGTGCCTGCCCATCCAACCGCCTCCACCAGGCACAGGCACACACCCACACCCACACCCACATACGTTTCTGAAGCCACACACACAGGTTTCTGAAGCCACACATACACACATGAGGTATCTGAAGCCAGGCATGAATAGGAGCTGATATTTGGGCCCAAGTTTAGTAACCACCCGTTCCAGGACCTCCCCCCTCTGCTCCCCCAACACTCCAGGTACTCTTGCCCCTAGCTCTCCCTTCCTGCTGCAAGTCTTCTGCCAGCAGCGCTGGGGACACGACTCGTGGTGGTCCCCTTACCTCCAGGTGCTCCTGGGCTGGACCAGGATGCGAGCTCTGTTCTGCGAGATCCGGGGGCCCAGCTCCACGGAGCGCACCCTTCGGCAAACTTGAGGGAGTACAGCGTTTCGCTGGTGTTCTTCTCTACAGGGGACACCTAGTGGGCACAAACGCTTACTGCGGGCACCGCCACCCCCAAGCTAGCGTCCACCCCAGTCTCACCTGCCCTTGGCGGGCCAGAAGCTGACCCTCACCCGCATACTGCCCACATCTCGCCCGTGGCCCAGCTCCCCTCCATCACCTGCATGCCGCCCTTAGCGGGCCCCTCGCTCTCACCTGCACCACCATGAGGGTCTTGCTGTCCCCGCTCAGCGAGTCCTGCAGCAGGTAGGTGAGTTTGGAGTTGCGGAATGGCACGTGGCCCTGGCGGGAGCGCAGCGCTGCGATGACATCTCCCAAGGGGCCGACAGCGACTTGTTGATGTGCTGGGCTTCACGCAGGCGGCTGCCCTCAGCCCCGGACTTGCCCACACGCTCTGAGCCCGCCAAGTCCACCAGGTTGAGCTTTCCTGTTGGGGAGGACGGGTGAGCTGGGGAGTGGCATGGTGGGAACGGGTCAGTCCGGCATCCGATCTCCTGGTGACCCTCACTTACCTGTAGTGCGCAGGCCAGTGCTGCAGTCCACGCCACGCAACCGTCACGATGAGCAGTGCGTGCGAGCGGGAGCTGTGCTCGTTCAGGTTGGTGAATTCCGTGGTTGCGGTTGGTGTGGCCGAAACTCAAATACTACTGGAGTGGGGGTTGAGGCGGTGGTCAGAGGCACAAGATATGCAGTGTGGTCTTTGGGGGTCATCAATGTCCCTGAGAATCCCATAATGTCCTCCACGAGGAGACTGAGTGCTCAAAGAGCTGGGGAACGTAATAGTTCCAGGGTGTGTGATACTGGCCTTGCAAATAGATGACCAGACTATTCATCCTCGGCACCCTACTTCCCGAACCTGCTGAGAGTGATCCCTGAGCACAGAGCCAGGAGTAAGCCCTGAGCACAGCCAGATGTGGCCAAAATAAAATAAAACAAAAACAAAAAGTTTGGGAACTGGGGAGACCACACCCCTGCCCACCTGTCAGGCCTCGAGGATCATGTCCCAAAATATCCACGCCCCCCTTACATCACACCCCAACCCTCACAGCACCACACCTTGTTGATGTCCTCCACACTCTGCACTTGGAACTCGGTCAGCCCGGGCACGTACAGCTGCCCGCTGCCGTCTGGGCACAGCCGGATCTCAGTTTCTCCTGGGGCTCCTGTCCCAGCAGGTCCCTGGAGGACCAGACAGATGTAGTCTGTCATTTGCTCCACCTCTGACTGTGCCCCACCCTGTTCTCTTCAGAAGCCTTCCCTGACCTTTGGCTAAATAACCTCCAGGCTCCTGCCCTGTTCACAGCCTGCAGAAGCAGCCAGGGTATGGAGGACCAGGCACTGCTCCCTCAATTCCTATGCCTGCTTCTGAGCCCTCACGGACAGGATATCATCCTACTCTCACTTATCACCTGACACTAAGTTGGGGGCATCCCAAGTGGGGTCTGGGCGTCTCCCTCCCTCCCTCTCCCACCTGAACACCAGATCTCTTTGTGGGGAGTCAGTGTAACTGACTGAATAGACACCCCTGCCCAGGCTGTCACTGCCCATGGCCCTCTTGGAGCCCGCGCCCACCGTAACAGCTCATTGTAGATCTCAGCGGCACTGACGGTGATGGTGTATTCCCAGTCGGACGCCTTGTCTTGTACCTCGGAGAAGAGCAGCTGCCAGCGCCCCGTGCTGGTTGATGCCTGGTTGTCCCGATGTCCCCTGTAATAAAGGCAAGCACTGTGAGCTGGGCCTTCCTTCACCAGGGTGCTGGCCTGATGGGCCCCTCCCTGACTGATTCCCAAGGCTCTTAGGGACAGGCATGGCTGAGGCCACAGCGGTGACCCTGCCCTCACAAGGATGTGTGAGAGAGGGATGATCCTGATGGGCCACTCTGTGCACCTCAGGATCACATCACCTACCTGTGCACACCCCAACATTTTCAGTCCCTCCTCCCTCTTGCTTCCCTTGTGCACCATAGTCAGGCTCACACGGGGAGTAAAAGCCCTCCCATAGCAACTCCTCAAGAGCCAGAAAAGGTGCAAACAAACCAAGAACACCCCACAGCTTTCCATTTCTACCCACCACTCAGAGTTCTCTCAACGCCCCCATGTTCTGACCTACACCCTATATAGAGGGGTGGCCACACAGAGGGAAGAGGTGAAGCCCGCCCTGGGCTGCTGAGTGCCCCCAAAGGCCTGCACTAGCTGGTTTATCTGATGACCAGAGATCCTCCTGCTTATCCTGAAATCTTTGGGGGGCCTAAGCTCCACCCACCATAGGAGCTCAGTAAATGCTGTGTATATTGGGGGGTGGGAGAGCTTGCCCAGGTCCCTGATTCTAGACCTCCTGCTGGTTGGGGTTAGCAAGTCTGACTCTCCCCACAGGCCCATGGCAATGCACCTGGGCATGGTGCCCCCTCTTCAGATCTGATACCTTGGGGCTCACACGGATAACAGTGGGTCTTTGTTGTGGGGACCCTATCCCACTACGGCAGCAAGGGGGAGCTCGTTTTTTTTTTTGTTTGTTTGTTTGTTTGTTTGATTTGGGGAGGGTTTGGGGGCCACACCCAGCAGTACTCAGAAGTTATTCCTGGCTCTGAGCTCAGGAATCATTCTGGTGGGCTCAGAGAACCTTCAGGGATCGAATCTGGGTCAGCCTCATGCAAGGCAAGTGCCCTCCCACTGTACTATCTCTCCAATCCAGGGTAGAGTTTCCTTCTCAGCAAAATTCAGGGATCACTTGTGGTGGTGCTGGGAGATCAGAAATGGTACTGAGAACAGAAATGGAGTCAGATACTGCAACACCAATGTGTAATGCCCAGTTTTGTCTCTCTGGCCTGAGGGGCAAGGCCCTTCCTCCATGCACTCACCTCCATGGTGTATGTCTTGCCAGCACCTGTCTGTCCATAGGCGAAGATGCAAACATTGAAACCGTCGATGCAGGAGGTGATCAGCGCCTGCACCTCCTGGAACACCTGTGTTAGGAGCATGGGGTGGAGGGTGAGTAGATGCTAGGGGACCTCACCAACTCCGGTCCAGCCCCTCAAAATGCCGCCCTGCCAGCTGCAACATGACACACATTACTGGGACAAGTAGCTTGTGTGGAGGCTCTTGGCAGACTAAGAAATCTCAGACACCAGGTATGGTCACCAGCTGGTGGCCCTGTACAAATGAAAGGACAGCACTTCTGCCTACAGCACCCAGTGTGGTCTGCACAGGACACCCTTCCCCCTTTTGTCCTGCTTGCCAGAAATTAGCAAACAACAGCATTCTCTCAACTTCCCTGTCTGCAGTGTTTGGGGTAGGGGCAGAGATGAGGCCAGGGCTTGGTGACAGGAAGGTGGCAGCACCTGCTCCTGGCCAGTTGGCTCAGGCACAGATGAGCAAAGAGCAGAGAGAAAAACTCAAGAGACTGAAGGGCTATAGGCCAGAAAAGGCGCCTCATTATTGGCTAGAGACATGGTAGATGGGCCATGCAGGCAGGGGCAACCTGAAATAGGACGCATAGCTGGGCCACATCTGAAGTAGTGAGCGAGGCCTGGAATGGATGACGGTTTGTAGTTGGAGGGATTCCAGCGTGGGTGGGGCAAGCAGGTAAGTGAAGTCAACTGGGTGTTGGTTGGGGAGGGTCCCAATAGGTGCTATAGAGATCTCTCCCAAGAGAACAGAAGACTTTGAAGGGGCCTTGTCTTTTTATGGGGTGAGGGACATGCAGGCATAACTGGATGTGCTCGGGGATCACTTCCTGGCGAGTTATCAGGAGACCATAATGTGGTGGCAGGAATTGACTTTTAGGTGTGCTACATCAAGGCACTTGTGCCTTATCACTGTACTATCTCTCCATCTCTGGCCCATCGTCTTTTTACTTAGGAGTTACTCCGGGCCGTTGCACTCAGGAAATACTTCTGTCATGTGTTTGGAGGATCAAATAGGATTGGAATTGTATAAGGCATAACACTATCTCTCTGAACCAGGACCTGTGTCTTTTTTTGTTTTATATTCTTTATTTTGGAGGGTGGGACTATATGGAGGTTCCAGGAGATAACCTAGAGATTCATTCATACAAATGAAACATGCAAAACAAATGCCCTACACTCCATATTATTGCTCCAGCTCCCAGCCCTTTTACATGAATTTCTAGACTATATGCCACCGTGTTCTGTGCTATTCCTGGGCTCTGTGCTCAGGAGGGATCTCTGGCAGTGCTTAGGGGACCATAGCAGTGCTGGGGATCCAATCGAGCCTGCTCATGCAAGGAAGCTGCCCCCAGAAAGAGAGGAAGGACCCTGGTAGCCAGGCTTCTCTTGTCAACTATTCTGTCCATTCTGGGCCCATCTCTCAGTCTCCGGGTGAGGTTCTGCATCCCTTCTTCCTACACCCCCCTTGACCCCAGGGCTGCACTCACATCCTGCTGTGAGGCCCGCGGGGAGAAAACCTTGTCCAGCTCGAAGGACACAGGCTTCCCTCGGTGCAGCAGGTGGAGGATGGAGTCATCATCTGGGTCGAAGGTCACTGCATTGGTAGCCTCCGGTCCCTTCTCCATCCTCTTTAGTGACTGGCCGGACTCGAGCAATCACCCGGATGTTGCCTGGACGCAGGGGGAGAGGAGAGGGATGGGTCATGATCAGATGGCCTGAGCTGGGCCAACTGGTATGGGAGGCCCCTGCAGGGATGAGCAGGAGTCCAGGAACAAACGTGGTCCCCAGAACTACACCCAACCCAAGTTCACCATTGGGAAGTTTTGTTCTGCATAAGAGGAAGTTCTGTCTTGACATAGGGAGGAAAGGGCAGCATAGGGATGAGGGCTCAGACAGAGTTCCAAGATGCATTTCCCAAAATGAGGAACTCAGACCAGTAAGTCGGGGGTCCTGGTTTCTACTGTTCTAAAAGGGCTGAGAAGGTCCTTGGTGGCAAGGCCATAAGTTGGCTGAGGACAGGTTGGTGCCACTCTGAATGGGCACAGACCCCTGAGCAGATCCATCAGGCCATCCTTGCTTCTACCTCTGGAGGTTATAGTCCAAATGAAGAGAAAAACAGCCTCTCTCCAACAGCAGGGCATCCTATGCCCCTCCTCACTGTCCTTCAACATCTCGCCTCACATTCTCCTCCCCTCAGCACCAGAGCCCCTCCTACAGGAAGCCCCCAGTATCGGTCAGATACTTGAGGCTCTTGGCATCAGCCCCAGTCCTGGTATGGGCCCTTCAGGGATTCTGAGAGGTTAGGGATCATATCCTGATCTCCCGCCATCCTGGGTAAGGTGCCTGCACTGTGCAGACTCCGGAGTCACCCGAAACTTCACCTGGTCTGAGCAACACACTAGTTACCTGCCCCCTGACCCTTGCTGAGCACGGAGAGTGGGAAATGGACAGATTCAAGTTCATGCAAGTCCCTGACCTATGAGCCTCGTTTTCCTCATCACAAGAGAAGTGGATATTAACAGCCCCTCAGAGGCAGGGATCAGGCTCCCAAACTTGGAGCTGGAAGCCTTGGGGGAACCAGGTGAGGACTGGACTGGCTCTACTAGGCAAACCTTCTCCCCAGCCCCCAGCCGCCAGCACTCACCCTTCAGCCGCACCAGCTCATTGTGGCACTTCTTACGCAGCTGGAGCTCCCGGCGGTATTTTCGCAGCAGCTCCTGATTATTGTTATTGACCTCCTCGATGGCCTGACCAATCTGCAGGGACAAGAAGAACTATTAGAGCAGGTCCCCACCTCTACTCAGGCCTGCTCTCTTGCCACCAATCCTGGGGCTGGGGCTCAGTGTGCCAGTCTCCAAGAGTTCCCCTTCCACAGAAGAGCAGCACTTTGCAGAGGACAGAAGTGAGCCCCTGCTGGCTCTGAAGAATGGAGTCAGGACCAGACCTCACTTCCCAGTACAAGCCACAGAATGAGCTGGACCCACATCTCAACTCCACTCTAAGGCAACTGGCCCAATGTTCCTCAAACCTCAACATTCTCATCTCAACATGGCTCGCATGAGGGGAAAAGAGCCAGAAAAGCTCCTCTTTGCTGGGCTATGCATTGTGCATGCAGAGACATCAGCAGGCTCAGAACACCCAGGGAAGAAGTGGCAGGGCCAGCTGCCTCTGGGGGCAGCATGTGTGGGGCAAGGGAGGGTCTCTTCCCTTTCCTTCTGCTGCCCCTCTCATTTGTATTTGCTACCAACCCTATGGGGGTACTGGCATACCTTGGGGAGAAAGCTTATTCATGGTTCTGTGCTTAGGAATCACTCCAGGTGGTGCTCAGGGACCATATGTGGTGCTGGGGATGGAACCTAGGTAGGCCAGGCTAACCCACTGTACTATCTCTCTGGCTCCTAATTTGAAAAGACACATTCTCTCTTCATAGGCATCTATAGCTGTGGGGTGTTTTGTTTTGTTTTGTTTTGGGGCCACACCCAATGATGCTCAGGAGTTATTCCTGGCTATGCATTCAGAAATTGCTCCTGGCTTGGGGGACCATATGGGATGCCGGGGGATCAAACTGCAGTCCATCCTAGGTTAGCGCGTGCAAGGCAGACACCCTACCACTTGCGCCACTGCTCTGGCCCTGGCATCTATATCTATACCCCTCCACTGCACAGGCACGTATCCACTCAAGGAAATAAAAGGCTTTATAAAAGGCTCTGCATGAAGGAGGCACCTGGGAAGTGACCCTAGGAGGGATGCCTGGGAGAGGCGGGCTGTTCTCTCAAGTACAAACCCAGCTAAAGAAGATCCATAGACTCCAACACACTGGAAAGCTCCCAGGGCCCGATACAGTAGCAGGTGACATGAGACATATCAAGAAGGTGAGACACATCACCTGCTTGGTTATCAGAGTTGCCATAAGAGCGGCCCCCAACACTTAGCCCTTGACACGGCTCTTCCAAATGTTCAAGGGGGCATTATCTATGTGAGGTCCATGTATATTGTAGGAGCCAGCTAGTCCCCTGCCTGCAGCCAGCACGCACCTCAGCCTTGACGCTCTGGAGAGCCTCCTGCAGCAGCATGGGGAAGCCGCGCACCTGCCGCTTCAGCCCATTGTAATCATGGGTTAGAGTCCGAAGGGCCGGCTGCAATGTCAGCAGGTTGGTCCGGACACCTGCAGGAGCAAGAGATGTGTGATGGGTGCAAGGTGGCGGCGTGGGGTGGGGTGGGGTCTGGCAGGGCTTGGCATGCTGGCTCACCTGCCAGGTTCTCGTGCACTGCTTTCATCTCCACCTGTGCGCGGGCAAAGGCCTCCTCAATGGCACGGTTCTTGTCCTCCTCCAGCGACTGCATCTCCTCCAGCATCTGCCCATGTGCCCGTTCCAGCTCTGACTCGTACATGGCGATCTGGGTAGGCCAAGGCCACACATTTAGGACTTGGGGAGCAGGAGGGATAGAGGGAGGGGGAAAGAAACTATCTCCCCATGCATTCATGAACACACACACACACACACACACACACACACACACACACACACACACACACACACGGAGTGGGAAGGTGCTGAGGTCTGTGAAGATGCCTTCCCTACCACAGCCTGCCAGGACCTAGGTTAATATCCCTGCATTCCATGATGACATCCCCAGGCCCCTGGGATAATGGTCTGCACTCCATGGTGAGGTCCCAGGCCCCTGGGATGGAGATGCAAGTTGTGACATCATCTCATGATGACAGAGACTTGGTCACCTGGCCAGCGTGGGAGAGGACTGGACTCCCCAGGTCCACTGTACCCCCAAAGGGCTGTGCCCCTGCCTCATGGACACCACCTGCCTCTGCTTCCTGTGAACATGCCACCTAGCCCTGCCCACGCACCTGCGCTCGGAGCTGCGTGGTCAGTTGGTGTGAGCTCTGCAGCTGCTGTTCCATCTCCTTCAGCACCTGCCTCTGCATGGCCACTTGTTCCTGCAGGTGCTGGTTCCGAGCCTGGGACTCGCTCAGGGCCTGTTTGGTCTTGGGCGACTCCACCTCCACCGTCTTGATGACATACTGGAAAGGCAGGGGAGAGGATGCATAAAGATGAGAAGGGGGGGGAGCGGAGAGATAGCATAGAGGTAAGGCGTTTGCCTTTCATGCAGAAGGTCATCAGTTCGAATCTGGCATCCCATATGGTCCCCCGTGCCTTCCAGGAGCAATTTCTGAGCATGGAGCCAGGAGTTTCCCCTGAGCACTGCCGGGTGTGACCCAAAAACCACATACACGCACACAAAAAAAGATGGAGAGAGGGACTCCTAGACCACTCACCAAGGGCCTGATGGCAACACCCCACCAGGAGTTTGCAGAAAAAAATTAGGCTATTTTTTCCAGAATGTTGCCAGGACTCTGTGACCTTCTCATATATTTCACATATTGTATATGTATATATATGAATATAATAAATTTTCCACAGGGGTCTCCCTACTTGAGAACTCTGAGACACTCCTGATCTGGTCTGATGATGTGGTGCAGAGGGTTCCCTGTCAGGGCCTGGTGAAAATATGCTGAGTCCCCAGTGGTACAGAAGGGGTCATTCAGATGCAGGGATCCAACTCGGGGTCTCACTCACCCCTCTGACTCTCTCCCTGGGATTGTCCCGCCTGAAGGAGTTTATAAAAAGACGCTAGATTCTGGCTCAGGCATGAAAGACAGGGAGGGCCAGGCAAGGGTAGAAACCACTCGGCACTTGATGGGACCCTAAGTACGGATGCTGGCTTCTGGGTACCAAGGCCAGAGCAGCAAGCAGGGCACAGTCCAGGTCACCATCCACCTGGGGCTCACCTTGATGGGCGGTGACTGGGCACGTAGGCTGGCAATGGTCTCATGGCTGTCACGCAAACGCCGGCTAAGCCGCTCCTCCTCCTGCGCCTTCTCAGCCAGGCAGTCCTTGAGGCGCAGCTCCACCTCGGCGAGCCGGTCAGTTTTCTGCTGCACCTCCAGGTTCAGTTCAGACAGCATGCCCTTGTTCTCTGCCACCTCCAGCTGCAGCTGGCCCAGCTGGTCGCGGAGCTGGGAGCTCTCCTACATTTGGGGTGGGCTGAGGTCAGGCTGACACACAGCTGGATAGGCTGGCTGGCCAGGGTGCATGTGAGGAGTGGAGGTCACAGCAGGGACAAGAGATCCCGCCCCCCTTCCAGGCACTGCATTCACCTGACTATGCTCGCAGCCAGCGCAGGGCATCCCCAGCTTGGCCCGCAGCTCCTGCAGCTCAGCCTCGCAGCGCCGCATGTCCTGCCTCAAGCGCTCATTCTCCACCATCAGCAGATCCCGGTGCTTCTCCAGGTCAGTGCCTCCCTGCAGAGAACCGGGGCCCAGAGCTAGCATGTGGCAAGGTGCTCAGGGGGGTGGTGGAGGTGGAAGAAACAGAGTGCACAAGGGTAGGAGTGTGAGGGGAGAGGAGTGCAGCGACAGGGACAGGAACAGAAAGAATGGCAGAGACAGACAGACAGATGACAGACAGACGACAGACAGACAGAGGAGAGAGAATGCAAAGCCCTGGAAAGAAGGGAAGGGGATGGCTCCCAGCTGCTCCCGCCCCTTTCCTTCTATTTCCTGAGTGTGAAAGTAGCAAGAAAAGTCAGATTTATCCACAGAGTTCACACTCCTGCTTTACATCAGCAAATGAGCAGGAACCTCCCTCCAAGGAGGGGGTCACATGGCCTCAGGCCAGGAACTGGGAACAACATTGGGAAGCATTTCTCCAGCAAGGCAGTGGGTCTCCCCTGTAAGGGCCCCCCACAGAATACCCAGGGTTCCAAGGCCACTCACCAGCTCCAATCGAAGGCGGCTCACTTCCTGGGCCTGGCTGATGAGCTTCTCCTTCAGGCTCTCCACCTGCCAGCACAGAGCCAGGGGCTCCGTAAGCACTGCAGCATGGCCTCCCCAGTACCATCCAGGAGTCACAATGATGCCTCAGACCCCAGGAGCCCTACTTGGTCTTGATGTCTGCTCACTTCCTCCCTACCACTCGTGGGTCCATGACAGGGTCAAAAGTGCTGGTAAGCCCCCAACAGGCCTGTCCTGCACAAGATCCTGCCATTTTTATTATATTCTTTGTTGTTGAAAGGTCCCCCAGTTCCAGACGCTCCGTGCACTACCAAACTGGATTTATCTTGCTTCACCCATAGCCACCCACGGCCACCCTGTGGCTGGCCGAGACTGGAAACACAGGAAAGGGCTCAGCTGGGGTCTATTCCCAAAAGCAGACCCTAGAACAGTGACCTGTGCTGCTGACTGCAGCCCCTTGTGATCCGCATCAGCTAGGCACTTCTCAGGAAATGCCACCTTGCCTGGAGAAATCAAGGGCACAGTGGTTCAAAGCACAAAGGTCTGGGCCTGAATTCAAAGTCCCCAATGCCTGCAACTCTGCTGCTGATCTCCTGCCATCACACAGCAGGGTGGGTGCAAGCACCCCGAGGACCCTCAGAATTCAGTGAGCACTCAAGTACAAGCTGTAACCAGGAACCTCTCTAAGTGTCCCTACTCGTGCCTCAAAGAGTGTAACAACCCCCTCCTGCACCCCGGAAGGATGTGGGTACTAAAGGGCTGCTAACCTGCTGAGTGCAAGAAGCATTGAAATCTGGCATGTGACCCCCTGAAAGCCCCAGAACCAGGTGAGTGTTCCACTTTGGCTACCGCAGAGACAGTGACCAAAGGAAGAATGAGAGAAGATAACTTTTTTTTGGGGGGGGGGGGGAGGAATCACTCCTGGCAGGCTCAAGGGACCATATGGAGTGCCAGGAATCGAACTTAGTTGGTCACATGCAAGGCAAACATCCTACCCCAGAAGAAGAGAACTTTTAAAAAGTAACTAAGGAATCGGAACAGCAGTAGCTTGCCTTGCATATGACTGACCTGGGTTCAATCCTATTACCCATATTGGTCCCCTGAGCCCAGTCAGGAGTGGTGCCTGAATGCAGAGCCAAGAGTAAGCCTGACAACAGAAGAAAGGGAAGAGGGGAATAACAAAATGCAAGACTGTCAGCAGTTATCACTGGAGTACAGCTGGAGAGCTTCCTGCGGACACTGCGCTGACCATGCTTCACCCTCACAGAGGTACAGAGGGAGGCAGGTGCACACCCAGGGTTCTGGGGAGCACTTTGCACTGCTCACAAAACTTGGAGTATAGGGGCTGGAGTGGTGGCACGAAGTAATAAGACATATGCCTTGCCGGCGCTAGCCTAGGACGAACCACGGTTCGATCCCCTGCGTCCCATATGGTCCCTCAAGCCAGGAGCAATTTCTGAGCGCATAACCAATAGTAATCCCTGAGCGTCACCAGGTGTGGTCCAAACAAATAAACAAACAAAACAACAAAATAAAAACAACTTGGAGTATGCATAGTTTGGAGTAAGAGCACAGCAGGTAGAGTGCTTGCTTTGTATGCTTCCAAACTGGATTTGATTCCTGGCATCCCATATGGTTAGTATCCTGAACAAAGCCAGGAAAAAATTTATAAGTGCAGACCCAGGAGTAACCCCTGAGTACCACTAGGTGTGGACAAAAGGAAAAAAAAAAAAAAAGGAGAAAAAAAAAGAAAACTGGAGCAGGGGAAGCAGCAGAGAAGCCCACCAGTTCCAGTCAGAGCAGGAGCTGTGGGGATGATGGGTTCAGATGTTCAGAATCCCAGCAGAAAGCACCAGAGATTCCCTAGGGACTCCCTGATCACAGAGGATCTGTTCCAGCACCTCCAATCTCCCGCCATTCAAGGAAAGGCACAGGGGTCTCAGAGGTTCCCAGACACATGTAAAACGGTCCCCACTTCTTGGGTGAGCCACTGCCTCAGGGCTGTCAGCGTGATCTGCTGCTACCTCTCCCAGCACCTTCCTTCCCAGCAGATGGCAGGCAGTTCACATGCAAGGACCTGGATGTGAGGGGCACCCCACAGCCTGCTCAAGAGGCAATCATTTACTCATCTTTGTTTTGTCACTTAGGACCACACTGAGCAGTGCTCAAGGCTGATTCCTGCCTTTGCTGTGTTTAGAAGACTATAGGCAATGCAGGGATGGAATCTGAGTTGGCTGCATGCAAGGCAAACTCCCAACCCTCTGTAGAGAGTGTGTGTGTGTGTGTGTCTATGTAATGTGTGTGTGTGTGTGTGTGTGTGTGTGTGTGTGTGTGTGTGTGTGTGTGTGTGTAATGGCCCACACCTAGCAATGCTCAGGGCTGATTCCTGGCTCTGTGCTGAGATGTACCATATAAGGTGCCAGGGATGGATCTCAGGTCAGTTGCCAGTAAGGCAAGTCCCTCCCTGTTGTACTATTGCTCTGCCTGCCCCCATGTTTGGTCATTTTTGTTGTTGTTTTGGTTAGTTAGTTTGTTTGTTTGTTTTGGGGCCACACCCAGCTGCACTCAGGGGTTACTCCTGGCTATCAGCTCAGAAATCGCTCCTGGCAGGCACGGGCAACCATTGGAATGTTGGGATCCGAACCACCTTTGGTTCTTAGTAGCCGCTTGCAAGGCAAATGCCCTACTGCTATGTTATCTCTCTGGCCCCTTTGTTGTTGTTTTGGGAACACACCTAGCAGTGTTCAGGGCTGACTCCTAGTAGGCTCAAGGGACCAAATACCAGAGATGGAACTCGGGTCAGCTGCTTGGAAAGGTAAGCTGACTTGGGTGGGTCTGCACCATCCTGCCTTCCTCACCCAGCAACCACCCCCAGAAGGCCTGTACACTGAGTCGGAACCCTCCATGACCCACAAGGCTGCCTCTTAGAAGGGTAGGGAGGCGCTGACCTCTCACAGATGGGTGTCAGAGGTGGTGAAGTGGGTGTGGAGTTCCTGTGCTTGAACTCAGGACCCCACTGGAGCCGCCTGCTGTGCGGCCTCCAGCTCTCTTCCTGCATCACAATAGGCATGGAATCTTAAAGGGGTTGACCCCCTTTGAGGTGGATACAGACAGGGGCAGGCTAGGATATGGTGGGGGGTCATGAGGGTCATCCAAGAAACCTTCAGCCAGAGGTGTCAGATACTTCCCCAAGACTGCAAGGTGGCCTGGTGGTTGAAGGTGAAGGGCTGGTGGGGTGAGTGGTAATGGCTTCTATGGGACTCAAAGAACAGGTGCTGCCCAGAAGCATGGCTCTGCTCCTCAACTGGAGGGGTATCTTTAGGAGGAATCCTGGGGAAAGTTCTGCAAAAGTGACCAGAGAGTCCAGGAGCCCCAGCAGCCATAGTGGGAGATGAGCTTGAAGCTCAAGAGGAAAGGATAAGATGGGGGTGGGGATGGGCAGGGGGGGGGGAGCGGACAGAAATGGGGGAGTAGAGAGGAGTGAGGGGCATAGACAGACATGAGGCCAAGGGGAGGAATAGACAGGAGAAGGGCAGTGGGCTCTTCTGAGATGAAGAGTCAACCTTAGCTGAGTCGGCCCTGAAATAGCCCCATGGAGTTTGTGAGTGTGGGAGGGAGCAGGGACCCCTGATAGACTGGTGGGGGCCCTATGACTAGAAGATGTCCCAGGCTCCCAGCAGGGATAGGCAGGGCCTGAGCAGTGCCAGAGGTCTAGTGGAACTGGGGTCCCCATGCTGAGCTGACCAGCACCCTCCCCCGCATCAGTACCCCTCTACTCTGAGTTTCCCCTGGTGAGGACCTGAGGTGGAAAAGCAGGCCAAGGTTTGGAGGGTTAGAGCAGCAGTACAGGGAATGGGCCTTTGGAAGCCCAAGGCTACCTGGGCCCGAGACAGGCCTGCCTGACTCCCTCCACCTGTCTGCACCTCAGCAAGTCCTGCCATCCACATGTTCTTCATGAAGGAGGAAGATGGCTGCAGAGCACCATCAGGCCACATGTCCCAGGGCCTAGGACACCCACAAGCAGTGAACTGTTTCCCAAGGAAACAAAAACCTCCATTCTAGCTGCAGCAGCCTCAGGAAGAACAGGGTCACAACTCTTGTTTGGGGTTTTTTTGGTGGAGTTTTTTTTTTTTGGGGGGGGGCATTTTGGGTCACACGTGGCGACACTCAGGGGTTACTCCTGGCAGGCTCGAGGGACCATATGGGATACTGGGATTCGAACCACTAGTCTGCTGCATGCAAGACAAATGCCCTACTGCTGTGCTATCTCTCTGGCGCAAGGTGGAATTGGTTGGTTTTTGTTTTGTTTTGTTATTTTTTTTATGTGTGACTGCGGGGGCACACACGGCTGTGGCAGGGATGGAACCCCAGGCAGCAGCAGGCAAAACGAGTGCCTTTCTCCCTCATTACCTCTCTAGTCCTTAGCCACAAACTTGACCAGGCAAAGTCAACCAAGAATTGCCCAGGCCTCTTGGGAGAAACTGAAGGTTCACTTCCAGACCCTCAAAACTGGAGGCAAAGTGTCATGGAGAGGTCAAGTCTTCCAGTGACACGAGTCACATGAAGACACGAGACACATGCTTGCTTTATGTCTAAGAAAATAACATCCGGGGCTGGAGCAAAAGCAGATAAGGCGTTTACCCTGCTCGCTACCAACCTGGCTTTTATCCCCAGCATTCCATATGGTCCCTCAAGCTTGCCAGAAATGATTCCTGAGCACTGAGCAGGGAGAGACCCAGGATTATCGCCTAAATAAAATAAATAAATAAATAAATAAAAAGATAACATCCACTGGAAAGATAGCACAGCAGGTAAGGCACTTCCCTTGCACAGGGTCGACAAGAATTTGATTCTCAGGATCCCATTTGGTACCCCAGGCACTTACAAGAGTAATTCCTGAGAGTAGAGTCAGGAGTAACCCTGGAGCACTGCTGGTTATGACCCCAAAACATAAACAAACAAGTAGATAAAAGAAAACAATTTCTGACTATGTGCTACCTCTGCAGACTAGAGAAGTAGGGTGGGGTATGCTACACACTGAGAACCCCGGGACACAGCCATGTTAAGGTGGGCATGAACATTGCCCATTTTACAGGAAGAGACACTTCCTGAGATCCCAGCAAAGTAAAGCCTGGGGAAGTGGCTTGCTCAGAGTCCCCTGGCCCCTTTGAAGTAGGCCTTTTGCTTGGGGTGGTCCCGAGACCTGACATGTACTCCACTGTGAGTGAGCTCCTTGCTCTTCACCCTTTGCTACTCAGTCATGCTCTACCCCAGGAACAGCAACCTGGGGTGGGGGTAAGGCAAAGACCCCAAGAAGCAAAGTGTCCCAGGGAAGGGGAGGCTTTCATTGCAAACAGAGGCAGGCCTGAGACAGGCCGACAATCCAGACTGACTGCCACAGCACATCTGGAAAAATTTCATGACTGCATCTCCCATCCACTCTGCTGTGGAACCTCACTCGAACCCAGAACCACCCCAGAAGGAATCACTGCTGGCCTCAAGCTGGTGGCTCCCGGATCTCTTGTAGCAGAGGCGGCAGCAGCAGCAGCACCAGGGGAATAGCCAAGCACGGGGCACTGTTCCAGGACCCCAATCCCAAAACACTTCTATGGCAAACACAGCAGGGGGCAGGCAGTGATGCCAACATGGATCTCACCCAGAGTTGGTCCCCACATCCATACATCCTACAGATGGGAAAACTGAGGAGCAGTCATGCCACAGGCTTGGAGTAGAGCAGGAGTCAGGTTCAAATCCCCAGTCCACCCACACAGGACTAGGAACTCTCTGGAGCTCAGAGACCCTCAAGGTCAGGCCCAAAAGAAACTCTCAGGAAAGCGCTAGATCTGGCCAAAGCAATAGCACAGAGGTAAGGCGTTTGCCTTGCACATGGCCAACACAGGATAAACCCGGTTCGAATCCCAGCATCCCATATGGTCCCCTGTGCCTTCTGAGCACAGAGCCAGGAGTAACTCATGAGCACTGCTGGGTGTAACCCCAAACAAAACAAAACAAAAAAAAACGAGCTAGAACAGAACACTCGAGGACACAAAACAGGAGCCAAGACCAGGAAGTCATTCTGAATTGTTGAACCAACCATCTGGAGGAGCAGAGGGTTTGGGGTGGGGGTTGGGGAAGGGCACCCACAGGACAACAAAAGGACTAAGAGCATTGCTTCATCTTCCACATTTGAATCTCTGGCTGAGGACTGTATGAGCTGAGGGCAGTTCAGAAGACTCAGTGCAGACTCTGCATGCTAGAAGCCTGAGTTCCAGCTTTAGCACTGCCTGGCTCCTCTGACGCCCTCCCAAGCACCACCAGGAATAGCACCAGAAAACTAAGTCAGCATCTAAGCTGGAGGTGCTCCTCACAGCAGCTGACCCATGCATGGAACAGGCAGCCCAGAGCACTGCTGTGTAGGTTGGGGAAAGCCCTGGGTAGTGCCAGGACACTGGGCTTGCAGCATCCTGGACATGTGAGGTCCTTGGGACAGGGCAGACCTAGATATGCCAAGTGTGGAGGAAGGAGAACCCTCAAGGCCAGACCACAGAACCCAGACCTAAAAGGGGAAGTCCCTCATGTGTCCTCTTGGCCACCAACCCCAGAGATGTGAGTGGCCTCTTCTCCCTGGCAGTGGCCTCTGCGAGGGTGTTGATCGCCCTGGGCCCCAGGGAAGGGATGAATCAGCACCCACGTCAGATCAGATCATACGCTATGCTAAGTGATGGGGTATAGTGGGGCTGCCTGGGACTCTGACCCTAGTTCTTCCTGGCCCTGTCAAGAGGGGTGACCCTACCAGTCTCCCTGGCTGAGGCCCACTTGCCCCACCTCCTCAGTACCTGGTTCTGCAGCTGCGCGGCTGTGGTCTGCGGGTCAGGGTCCCGGAGGGCTGCCAACTCCTCCTGCAGCCTGGATTTCTCTTCCTGCAGCTGGGACATGGCCTCCACCATCCTGTGCACCACAGGGGCTGCACGAGGAGACCCCGACAGGCTGGCACACCGCCCACTGCCAAAGAGCCGCCCACCTGTGGCAAAGGAGTGGCCAATCAGGGGGCAGCATCACTCCTGCCCAGATGGACAGGGAAGGAGGGACAAGTAGGGGGGGAAGGCTGGGGCCAGGGCAGGGGCTAGCCTGGTGCCTACAGGGATTGTGTCCAAGGAAATCAATGGGGTAAAGGGGCCTGTCTGGGATGGGGAGCTATAAGTTTAGGACTTGGAGCTTCACAAGGATACTAGCCATGACAGGAGAGGCCCCTGAGTGGAAACAGGCCTCTCTGCCCTTGGCTGGGAGGCCAGAAAACTCTCCTTAGGGGATCATGGGGTGGGGGTGGGTTTCTTTCCTTTCTCCCCTTTATTTGGAGGAGGAATTTCGCAAGTGGTGCTCACAAGGACTTGGGGACCATCCCAGAAATTCTTAGACCAGGCCAGTGCTGGGACCTCCAGGGCCACCCAAGGGATGCTCATGGGGTTCTAGGGCTTCACCTGGTAGAAATCTGAGCACCATATGGTGCCAGAGGCCTAAATCAAACAGAGATTAGCCCTCCACATGGCTGTGCCCTGACCCCTGTGGGATCAGCTCAAGGGAACATCAGTTTCTTTCCTCCCAGGACCACACAGGTACAGGTGCCTGCATTCCAGAGGGAGCCCAGGGAGCTTGAGCATGTGGTAGAAGGACACATGGACAGGACATGGGTGACAGATAGAGCCCGACAGAGGCCTGAACTCAGCAGATGGACCAGGAGGGGCAAGAAGAGGGGTAATAAACCCCAAGCCCTCCTCATTCCACTGTTCTGTGACTAGGGGCAGGAGAGAGACAGAGGGATGGACAGACAGATGGACAAAAACCTGCAGATGGGGTCTGGAATGCCTGAGGACTTTTAAGGACTGAGATCTCTGAGGCTGAAGAAGGATGGAGTGGGGCCTCCTCTGGGTCCTGGCCAAAGCTGAAGGGTGCACAATCAGGTGTCGGAGTGGCCTCCTCCTGACCAGCCTCTTCCACTCTACCTCAAGGACTCTGGAGCTGCGGCCCTATGTGGGTGTGGCTTGGGGGGGGGGGGGCTCCAGACTCTGGAAAGGAAGTCACACCCCTGAAGGCAACCTCACCCCACCCAGTCCCCAGGAGCCAGGCAGTAGTTGGGAGTCAGGTGGGTGGGGAATGAGCACTGTTCCCAGAAGGGCTGGCAGGTGCCCTGTCCCCATTCTGCCTCCTGCCCCCTCCTCATTCTGGGGACTGAGGCAAACCCAGGGGAACCTTCCCTGGCTGGCTAGCTGTGTCTGGCCACACTGCTGCTCTATAGAGTCGTGGGGTCGAGCGAAGACTTGACAGCAACCTCAGCCCTCTGCAGACAGCTCCTAAGACTGTTCTAGGTTCAACAAGGAGCTGGTGCTGCCACTCAAGAGGCATGTGGGCGGGTCCCCCTCGGGTCATTCTGTGTGAACTAGATCAAGGGTCCTCCCTCACTCAGCTGCAATCTTGGGCAAGAGACCTGAAATCTGTGAGAAACTCATGGGGGCGGGTGCAGGCATGTGTGCGTATGTGCAATTACATGGGTGCTTATGCGTGTGTGTGTGTGTGTGTGTGTGTGTGTGTGTGTGTGTGTGTGTATTTGTGAGTGTAAGTGTAAATACCTGGGCTGAAAACAAGACAAGAAACTGCCTTCTATCCTGCAGGGACACAGGTCATATTGCAGAAGGTTCTTGAGGCCCTCAAAGCCCCACATGGGGTTTATGCTGATGTCAGCAAGGTGCAAGGACCTGGGGCTCAGGTAGGGGTTGGAGAGAACTTGCTGTGGCTAGGAGAGGTCAATGGGTGAGGCAGGAAGAGGGGTCAGTTTTCAGGGCATGTTTAACAAAGTGAGTAGCATAGGGTCCCTGGCTTGGCACCTGGGGGGCTCTTAAGCTTCAATCGTAAAGGGAACAAGCTTTTTTCCCTAGTAATGCAGGGGAGCAGCCTGGGGCACTACACAAGGCCCCTCCTTCCCAAGCCCAGAGTCCTGCAGGTCAGCCCCCATAGACACACAGCATCACAGGCGAGTGAGTGGCCCAAAGGACCAGGTTCAAACACATGGCACAGAGGAGGAGAGCACGGCTGCTCCTCTACACTCCTGGAGTCCTCCTCCATGTCATGTCCAGGGACTCTTAGGCTCAGGTTCCCCCACCTCAAAGAACCCCAGATATGGACCTATAGGATCTTCCAGAAGCAAGAGCCCAGAATGATAGTATAGTAGGTAGGGTGCTCTGCCAGGAATGATCCCTGAGAACTGCCAAGTGTGGCCCCAAAACATAAACAAAATAAAAGCATTTCTGGAACCCGTGATCCTTGCCTGATGAATGGTGCCATAGGCTCCTCCTGAGCCTGGAGGCTGAGGAGGGAACCTGGGCTAGGGTCTGGGGAGGGGACAGAAGGGGGCAGGAGGGGATGGGTGGCCTCTGGCAGGTGTCCTGCTTCCCGTGTCCTTGAAACTGTCATCTAGTCAGGCACTGAGTAAAGACAAATGGTGGGAAAGTCAACCCCCAAAAGCTTCTTATCAAAGGGTTGGGGAGGAGGGAATCCTAGGAATGGGACCAGGTGGGGTCTCTGAGTCCAGCCTCCTCCAGAAGAGAAAAGCAACACCAAAGTTGGTCTGAACCAGGCTGTTCGGCGGCCGGCAGGGACCCTCCATTACCTGTTTTCTCTACATTCATGGTTCCACCTGCTTCCGGGGTGTCCCGGTCCCGCCTGGGGACCGGCGCCTGCCTCTTCGGGGCCTTCTCTTCTTTTGTCCCCTGACTCTTGCTCTGGCACCCCTTGTCCCGCAGGGCCTGCTGCCAAGACACAACCAGAATCCTGGGTGTAGGGGGGCTGTAGAGTTCAGGTGTCCCTGGAGCTGGCAGGTCTGGGGACAGGGTGTGGAGAGCTCAGGGTCTGCAGGAGGCAGAGATGGCACTCAGCCCTCTGTGCCTGTGAGGAAGGTTCGGGGCCAAGCCTGAGAGTGCTGTGGGGCAGGGGTCGGCAGCATGGAGGCCCCCACAAGCCTGTCTAGCCACCCTGGACACATACTGTTCTCAGGGTCATATTCTATGATGTCCCGGTCCCACTGTCAAGGAGGAAGTACACAGGTCCTGCCACCCCAACCACCCCACCCCCCAGCTCCTGGAAAAGGAGGAAAAACAGCCTGGGGAAACCAGCCATCTAGTGGGGGTTCCACATTCTCATAGGAGACCATCACCCTCAGCTCACACAATGTAACAGATTGAGGAAAACCTGCAACAAAGCTCTGGACATATGGGGTGGGGGATGGTGTAGGGGCTGGGGCAGGCAGGTTTGGCAAGAATTAGGGAGAAGGGAAAGGGGGCCTCTATGTTCCACTCTGAACCTTCCTAACTGGGTTGATTTCACCACCAAGACCTTTCCAGCATTCTGATTTTTCAGTGACCCAGGACAAGAGAATAAAAGTGTTTGTGTGTCTTTGTGGCCATGTCATATTTAACACACAAGGATTCCAGCCAAGTTGGAAAAACTTCCCCGAGTCAGTTAGAGTGGCTGGGGTACCCACCTAGCTCTCTGCCAGGCTCCTCAAAACCCCCAAAGCCGCAGGAAAGTGGAACTAGCCCTGCCCTCTAAAAGCTTCACTGTCTTCATCCTTGAGGCAGGAAGGTCAAGAACTACCCTATAAGGGGCTGTTATGGAGAGTGGTAGTCTTGCCAAGTTCCAGATGGTGTCTGGCTCATGGCAGACAGAAACTCCATCACAAACAGCCAGTAACACTTATATTATTTCTAGAATCTTCCATGTTTTCACTTTCTTGTCTTTTTTTGCTTTTTGCTTTTGTTTGTTTTAGGGACATTTCCAGCAATGCTCAGAGGTTACTCCTGGCTCTGTACTCAGGAATTACTCCTGATAGTTCAGGGGACCATATGAGATGACAGGTTGGCTGTGTGCAAGGCAAATGCCCTGTTTTCATTTCTATGGTAAAAGAGATAAGAGAGGGCCAGGAATGTAGCTCAATGGTAGAGCAGTAGGCTAGCATGCAATTCAGTTCAATTCCTGGCAACATACACAAACACACACACACACACCTTGGAAAAAAGAAAAGGCAGTATCAGGGGCCTGAGAGAGCAATAGCACAGCAGATAGGATGTTTGCCTTGCATATGGCTGACCTGGGTTCATTGCCATTGTCCCATATATTCCTCTAAGCCTGCCAGGAGAGATTCCTAAGTGCAGATCCAGGACTAACCCTAAGAACTGACGAGTATGACAGCCCCTCAAAGCAAAAAAAAAAGAAAAAGGAAAAAAAGAACAAACAAACAAGGCAACATTAGCTGCAAATATGAGCATGTCTTTAAGTTTCATCCCTGCACTTCAACCAACTGCCATGCGTCCAAGAGCAGGCCTGCCAGTAGGGGTGCCAGCAACAATGGCAGCTGGAAGTTTCCACTACCGGATCCGAGCAAAGGTTGCACTATTTCTGGCCTGTGGGCCCAGCCACAGGAAGGGCCGACAGGCAAGGGGGGTGAGGGAGGGGGTTTCTGCCTTTGGTGCTTCCAGAATGTCTCGGGCTTTAGCTGAGAAGGAAGGAAGGCATCTACAGCTACTGTTCACTCGCTATTCCCAGGTTCTACCACACCCTCTTCAAAGCACCCCATAAACACAGTGGAGTTCTGCAGAATCCCAGAAGGGCCCAGACCGAGAAAGTTGGCTACAAGCAGGAGCGTCTCAGGGATCCCCAGCATATCTGCTGACCCTAGGATTGTGGCAGCTGCAGCCAACAACACCCATAATCAAGTCCAGACCCGAGCCAACGCCCAGCTCAGGGCTGTGGTTCGACCACCACCCTTTTAACTACCAGTGCAGTCAGGGTAATACAGACTCTCCATTTCTTTAACCATTTGTGTACCAGCCCTGAGGACCTTCCAGACAGATGAAAGGAATGGAATGTCTGGTTCTGTCTGCAACGGAGCCATAGAAGGAGATCCGAGAAACACCCTGAAATATTAGGACTGTCCCCAAAGCAACAAACAGCAAAATGCACCATGTTCACATCAGGAGTCAATGCCATTCTGGTCCAGATTTCCCTGTGAGTAAGGAAATGTGTGTGCTATGTAGTGGGTCCACCTTTGCACAACCCTTCGAAGGGGACTCACAATGCCCCCCCCCCCCCCAGATAACCTTGATCCATTCCTTTCTCCGAATCTGCCTCCCTTGCCCCAATTGCATTCTGACACTTTCGGTCATTTAACACCTTCTGTCACCTCCTACTGTCTCTTTCCCAGAGCCTTGATGCCTTAGTGTGGCCCTTGAGGAAAGGGACTTGGAATCCCTGCTAACAAGCATGTTTGTTCAAAAAGCACAGAGCCTGGGCTGTCCTGAAAGGGCTTCAACCCACAGCTGCAGGAGTGCAGAGACCTCTTTCAGCTCCCAGGATTCCCAAACCATCTGGAGATCGGGTGGGAGCTGACAGAAAAGCCTGAGCGGAGAACCATGAAGCCATTAAAAGGGATGTGGAAACTCCTATCCACTGACTTGCACGAAAATCATCCTGCTTTATATATAGTCAGACACAGAACAGTGACTGAAAATCAACACTGTGCTAGCAGTGAAAGGGGATAGGAAAGACGAATACAGACCCCTCACTCTCAAAGGATTCACAAAGACAGGCCCACACAAGGCTTTCCATGTCTCCAATGGTTCACCCTGACCTGTGTGGACGAACTCTTCATAACATAACAGATTTTTGAGTTAAAACCAACGGCTTGTTGTGTGACCTCTGGAAGCTTCTGAACCTCTCAGAGCCTGTGAAGACTTCATCCAGTGTTGTGTATGTAAATATTTTAGGGGATTAGTATGTTGCTGACCCTAACCTGATTGGTGATTGTGCCCTACCCTAGGGTGTGACCTGGCATTCTGTCCCCACCCTAGGGTAGTACCTGATTCTGCTTCCACCATTGGTTGGTATCTGATCCCACCATTGGGTGGTACATGATTCTGGGGGATAAAAACAAGGGTCTGTGGAAGGCTCAGGGCCTTTTTGCTGGATCTGAGGCTGAGTCTTTGGACTTCAGTCTTGTCCACCGAATAAAGCTAATATTTCCACAAGCCTGACTGTCTGCGAGCTGTTTACCCGCCGTTTCACCTCAGAACCGTCGGCTAGACAGGGTGGCAGACGTGTGCTCCGAGCTGGAAGAGAAAGGCCTCATCCTCCATCCCTCCATCAGTCAACCTCTTCAGGGGCAGAATTCAGGGTACAGAATTTGCCTTGCACCTGTCCAACCTGTTAAGATTCCCAGCACCCCACATGGTCCTCTGAACACTGCCAGGATTGATTCCTGAGTGCAAAACCAGGAGTAAGCCTTGATTATTACATATGTATATTTATATTTATAGAAGGCAATAAGTATCTCAGGAGTGCCATGAGGGTGGTAAGGACTGATGTGAGAGATCTCTGACACCTGGCACTGAGAGGTTGGCACAGAGCCTGTGGTCGGTCAATAATAGCTGCAATTTTTTCCATTGCTCTCTATTATTTCTATAGCCTAACAAACGCACAGATGAACCGTTGTATGTATGATTTTTGAAAGTCACTTGGGACTTTTTTCAAGGTGCCCAGGTTCTGCCCCACCCCTATCCACAGCTGGCAGTCTTGGGTTGCCTGAGAACATACCCCATGGGGGTTGCACGCTACCCTGAAACCAGCCTGGTTTTCGTCCCACTTTCACACCCTGGTCAGGGCGTGTCGGGAAAGCGTCTGTCATCTCTCCAGAGATCCTTGCCGTGATAACTTAATAAAGCAAATTGCTCCATCCACAAAAGCTCCCAGGGCGGATGGATGTAGCAATGTGCTTCAGGAGTTTGACAAAGAGGTGCGAGGCAGGTCTCTGTCTCTCCCAGGAAACTTTCATCCCCTGGGGAGCATGCTGGGGACACCTGGATGTTGGGGTTCAGAGGCTGCAGTGCATGAGGCAAGCCCAAGCCATCCAGTTTAGAAAGGACTGGGTACTTACCTGTACGGTCAGATAGAGCCTGTGGGGGCTGCCAGAGCCGGCCCAGTCCACGCTGAGGGCCCGGCACTGGGCAAGAGCCGGGCGAGCTGCACCTCGAGTTCCAGATTCTTCGTCACCACTAGCTGCAGTGTCTTTTCCACGTACTGTCCCTGAACAAAGAGAACAGGTGAGATGCTCAATTGGCCAGACTGTTAGCTGGTGAGTCCAAAAGTAATGCATAGACCTCACATGCCTGTTGGACATGGAGGGAAGCTTGCAGGTCTGCTCTCTGCCCCTCTCTTTCCCTGCCCTCCCCCCATCCCGACTTGCACAGGCTATGCTCCTTGCTTACCAAACACCATCCTAAGATCTTTTTTCCAAAGGCACCAACACCCAACTGGGGGGCCTTCCCTTCCTCCATTGACTTTTGATGGGGACTATTAATTACTGGTGAGTTCCCTCAATGGACAGCAGCAGACAGAAGCAACAGCACCTGCCTGTGTTAGTCTTCAGAGGCATTAAACTGGGCTCAACTTCATTACCCAGCCTGCCTCTAGGGGGCAATTTCTCCAGGGTTTTCACGGGCCCCTGTAGTCTCCAGCAGTGCTCTCAGTGCCAGTTAAAGTGTCACCTCTCCCTCCACGTCTCCCTCCTCCGGAGTGGCTTGAGCACAGACTATGACATTGATTATGGGGCTCAAAGCAGGAGAAGCGGGGATTGCTCTAACAAGGGCCAGCTACAGGGCCATCATCCAAGGAGGTAATGTAGTTCTCCAAGTACCTGTCAGGGTCCAAGCCCTTCTGGAACCTCAGTTTCCTGGTCTATAAAATGGGGCAAAGAAACCGAGCCCACAGTACTGTGGGGAAGACTGAATGGCAAGGCATATACAAACTGCCCAGTTGGGGCTGGCACACAGGAAGTGGCCACTGACACGAGCTGTTTCTTTGGCCCTCAGCCCTAGGGCCAGCCCCAGGACAGGAGGGTTACAACATGCCAGGCTTTTCCTGCCACAGCTCCAGCTGCTTGCGCTCATTCCTCCTCTGAGGCCTCTCCAGACCCAGAAGCATCGGGGGTGACAGCAGAAAGGGCCTTAGGGCACTAAGCTGGCAGAAGATTTCTCTACCGTGCTCAGGATTTCAGCCTGAGGATTTCATCTGGTCTTTTTTTGTTTGTTTGTTTGTTTGTTTGTTTTTGTGGTTTTTGGGTCACACCCGGCAGTGCTCAGGGGTTATTCCTGGCTCCAGGCTCAGAAATTGCTCCTGGCAAGCACAAGGGACCATATGGGACACCGGGATTCGAACTGATGACCTCCTGCATGAAAGGAAAACGCCTTACCTCCATGCTATCTCTCCGGCCCCTGGATTTCATCTGGTCTTTACCTTAAAATTTAACTTGGATAAAAGTCTTGGGCACTAGAGTCATATGCATAGCATGCAACTGACCCTGGTTTGAACCCGGCAGCCCATATGGGTCACCTGAGCCTACAAGGAGCAATTCCTGGGTGCAGAATCAGGAGTAAGCTCTAAGTACTATTGGGTGTGGCCCTAAAACAAAAACAAAACAAAAATTTAAAAAAGTCTGATGGCTGATGACAGAGATAGTACAGGAATCGGTCAGGGCACTAACATTGAATATGAACAACCTGGAACAGAGCCCCAGTAGCCCATATAAGTTCCCTGATCTCACCAGGACCGATTCCTGAGTGCCCGACCAGGTCTAAGTCCTGAACACCACCAGGAATGGTCCCAAACCAAAACCAAACAAATCAAATTACTGTTCTATAATCCCCAAAATGAAAATAAACTATGGTTCTATATCCTTTTAGTTCTTATCTAGTAGATACATATCCACAGACTGGAAAAAATATTTAAAATATTCACTGATAGGAGCCTGGGAGACAGGACATGAGATAAGGTGCTTGCCATGCAAGCAACTGTCCCCACTTCAATCCTTGACACCCCATATGGCTTCCGGCACCACAGGAGTGCTCCCTTGAGCAGAAAACCACGGAGTAAATCCTGAGACCAGCCAGGTATGACCCCAAGTCTCCACCTTCAAATAATTTTTAAAAAATAATTAGCAACTGAGTAATGGGTGGTTATAATTTTTGAATCTTATATATAAAAAAAAGTTTTCCAGAGATGTGTTTTGCTTCACTTTTCTTTTGGTAACCAGAAAAGCAACAGCCATTAGTATTAAATTTGTCAACAGGGACAACGGGGTGGGGGTAGAACACCCGCAGCCCCACCCCTTCCAGACAACCAGAGTGACCCGACGCCACAGCCCCAAGCTTTTCCTGGAGGCACCCAGGGTCTGGACCCAAGCTTGTCTCTTGCAGAGACTTGAGAGCGGCTGTGAAGAGGCAAGAGGATAAACAGGACAAGTACCCATCGCACCTGGGCTTCCCCCTGTATTTTGGATTTTGGAGCTAGGCCCAGTAGGTCTCCAGCAGTTCAGACTAATCTAAACACTCCCCCCCACTCACACCCCAAAGCCCTGAGGTCACCTGACGCCCACACTTCCCAGCACCTGCCCGAAGAAAGCTGGAGAGAAGCCTTGGGAGGCTCTAAGTCGGGACAATGAAGTCCCCACGCAGAATCAGAGGAGATGCACACTAGTGGCCAGTTGGAGGCATCAGGGGACATGACCCAGAAAGGAGAGATGGAGCTGACAGTTCCCGAGAGGGGGTCAGGGAGGCGCCCCAGACTCAGGACTCCACTTCTCTTCTAATCCAACATAGCGCCTGGCGCTCCAACCCCATCGGACCAACGACCCGACCACCCCGTGGCCACTCCAGAGCACCCACACCTCGGCAGAAGCAGGGAGGCCAGGCGGGATCAAATGTCAAAACGGTGCGGGACGCCAGGGACCAGGGGCTGCCACTTCACTTACCTTGTTTACGGGACTCCAGAGCCTGGGTTCGAGCAGGGGCAAGGGGTCGGGGGGAAGAGGAGACGCCGCCGGGCCGTCCGGGCTGCGCACGGGGGAGCCCGAGAGCGCGTGGCGGGCGGCCGATCTGGCCCCGCGCTGCCCTCCTCTCGTCTGCGTCCAAGCTGGACTCCGGAGCGCCAGGCGCTGGGCAGCAAGCGCCCCGAGAGCTGGACGCCCGGCCCCTGCCGTCCACGCCCCCCGCGCGCCGGCCGCCGCGCGCCCTGTAATTACCTGACAGCTCCTGGCGGAGCCAACCAACCAAGGCACTTGCGCGAAACCCCGGTCTCAGCGCGGGGATCTGGAGGAAGGAAGGGAAATAGCAAGAGGCATTTTAAAAATGCGGACTCACCAGTTCTCAACCTCCCCGGGCCGGTGTGTGGGAAAGGGCGGGCGGCCGGGCCGGCTGGGGCGGGGCGAGCCATGCCCGGTTGGGGCTCCCCAGCCCGGCCCACTCTCCACAGGCCGCGCAGCGAGGGCGTGGCTCCCAGGGTCCACGTCCGGCGCGATGGGACCATGGCCCGGGGCGCAGCAGCTTCCTGAGAGCGCCGGGAAGCCTAAGAAGAGGACGGGGGCAAAAAGGGGAGAATGGGTGAGATTGACAGCGCTGGGCAGGCACCCAGATCACAGCCCTGCCTTTGGCACTTGGTCACCTGTTAGCCAAAGTCCCCAAAGGTCCCATTCCAATGGTCGGGCTGGGAGGAAATAGAGCCTGTCATAATTTCCCAGGGTTTAATCTTAGGTTAGGGACACTCAGAAGTGGGCTGCTCGTAGGCACATTGTGGAGAACCCAAATCTCAACCTCTTCACTCAGGGCCTGGGGTGGGGGTTCAGGCCAGGTCCTGGTACCTCTGGGAGAAAGTATGTCTGAATGGGATTCCTTCCCTCAAGATGCACTCAGCCAGTGCCTGGCCCTAAGTCTCGCTCGGGGTCCTCTGCCCAAGTTCCTTCGGAGGGGCTTGGAACATAAACATTTTACCCTGAAGGGGCTTGGACAGTGCCTGGGATACTCTCGATGCCTGGCTGGCTGGTTTCGAGGTCAACTCCTTTGTGGATTCTACCTGTCTCCATGGTGCCAGCGACATGGCAGGCACTCTGTTGGGTGCTGAGATCTCAAGAGCGTTCGTTCTTTATTTAATCACTATTTACCCAGAGCCCTGTTGAGTGCCAGTCACTTGCCAGGGTTCCTCTTTGATCCTTAGAAACGTGGCCTCAGAGCTCCTTACAAGGAGAGCTCTCCGAGAGCACAGGAGGCATGTGGACTGGTGAGTGTGGAGGGTGCAGATTTGCTTAGAAAACTCCATAGCTGGGGCCAGAGAGATAGCATAGAGGTAGAGCGTTTGCCTTGCACGCAGCCAATCCAGGACGGATGGTGATTTGAATCCCAGTATCCCATATGGTCCCCATGCCTGCCAGCAGCGATTTTTGAGCACAGAGCCAAGAGTAACCCCTGAGCACTGCCGAGTGTGACCCCCTTCCAAAAAAAAAGAAAACCCCATAGATAGGTCCCTGATAGACTAATGCACAACAGATTCCAAGCATTCATGTTCCCAAGTCTTTATTGAGCGTGTACTGTGTGCCAAGCAGTTTGGGGGACATTTAAGGTGACCAAGCTTTAGTCCCAGAACAGTGATGCCATTGACAGAAGTCGGCTCAGAGAAGCAGCGGGGAGTTGGCTCGTGTCTGAAAATGGACTTGGAGGCTCCTGAAGTGGGGTGTGGGCTTCATGCCTAGCATGAGCAAGGCTCTGAGTTCAATCCCTAGCAACCACTGCTTACCACACCATCAGGTATGCCCCCCCAAAATAACAAAAGTAAACTGCTGCTGCCAGCACCTGAGAGCCTTCCTAAAAGTGCTTCCTGGGCTGTCGACCATATTCCCTGATCTCATGGCACCACCGCTCCCTCCCAGGCAAGAGCAGGATCTCTCTGAATGGGCCCCAGTGACACTCTCTGGCTCCCAGCCTATAGTTGCAGCCAACAACTACTTCCATCTACTGCCAGCTCCGCCCCATCCCCAGACCAACTCAGCCTTGGTAGGGTGAATGTCCTGAGCTGTAGACCTGAGCACACAGCTGGGAATGAAATTAGTGGGGAGGAGAAAGGTCCAGAGGCGGAGTCTCAGGAGCTGGAATCTAAAGGGCGAAGATGCAAAGGTGAGGATGCAATCACCAAAGGTCTAGCCAGATGAGACACAGCAAGATCAGAGGGAAATGGCAAGGCTTTCTTTAAAGAGAAAGCCAGACCTAGGAAGGGTCGAGGCAGGCAGGGAAACAGTGGGAGTCAGCCATTTCCTTCTCTTGAGGGAAGTTAGGCCAGGGTGGGGAGGAGAGGCTACAGTTTCTAGAAAATTCTCCATCTGCCAATGCTGGGTAGATCCAGGGGTAGGAGGAAGGACAAGGGTGGAGTGACTGGCCTAAAACACATTGGCAGAGCAGAGCCCTGGGAGAGTGCCAGGCTGCTGGCTGGAGGGTCTGGCCTCTGCCTTCTCCGGATGGAGGCAGACAAGTCTGAGGAGGAAGGGAGCAGGCCCGAGGGCGGAAGGACTGGGCGGAGGCTAACTGGGGTATATGGGCTGGGCCAGTGGAGAAAACAGAGATGGGTGCCCACAATGCTGAGGGCAGCAGGGGGCAGCTATACTCCTCTTGGAACTACATAACCAGAGCTGGGCACATAACCAGTCCTAGAAGTGCTGCCATAGAGCAAGGCAGGTAGCCGCAGCAGAAGTCCTAGGACATGCTGAAGAGACAGTCTGAGGGGCAGGAAGGGAAACCCAGGGAGGCAGCCAGGGAAACATTAAGGAAGAGAGAGGAAGGGCGTTTGCAAGATCCTGAAAAAGGAAAAAGCAGCTCAATTTAGTAACCATGGATTGTGAAGGTCAAAAGTATCAAGGACTCTACCAGACCAAGGTATGATGGCTCAGAACTTGAAAGCAGCCTCTCCATGCCTCCTGGGGTGGGGGAGTGGAGACATCAGAGAGGAGTGATTATAAAAAGAGTAGTGCAGGCCACTTTTTAAATATGTTACTTCGGAAAATAGCTCTACCTCTCTGCACCTCATTTTCTCCATCTGTAAAATGGGAAGAACTCTGCTCAAGGAAAGAGATATAAAATTAGACACATGAGGCTGGAGCAACAGTCCAGCAGGTAGGCAATTGCCTTGCCTCTGGCCCACCCAGCTTCAATCTCCAGATGTCCCAAATGGTCCTCCCATCCAAGCCTGCCAAGAGTGAACCCTTAGCAAAGAGCCAGGAGAACGTCCAGAGCATTGCTGGGTGTGGCCCCAAAACAAACAAACTAAACCTAACGAACATGTATATATTAAGTGTTCCAAGAGCAGACCATGAAAGAACTCAAGGTCTTATTGCTTTTTTAATGACCACTCCCCCACCCCACCCCTCCAGTGGAAAGTGAATGCAGAGGAGTTGGTTGAGTCTGGGGTCTGAGTCAAGGCCATCCCCCTTCAATGACAAGAAAGTCCACAACTTCTAAATAGCTGAGGGATCCCTGGAAGAGCAAGCAGAAGGTCTGAGTGGGGGGCAGTGGTGGAACCAGGTCTGGGAGCACCCCTGAGGAGACTCACATGTTCTGGGATTTCCAGGATCACTGGGATTTAACTCTGCTCAGCCCCTTGCATCTCTAAAATACTTGCTGCAGAGGCAGGCCCAGCAGACTGCATTCCTTGCAAATGAGTCTCCAGGACATGGAGAGGACTGTTCTATCAAGGGCATGGGGACTGCACTGGACAAGGAGGAGAGCTCTGCCCCTCTCCCTGGACAATGGAAAAGCCAGTAAAGGGGCAAGTCCCCACCAGCAACCACAACATCCGCCAGCCTGAGTCAGAAGTACTGGAGAAGTGGGGGAGAAGGCAGAAAACGTATTCCAGAATGGAAACACTGCTTCCTCTTTCCAATCTTCCAGGCCCAGGCCGAACCAAGGCTGCTCCGGAGTTCTGCGATAACTCACAACCGGGGATGGCACGGGGTGTCTGCGGCGCACCCTCCACACTGTGACCGGGGCTGTGCTGCAGCTGTCAGAGGCGGTTAGCCACTCACTGTCCCTGAGAGCATCAACCCAGGCCTTCTTTCCTTCGCTCTTCCTTCCTTCTTTTTAGGCTGGCAGCTCACCCAACCAGCCAGCCCAGCCTGGGGAGAGCAGAGTGGAACAGCCTGGAGCGCCAGGGCCAAACTGCAGAGCGAAGCGAGACTGAAACTGCAGCCAGGCAGGGACCCCCCAACCAACCAACATGCATGGGGGAATGGAATGGGGTGGTGCACGCTGGCACGGGGAGAGGGGCTCCCTGGCAGAACCCGGTTCCCGGAGCCAATGAGAAATGGGAAAGGGGAGCTCCGGTTGATCCCATTCCGGGCGACGGAGGCACCCCAAGATCTTCGGTTCCCACTGCATGGCGTGGAGGTTTGGAGGCGCGATCGGGGCTGGGTCTCCGGGACCGGCCCTTCCTCCCAGCGCCCGCAGCGGATTCCAGCCAGAGGTTTCCAGCGGCTCGCTAGGGTGGATCCAGACCAGATGCAGAGACACGGCGCGCTCCGAACGACAACCCAGCCTGCCCGCCCCCCACCCCCGACTCACCGGCCCGGAGGAGGCAGGATCCCCGTGTCGCGTCGCCTTCGCCGCAGCACAGCGGCCCTCGGGGGCTCCGCCGGGCCGGGCCGCGCCGCGGGCAGGAGGCAGCTCCCCGCTCCCCGCTGCGTCCTCGGCCCGCCCCGCGCTCGCCCCTCCCGCACACTTTCCACAGGAAATGATTAACTCGGGCCGCGGCGGGTTCCCATAGCAACGCACCGACCCCCGGCGGGGTTTGGAGATGGGGGGACGCGCTCACTCACTCACGCGCACCAGGGCACGCGCGGGGCCGCCCACTCGGCGCTCACCCGCCCACCCCGCGCGCGCCCCACCGAGATCCCGGCTTTCGAGGGGTCTTGCTGCCCCGCACAGGCACGTACGTGCTCCCCTCCTCCGCCGACACCCAGAAAGCACACACGCGGCGCTTTCTGCATAGGCGCCCACCAAGGCCCACGAACACACGAACACACACACACACACACACACACCCCACTTCGCGCCTACAAGCCAACACGCGCTCCGGCCTTTTTGGCACGGACAGGCAAACGCCAAGTCTGCCAACCGTCCACCCGCAGCTTTCAGGACTCCTGCGGGCGCGTGTCACGCAGCGCTACTTCTGGTCCCCAGATGCACCATGATGAGACACAACTACACAATGCAAGGCCACACGAGCGCTAGTGCAGTCTTTTCTAAGCCCCCCTTCTAACCTGGTTTTCTTCTTGTGCTCCTCTGTCCTAGCTTTTGCTCCCCCACCCCCAGCTCAATTCTCCTGCTCTGCCACTGCATCCCCCCCTTACCGATTTTTTTTAAATTAACATCTTTATTTAAACACCTTCATTACAAATATGATTATAGTTGGGTTTCAGTCATGTAAAGAACTCCCCCCCCCACCCCGTCACCAGTGTAACATTTCCATCACCAATGTCCCAAATCTCCCTCCTCCCCATCCCACCCCCATCTGTCCTCTAGACCGATTTTTACCTGTGGCCCACTTAGATCATGGCAGTTCGCAGGGAGCTTCATGGCTCCGTAGAGGAACGCTGGTCAGGGACCCAGCGGACCCAGGCTCCCTTCTTGCAGCACACACTTCAGCTGGCACTGTACATTCCCCCACCACTCCACGACCTCTGCCTGCTAGCCGGTCCCTACACTGGGCAGAGCGCAGAGCTGTCTGCACAGGCTCCTGCACTGTGGATCTCAGAATGTCACTCCTTATCTCCTTCTAGCAGCCCCAGGCTAGATGCCCTGGGTAGGTTCCCTGCTCCCCAGGCCTGAGCACATGTGGGCACCTTCCTGCTTTATGAGTCTTTCCCAAGGTTCTCAGGAGTTAGGAACCTTCATTGCACTCCAGCCCAGCCCAGCAAACTCGTTTTCTGTGGGGGATCAGGGTGTTTGAGTCCTGGGGACTCAGACAGTCAAAGCGCCCAGTGCAACCTCCTTTCCTTGCTGCAGGCAGTGGCTCCCCCTTCAATTCCCCTTCAAGCCCTCCTCCCAGTAGCCCCTGAAGAAAGGCCTGGGGGAGGCCAGGGAACCAGCCAAGGAGGGACAGCTGACCGGAGGGGCCACTTTGTTCTTTGTCTGGCAAACAGAGGCGTCCTTTTACTCCAGTCAGCACCCTCAGTCCCTTCGGGGTGCGGAAGGAGAAGAAAGACACTCCAGCCACAGCCCAGTGCTGCTGATGGTGCTGCTGATAATTCCAGGAGGATGGGCTCTCTGCCCCTTCCTGCTTGGCAGGGCTGCTCCAGGAGCAACAAGGCAACTGGCAGGGACTCTGAGTATCCACCAGTGTCCCAGCCAAGGCGCCAGACCTTAGCCGATAGTCCTGGATGCTGGTCGAAGAGCTCATAATCCTCCCACTGGAAGCTATATGTGGGTTTTCTTTTCTTATTATTATTGCTATTGTTTTCTGTTTAGGGGCCACACCTGGCAGTGTGTGTGTGTTTACTCCTGGCTCTATGCTCAGGGATCACTCCTGGCAAGGCTTGGGGACCACAGGGAATGCTGGAGATCAAACCTGAGTCATACGTGTGCACTGCAAATCCCCTCTCCACTCCTTCAGTTGAGAGGCCCAGTGAAGGCCCACAGAAGGACAGTACATGGACCTGTCCTGGAGACACTCCTGAGAAATACAAGTTCCTAAGATCTTCGTGATTTGAGGGTTCCCTTCTCTGAATTCCCCCCTCACCTGCTCTCCTGATAATGGAATAGGGGAGAATACAGGCTGGGTAAGGGTGACATGGCTCTAGATTTCCCCCATGTCTTTGCTACACTCTTTGTTATTTCCCACCCGATCTGGTGTCTGTCTTGAAACCTGGCAGGACACTGGAGACCTGGCCTAACGCATGACCTACTGTGTTGGCATTACCTGCAGGTTCCTTCCGACAAAACCAGTGCCATATTTTAAAATTAAGAATAACATTTGTTGTTCTTTCTCTCTGATGACAAAAGTAATAATATGTCATTGTAACCATAATCCCACCCACTAGACTTAAATGCTGCCAACATTTTAACACTGCAAACTTTTTCCCTCATGCACATAATAGCTACCATTTATTCCCCTCACAGCGTGCCAGGCACTGCCCTACGCCCGTTGTCAACGAGATCCTATTCAACCTGACACTCCAGTAAGGAAAGAGGGACACCTTCTTATCCCCGTGGGTGACAGCTGACACACAAAACCCATCACTGACCCTGAGTACTAGCCTATGTATATAGTTGCAAGCACTTTTTTTCATTGTTTTTGGGTTTTTTGAGGGGGCATTCAGACATGTTGGCTCTCAGGGGTTACTCCTGGCTCTGCGCTCAGAAATCGCTCCTGGCAGGCATGAGACCATATAGAATGCTGGGACTCAAACCATTATCAGTCCTGGATCTGCTGCGTGCAAGGCAAACACCCCACTTCTATGCTATCTCTCCAGCCCCAGGTGCAAGTATTTCTTTTTTTTTTTTTTTTTTTTTTTGTGGTTTTTGGGTCACACCCGGCAGTGCTCAGGGGTTATTCCTGACTCCAGGCTCAGAAATTGCTCCTGGCAGGCACAGGGGGTGGGGTGGGGGGGGACACCATATGGGGCACTGGGATTCGAACCGATGACCTCCTGCATGAAAGGCAAATGCCTTACCTCCATGCTATCTCTCCGGCCCCAGGTGCAAGTATTTCTATCAGGTTCCCCAAACTGCGTGGTACTATGTGCAAGGGATACTGGAATGGTACTATGTGCAAGGGATACTGGAATGATCCGGGGAGGAATTGGAGACTCAGGTTCAGTCATGGGGAGCATCTGGTGGTTCAATTAAAGAAGGTGATTTCCAGGGAGCCACTGAGTCATTTTCTTTCTTTTGGAAAAGGGAGAAGTAAGTCAAACAAGATTGGGAATCACTGATATAGATCAAAGGATTAGTGCAGGAGGGAAATGAGGTTTTACGAGGAGGCATTTTCAGAAGTCCAGCAGAGCTTTTGGCTTAGAGTATAAAAACCATTGCTTCTATTGGAATTTAGTTCGGGCAGATTCTGATGTCAGTGAGTTCAAGGTCATTTCTATTCCAGAAACTTCCCTGGAGGCTGGATATGGAAGCTGCCAGCACTCCCCTGGCTGTAGGAAAATGCATTTGGACAGAAACTTGGCCCCTTTCCTGGGGCTGGGGTGATAGCACAGTGGGTAGGGCTTTTGCCTTGCATGTGGCTGACCCGGGTTCAATCCTCTGCATCCCATATGGTCTCCATATGGGATGAGTCTGCCAGGAGTGATTCATTCATTCATTCATTCATTCATTCTTTCCTTCCTTCCTTTCTCTCTCTCTCTCTCTCTCTCTCTCTCTCTCTCTCTCTCTCTCTCTCTCTCTCTCTCTCTCTCTCTCTCTCTCTCTCTCTCTCTCTCTCTCTCTTTTTTGATTTTTGGCTTTTTGGTTTTTGAGTCACACCCAGCAGGGCTCAGGGGTGACTCCTGGCTCTATGCTCAGAAATCATTCCTGGCAGGCTCGGGAACCATATGGAATGCCAGGATTCAAACCACTGTCCTTCTGCATGCAAGGCAAACGCCTTACCGCCATGCTTTCTCTCTCAACCCAGGAGTGATTTCTGAGTGCAGATCAAGGAGTAACCCCTGAATACCCCAAAACAAAACAGAAAGAATCCTGGCTTCCCACATGCTGAGGCCCAACACACAGTAAGAATTCAAGGGCTCAGCCTTGGACTGAGGCTTCTAACCCCCTCTGGTAATAGTGGCTGCCAGGGAGGGCCAGGCCCCAAGCTCACCACCCCTAGGCATCCCCATTCTAGGTGGTTCCTTCTTTGTGGTTAAAGAGCCTGAAGCCACTTTATCCTCAGGCTTCCAACCTGGCTATGGGGGTGGGGAAAGAAAGGAGAGGGGTGGGGAGGGAGGGACAGAGAAGAGGGAGGGAAGAAAGGGAGGGGTGATAGAGGAGAGAATGAGAGGGAGAGAAGGAGGGAGAGAGAGATCTGCCTAGAGGGAAGCAAGGAAGAGGAATAAGGCCAGATTTTTACTGATATAATTCTTACAGTAACTCAAAATACAGAGCAGATAAACTGGACAGGACTTTCTAGTTTCAGTGATTGAACTCCAGGCCGCCCTGAGGACTCTCTCCCATTCCCCCTCCACAATCTTCTGTTCACCTTTACCTAGCCAGAGCCTGCTTGCCCCTCAAGTCCTTTAAGCCTAGAGTTCACTTTTCTGAACCTTCCCAGGGACCATCCCAGACACACACACACACACACACACACACACACACACACACACACACACACACACACACACACACCCCTACCTCTGGTCAGATTTTGTGAGAAAGAATGGGGTACCTTAAGAAGTAAACACACACACACACACACACACACCCCTCTGGTCAGATTTTGTGAGAAAGAATGGGGTACCTTAAGAAGTAAACCTTTTCAAGTAAACCTACTTCCTGTGTGAATCAGTGAGAATTCCTACCAAGAGGAAGAGCAACCCTGATCAGTAAGAATGTTCTGCTACTGGGGCTGGGTTCTCTGCCCACCACCCCAAATGGTTCTTCAAGCCCTCAAGAGTAAAACCAATGTGCAGAACCAGGAGTAGGTTCTGAGTACAAACACCAAAAACAAAATGGACATTCTATGGCCATAAAAACTGCACTCTTCCCAATTTGGGGCAATAGTTTCTTGAGGTTCAAGAATAACCAGGAGGGACTCAATCAATAATACAGCAGATAGGGCATTTGCCTTGCATGCGGCAGACCTGGGTTTGATCCCCAGTGTTCCATATGGTCCCCAAAGCCTCTCAGAGTGATACCTAAAGGCAGAGCCAGGACTAACCCCTGAGTATTGGTGGCTGTGGCTCAAAAACTGAAAAAAATAAAAAAAGAACAGTCAGGTGCTCAAAGTCAAATATGAAACCATAGGAATTCAATTAACCACTGTGCTTGTTTTTGTTATGGTGGGGGAGGAGGGCCCTGGCTGTGCTCACAGCTTCCTCCTGCTCTGCACTTAGGCATCATTCCCATGTTGCTCAGGGGACCATAGGGCATGCTGGGAATTGAAGGGTCATGCCCTGAGAAAGGCATTCTGCTTTACTATCTTTTGGTCCCTTAAGCATTATTTTGAATTCACATATCCCACGACCCATGGAATAGGCCACCATGGACTCCATGGGAAGCTAGGAAGAACCCAAGAGGGAAAGGCAGACTGAAGTCAGACTCCAGCTGCAGACTCAGTTGCTTAAGCAGTCTCAGCTGTGCTGGCTTGTATGAAGCCTGCATGAATGGATGGGCTATCACCCTCTGCCACTCTTGCCTACTATAAACTCAATGCCCAAGTCCAGTCAGTGCTCAAGAGATACTTGGACAGGGGCCAATGATAGGACAGTGGGAGGTTCTTGCCTTGTATGTGGCTGGGGTTTAATCCCTGACACCCTATATGGTCTCCCGAACCCTGCAGGAGTAATCCCTGAGTGAAGTAAAGTCACAAGTAACCCTGAGCACTGTTGGGTGTGACCCTAGTCCCTAAGAAAGATCCCCAAAAAGTATTTGGATGAATGCCTCCCTTCAGGTCTTTCTCTGACTTGCTTTAGTTCTCACCTCTGTGCCCAGGGGTGTCTCCTTAAAAGGTATCTGAACAGGAGAAACACATCTCCCCTTTATAACAATCTCTAGAGAATCAAAACAACAGTCCCCCAATAAAGTCACCCACACCTCTAGACGGAGCAACTTTTTTGCCTTTTGAGAGAGCAAAGTTCTAGGCAAAGCTGGTGGCTGCAGGCAACTTAAAACCTCCTGGTGGAGAATTTAGACAGGATGCCCCCTTCCCTCATTCTCCTGGGCAGAAAGCGAACAGAACAGTCCCCCCATCCCCTCCACCACACCCACACACCTTATTATTTCCTGAAGTCTGCAAAAATGAAAGGAATGCAAACACCAGAACAGAAGAAGCATGTGTTTAAGCACCGGGTAATAAAAAGATTTAGTAACAAGGGCCTGGGAGGTGAGTCCAGCCCTGCCTCTCCTCCCTCTGACTCACTTTTTCCCACAGACCCAGATACTTCTGAGACCCAGATACTTCCTTTACTCCATTCTGACTCCTCAAAAAATGCCCTCCTGGGCCCGGAGAGATAACACAGCGGCGTTTGCCTTGCAAGCAGCCGATCCAGGACCAAAGGTGGTTGGTTCGAATCCCGGTGTCCCATATGGTCCCCCGTGCCTGCCAGGAGCTATTTCTGAGCAGACAGCCAGGAGTATCCCCTGAGCACCGCCGGGTGTGGCCCAAAAACCAAAAAAAAAAAAAAAAAAAAAAAAAATGCCCTCCTCTGGGGCCAAAGAGATAGCACAGCAGTAGGGCATTTGCCTTGCATGCAGCGGATCCAGGACGAACGGTGGTTCTATTTCCGGCATCCCATATGGTCCCCAGAGCGCACCAGGAGTAATTCTTGAGTACAGAGCCAGGAGTAACTCCTGAGCATTGCTGGGTGTGGTCCAAGAACAAAAATAAATAAAATGGGCCTAGGTGACCCTGATTTGATCCCTGGCTCAGTCACTTTCTCTGCTCCTCAGTGTCTGTAATGACTGCAGGAGACTATGGCCAGCCCAGGGGGCTGTTGTGAGAAATGAATCAGAGCCATAGGGAATACCTGGACCCAGCAAACATGAGTACAGTGAAGGTGGGAGTGGGGGCATGAGGGACACCCTGTCTTACTCTACTTCTTTTTTTTTTTTTTTTTTTTTGGTCACACTCCATGATGCTCAGGGGGTTACTCCTGGCTCTGCACTAAACATTTACCCCTATTAGTTGTCAGGGGAAACATATGAAATGCCAGGGCTCAAACTCCATTTGGCTGCATGCAAGGCTAATGCCCTACCCTCTGTGCTATCCCTCTGGCCTCTCTGCCTCTTCTCATCGTGACCCACAGAAACGCCTTTTCCAAGTTCTACTTTCCTCAAAGACCTGCTGACTTCTGAACTCCTGAACCCTAAGTCAGTCCCCAATAGTGAGGCCTGGACAGAGAATGAGCCTCAGGTCCTCCATCCAGCCTGAGAGTGCCTTCCTGGGGGCAGGGATTGTTACACTTGACCAGTTGCAGATTGTAAGGGTGCAAAGCTGGGCCTGGGATCTCTCTGTATCTTCTCACTTTGCCACTTTATAAGCAACCGGGTTAACACACACGACCCTGCATCGAGGGGCGGGGACAAGAAGGGGAAAAGGGGCGCCACAGCCTTGAGTCCGAATAAAAAGGCTGAGCATCCTTTCTCTACTTTCTAAACACTGCCAGATTGCCAAGGCTGTGCTGAATTCACACTTGACACAGTGTTGAAAGCTGGTGAGAGAAGAGTGGCTTTTCACACTCATTTACAGCTTTCTTCTGGGCTCTGGAATTCTCACCTGCTGTGCCCCTGAGAGGCAGGAGACAGTTGCCCACAGCTAACATGATGCTGTATGGGATGGCAGAGTTTGGGGCCTTGGCATGGCTTCCTCTGCTGGACTTGGCCAGGTGGGCAGAAGCCCTGAGTCGGACAGCTCTCTGCCCAAGACACCTTCCTGGGTGGGTTCCAGGGTGTCTCACACCATGGAAGGTTCTGTCTGAGCAGACATTCTCATGACTAATGTGAGTCTTGCTGACCACCACCCTGGTCATCTTTATTCTGCCCATTAAGGGGCTTTCGATACTGGAGGGTCAGGGGCTGCAGGGGGCAGGAGAGAAGGAGACTATTTCCAGAGAACCACTGCCTGCCCCACCTTCCACAGAGCCCTGTGGCCACCCAGGCTCTGGACAGCCCCAGGCCTCTACTGCAGCCAGCCCCAGCCGAAAGCCTCTTCTGGGGGTGGCCCTTGTTTGCAAACAGCCAGGCACAGTTTTGACAGGGCACTGCTGCTTCCCCGCCCCCACGGTTCAGAGCTCTTAGTCATCCAGACAAGTCTCAACCTCCCACCACCCACAGTGCCATATTGCCACCCTCCAGGTGATGAGAAGGGACTGGAGTGAGTTCATGTCACTGACATCAACCTGTCATTTCAAAGGCTGGGGGGTGGGCACCACAGGGCCAGGCATGCCTAGAGGGCAATTTTATTTAATTCCACAAATCCTGACCCTGGTGCTGAGTACTGGTCTCTCTCTGCCTGCGAACAGTCTGACTGCATTTCACAGCAGAGGGGTGTGTTCAGAGGTGCCAGAGCATCAGTTCACAGACGTGAGGCTGTGGCACCAGGTTCTGTGAATAACTAGAAGGACTCAGTGGTCAGTGACAGTGGAGAGGCAGCTCAGGGTGCCAAGAAAGATGGGTGCTCCAGGGTGAGGACTGGCTTCCAAATTTCTGGGTAATGTGTACAGCTTTTTATCCCATTTGGGCCATGAGGGAGGAAGGGGACCAACAGAAGGGGTGACTGTCACTCTGCAAGTAGGTGGCTCTTGCATGCACCTTGGGAGCTCACATTCTTGGGGCTCTGGTTAAGGCACAATGAGCTTCACAATGTTTGGCTTCACTCTGTCCAGCCATTTCACAAATTAATGTCAGCCAGCAGGGGGGAGGAGGTGGCTTCCAGAGCTGGGAGGCAAGGAGAGATGGGGAGTGACTGCTAATGGGTTTCTTGACAGATGCTCTAAAATTAGATTATGGTGATGGTTGCACAGTTCTGTAAATACACCAAAAGCCACTGAGCAGTATATGCTTTAAATGATGGATTTTTATGGTGTATTAGTTATATCTCAATAGAGCTGTTTTAAGGAAGGAAGGAAGGAAGGAAGGAAGGAAGGAAGGAAGGAAGGAAGGAAGGAAGGAAGGAAGGAAGGAAGGAAGGAAGGGAGAGAGGGAGGGAGGGAGAGAGGGAGGGAGGAAGGGAGGGAGGGAGGGAGGGAGGGAGGAAGAAAGGAAGGAAGGAAGGAAGGAAGGGAGGGAGGGAGGGAGGAAGGAAGGAAGGAAGGAAGGAAGGAAGGAAGGAAGGAAGGAAGGAAGGAAGGAAGGAAGGGAGGAAGGAAGGGAGGGAGGGAGGGAGGGAGGGAGGGAGGAAGGAAGGAAGGAAGGAAGGAAGGAAGGAAGGAAGGAAGGAAGGAAGGAGGGAAGGAGGGAGAAAGGAAGGAGGGAGGGAAGGAAAGGAAAATATGGCAGCAGGGAAGGAGGGAGAGATGGTGGTGGGAGAAAACACGGTGGAACAGGTGAGGTGATGGAGGGCCCAAAGCTACTTTTGGGGCTTGACACCAGGTTTTGACTGGACCCTCAGCACCAGCTGGTCCCCAATCATCCCCCCACCATCCCTGCTCCTGAGCCTGCAGGTTACCCAAAGGGCAGGTATGGCCTGGAGGAGAGCAGAGCAAAGACAGCCACTGCCAGAGGTTCCATTGCTACTTGGAGACTGGACAGTTCTCCACAAAGTGCCTGAGAAAGTACCTACTGCTCTCAAGGTCCCCAGGACTGGCCCCCCAACTCCCTTAGTGTTCTGCTTAGTAACAGTGGGGACATGACTAGTTGCAGGCACCCCAGAAGGCAGACACCTGACTTGAGGGCCACCCAGGGGTGCAGGTGCTCAGGACTGTACTACGAGGGAAGAGCTGGCGTGGGAATGTTGTTAGAAGCCAATACCCCAGAAGGTCCTATCTACATCCCCAAATGCAAATAACCCTCCTGACACATACTCACACCCACCCACACTTATCGACTCTTAGACACACACTCAAAAATTTTTCACACATACACAGACGCCCACTCACACATATACACACATATCCGCACATACACATAGACTCTCATGTACACATACTCATTCTCTCTCTCTTTCTCTCTCTCACACACACACACACATACACACACACACACACACACACACACACACACACACACGCCAATGTCTGGCACAAGGCCATGAAGGCAGCTGCATTCCAGATACTTTCCTGCCTTGCCCCATGTCAAGCCCCAGCACTGCCAAGGTCACGCTTGTCAGTAATTAGCCAATAATCAATCATCTCTGCTCTCCAGCAAACTTCCCCTGCCCACCAAGCTGGGCTCTGTACCCTATGGACTTGTCAGAGTCAGGGTCAGTCCGGGGCCTCAGAGTCGATGAGGAGTCACAAGCCTGAGCTACCTCTGGTTTGGTGGGTGAGTCTTCAGGCAGAGGCTGGGGGGCACCTAATGCTGGGCTGAACAACCTTGCTTTGTCGCTCTCCCCAGCATGGGCATGTGGCCTAAGGCAGCCTGGCTCCCATGGACCCTGCTGTCTCTCTGGGCATTCCAGAGGGTCCTCAGCAAACTGTCTGCTCTGATCTCATGTCTCATACATGCAGCCGAGACCTATCTCCCTGTGCCTTAAGTCTACCATGTGTCCTACCTACTGCATTATTGCTATGGTCCCTTAGCCCAATTTTTGAGATGCCCTCTGCAAACATTTTTGGAAGCCCCCAAGAAAATCCATCACCCTCATTGGCTGGGCTGCCATCACCCCAAAACCAGGCCTGCCTCTTCCACCCAGACACCCTCTAGACTCAACACTGACTCCTGATTCCCTAACAAGGAGGCTGAGGGTACTGCAACTGAATTGGAACTACCCCAAAAAAGGAATTGGGAGGAGCACCCTCCTGAGACAATCCATTTGGGGTAGGAAAGGGGGTAACCTCAGCTGTCTCTTGGCTGCCCAGCCTGGCATGTCCTGGTTCGGGGCCTCAGTGTTCATCTGACCACAGTTATGCCCCAATTCCCTAGAGGCCTCGTCTTGACATCTCCCCACTAGGCACTTGCCCTGACCTGAAGTAAGCTCTGCTCAGAATCTCTTTCCTCTCTCCTTTCCATTATATGCTCACAATGGGGGGGGGGGGGAATATGGACTCTCATGCTCTTGAACTCACCTGGGGTCAGCAGCCCTGCCCAGGTCTGCAGTAACCAGTGCCCAGAAGCAGAGAAGTCTGTGATCACTCTCACTGGCAGCCATTTGTCTTGTTGCTCAGTACTTCAACAGGGGTGGGGTGTGTGTGTGTCTCATGATCTTGGGGTGGGGGAAGGGACTGCGCCCTCACTTCTGAGCTCATGTCCTCAAAGTATTCCTATTTGCAGTGGGAAAGCAGAGGCGCTCAAAAGACAGCAACCTGTCCAAGGAGGCACGAGACATACCTCAAGTTCAAACTGGAGCACAGTTTATCCCAACACCTGAGGTCATGACAGGCTTCAGGAAGGCAGCAAATGGGCCTAAGGAGGGAATAATTTTCCCAAGTCAAAGGTCCCCAGAGGTCTGACTCTCCTGCCTGCTGGGGACAGAAAGTCACAGCGGGCCTATTGGGGTGCTGACCCAAAACTGAATTGTATCACCCCAATTCTGGGCCCCATACCACAGCGGGGACAGTGATAGCCACACTTATACCACAGTAGTAGCTCTTCTGTGCCAAAGCCCCTGATTTACACTTCACAGGCAGTGAGGAGAAACCCTCAGGGAGCCATATGGAGACACCCCTTATTCAAACCTCAGAAGTCCATTCAAAGATGCCCCTCTTCACACCTCAGGAGAATCTCTGTAGAAACACCTTTATATATACTGCAGCGAGCCATGTGGGATTACCCTTAAGCCACACCTCAGGGGGCCTTTCCATTCAGAGAGATGCCTATCCATACCTCAGAGTGTATGTAGAGATGCACAAACACACAACTCACCCCCATTCATACTTCAGGGGGCCATGTGGAGAAAGCCTTATCCACACCTCAGTGTCCGTGCGGAAATCAGCCGATTCCCCCCTCCCCCATCTACACCTTGGTAGCCATGCAGTGACAGCAGTGGTTCTACAGACACTGCCTTCAGATGGTTTCTGAGCTTCTGTGGAGATGGAATCCTAAAAGACCTTGGCTATTGACACCCATCATCCCTCATAAATGGGCTCCTGGAGACTCACCCCACACTTGACCATGAGCCCCTGAGACTGAGGAAAGATAGCCTCCATTTCTGGTACAGTCTCCTCATCCTACCTAAGGATTACCAGGACCAAGACACAGACAGCCATGCACTCCTTTAGCAAAGCATTATGCTAGGGGGGTGCAGGGATGTCCCCTAAGTCTGCAGCATCACCAACTGCCTGGACCCATCCACAGAGATGTTGGGAACAAAGTGACTCCAGCGCTAGGCCCAGGGGTTTGCTCCAGTTTTCCTCCAGGCCGCATGTCATGGTGGCCTCTGTATTACTTGGCCACAGTCTGGATGGAAAAATATAACATTTATCTCTCGTAGCTCTGGAAGCCAGAAATCCAAACCCAGGGTGTTTTTTGGAGGGGAGGGGTTTGGGCCACACCCCAGCAGTACTTATTGGTTACCCCTGGCTTTGTACTCAGGGATTACTTCTGGAGGAGCTCAGGGTATACTTTATGTGGTGCTGAGGGTCAAATTTAGAATCAGGCTCATGCAAGACAAGCACCCTACCTGCTGTACACTCTCTGACTCTAGTTCTATATTTAAAGACCCTGTTTCTAATATTTCTAAATGGTCTTGTTTCATGTCTGATTTTCCAATGTACGCAGGTGTGTGGGAGACACTACTCAAGCCAGTAGACATGATACATCCTGCCCCTATTCTCCCGCCATCTGAGAGATCAGAAAACTGGGAGTTGAGAGGTGAAACCAAGCCTGAGCTCGCCCTGCTGGGCTGGGAGCCTCATTTTTCTGCTCCTAGAAGCCACAGCCAGTGAGTTCCAGCCACATCAGCTTCACTGAGCTACCAAGCTCATCCTGGCTCTTATTTGCACCTTTATTCCCTCTCTCTCTCTCTCTCTCTCTCTCTCTCTCTCTCTCTCTCTCTCTCTCTCTATATATATATATATATATATATATATATATGTCTTTCTCTCTCTCTCTCCCTCCCTCCCTCCCTCCCTCCCTCCCTCCCTCCCTCCCTCTCTCTCTCTCTCTCTCTCTCTCTCTCTCTCTCTCTCTCTCATGATTTTGGGACCATACCCATTGGTGCTCAGAGATTAGTCCTGACTCTGTGCTCAGGAATCACTTCTAGTGGTGCCCAAGGGACCATATGGGATGCCAGAGAATCGTACCCAGGTCAGCAGTGTGCAAGGCAAGTGCCCTACTCATTGTACTATCCCTCTGGCCCTAATTCCCACCTTTATTTGGCACCTCCACCATTCAGGGCTCCAAGGAAACTGCCCATAAATATTCCCAAGGCCACACAGCTGCAAGGCAGCAGATCTGCTGAGCCCAGGCCCAATACTTTTCCAAGCAGGGGGTCTAACGGGAGGGAACATTCTGATGCTTTGCCAAGACATCTCACCTGAACACATCTCACCTGGTGCAATCAATAACTGTGCTGTGTCCACTGATAACACCCACTCCAGCTACACCAGCCAAGCTCATAAACAACATTGTAAATCTGCTGCTTCAACTCACCTTCTCAGATTTCAGCTCCTCGTCCCTCTGCCAACAGCCAGACCAGCTGTTGGAGTAGAGAGGAAGCAGAGAAACCCCAGGCCAAGATTCCATGGGACCAGAGCCAGGGAGATAATACAGTGGGTAGGGCATTTGCCTTACACATGGCAGACCCAGGTTCTATCCCTGGCATCCCATATGGTCCCTAAGCACCACCAGTGCAGATCCAAAAATAGCACTAAGTGCAGATTCAAAAATAGCCTCTGAGCACTACTGGGTGTGGACAAAAACAATAAACAAACAAACAAAAAGAATCCCTGAGACCTTTGAGCCTCCAGCAAGGGCCTAAGCTGGGCAGCCATAGAACCTAGTGGACACCCTTTCTCTCTCCACCCCTGACTCAGTCCACAGTGGCCCCAGGGCTTTGCACCAGCCATCAGTTTCTGCTTCTCTTTATAAGCACAAGTAGATAGTGATGCATACCCCTTCACCCTACTTCCCAGAGGAGGAAACAGAGGCTCATGGGAAGGTCACTCTGTAGGCAAGCAGCCGAATTGTTTCTGGTTCGCTGTCTGCAGTTGTGAGCCCTGCAGGAAGGGCATTCACAGGGCAGGTGGGTGGCTGCAGGAGGCAGTGAGAGAGGAGTGTGGAACTGGGCATGCCAGACTGCTGCAAATAAGGGCAGTGGCAGAAAGGGACAGAAAGGAGACTTACAGTAGGGAGGGCACTTGCCTTGCAAAAAGTTCAATCCCTGGTACCCCACGTCATCCCCTCAAGCCTGCCAGGAGTGATCCCTGATCTCAGAGCCAGGATTATGTGTCCTGAGCACACTTGTGTGTGCTCTGCCCCCTCCCAGCTACCAAATAGAAAAAATGAAAAGAGAAAAGAAAGGAGACTTTTCTTAGCACAGTAGTTGAGAAGCGGTGGCCAATCTATGGGTATAAGCCTTTGGAGAGGCTGAAAGAATGAAGCAGTACCCTGTGTTCACTCATTCATTCATTCATTCATTCATTCTTCAGCCTTGAAAACCCTCTAGGCAGTGAGAACTATTGAAGCCAGGAGGACTTCCTGAAGGAAGTCCTCAACTATGGGAGAGGCTGCACTGTCACAAGAGCTCAGCAGGAAGAGTCAGGAAGGGATTCCAGGGAGCCTGTTGCTTAAACCATTAACCACAGAGGGATCAGAGAGGGTTCTCCTCACCTGAGTTCTGGCTCCAGATCATAGCAGAAGCAGAAACCTGGGACCCAGGACAGGAGTTGGTGTGTGTGTGTGTGTGTGTGTGTGTGTGTGTGTGTGTGTGTGTGTGTGCTTGCGTGCACGTGTGTGTGTTTTGGGGAAGCACCCAGCAATATTCCTGGCTCTATAGGATTATTACTCAAGAATTATTCCTGGGGTGCTCAGGGGGACCATATGGGAATGGAACCCAAGTTGGCTGATACAAGGCAAATGCCCTCCTCACTATACTATCACCAGCCACCCCCCCTCCTACAGATGGTTTTCAATGTGACCTTTCACCCCCAAGTTCCTGCACCATTCATTCCTAATCTCTCCCAGGCTGGAAAGGCTAATTGTCCACTTGCTTCTTGGAGCCTAGACAAAGTACAAAGTTCATCAGTTTTATCTCAGATTTGAGGAAGGGGGCAGTTCCAGGATCGCAGTCCCCAGAGTTTCAGAAATGAAAAGGAACAACAGTGACAGCCAAATACAATACACCAACAAATCCCCAGGACTCGGTGATCCTATCTGCAAAAACTTCCCCACAAAACAAGCACATGAAATTCCTGGTCCCCCACCACTAATAGGAGTGCCACCTTCCAAGCACAGGTGTGGAACAGCCCCATAAACTGCTGTGATTGCTAAATGACCCTAGCCCACCTCTCCCTGGACCTCCAAAAATTCCTAAACCTCCCTGCATCCCTGAGTGCTCTCCTTGAGCACTGAGTTGGTCCATCATTAATTATTTAATGCAACAAGTTGGCAGTAGCCTCCAAGCACCACTGGGGTGGCCCCTAAAACCTAAAAACAAATGTCTGTTTACATCCATCTGCCTTCTAATTGGGAACACCATTCAATTGGAAAACCAAGGAGACATGAGAACAAAAAGCAATACCTGAGCATGTGAGACCCTTCACCGTGACAGTAGAATTATTGAGGAGCTATCAAAGGGGGTGCTGTATGTAGGAAATAGCCCCGGAAAGATTCAGGGGTCAAGGCACAGCATGCCCCATTTTCCTGTTAATGTTCAAAGACAACAAGGAACAAAGTAAATGCTAACATGTGGGGATCCAGGTGGAGAGATGTGAGACTCCTTTGTATTATTCTTGCAGCTTTTTTAGAAAGCCTGTGGTTACAAACTAATGTTAGGATCCTGGTATGCCTCTCAGTCTGCCAGGTTCCCTGGGAGGGTGACTGTCATTTGGGTTTGCCTGGGGACTGACCTGTACTAGGGGTTGGGGAGGCTCCTTCCCCACCTAAAACAACCTTGTGGATCACCTAAGGACCCTCCGGAAGTCCCTAAGCATCCTGAGACTGTGCAGCCAGCAGGGGCAGAGTTGCTGTGATGGGCAGAGATCCTGTGATGGGCAGAGATCATGCTTCCAACAAAAAGGTGGCCAGTTGAGGCCAGAGAGATAGCATCAAGGTGGTGCGTTTGTCTTGCATGCAGAGAGATGGTGGTTCGAATTCCAGCAACTCATATGGTCCCTGGAGCCTGCCAAGAGCGATTTCTGAACTTAGAGCTAGTAGTAACCCCTGAGCGCTGCTGGGTGTGACCCCCCCCCAAAAAAAAAAAAAAGACAACAACAAAAAATCATAGCCAGTGACTTCCTGGCCAACAAGGTGTGTACTTGAGACAACAGGAAAGCATGCAAGCCTTTTCTGGGCTTTGCAGGAAGGGAGGAAGTGACCAGCCCTGTCCCTGACACCTTCAGCAGCATCTCACTGGGCCTCTGACGAATCATTAACCTGCTTTTGCAGCCTCCTACTCACTCTCCTATCACAGCGCCCCGCCAGGACAGAGGGACGGACTGGGAGGCTGGACAGACGTCAGCAGCAGCAGTGACTGTCAACAGGGCACTTCATGGCTCAGGAATGTGGCCTGGGGCACATGACCCAGCCCAGGCGGTCTGGCAGTGGGGGGCTGGCCATGGGCAATCCCGGGCTGCTGTGGGTGGTGGCAGGATCTCCTACTAGGGCAAAACCAAGCCTAGGCCCCCTTCCTAACCACTCCCCAGCCTCTGTACTGGAGCCACCCTCCCTTCCACCTTGAGAAGGTCTATGGGGTTTGCCCGTGTGCTTTGAGCCATAAGACTGACTGTGCTCACAGCAGGCTGATCAACTCGCCTCTGAAGCCACCCAGGAACCCGCTGCCGCTGTTGTGCTACTGCCTCTGAGTCAGGCATTAACCTTGGCACCTTCTTAATTTAGAGAAGCAGCAGCTGCCCACCCAAATTAGCCGCCCCAGCTCAGCACAGTTCTGCCGCTCGCATGCCTGTCTGACTGGGCTCTTCAGTTGTCCCTCAAAGGGTGTGGGGACAATGGGTAATTTGTCTGATTTTACCCCCAAACATATTCCAAAGGTACAGTCTTCCCCCAAGCCTAAGCTCTGTCTGCCTCCTCCTGAAACAACTCTGGAAGACAGTGGCTGGTGACTCCATCCCAAAAAATCCACACCCCCACAATCCACAGTGGGGGCCACATTCCATCTTTGTCCTTTGAGTTTTTAAATTCAACTCCTTGGAAAATGCCCCCACTCCATTCACACATAGAGACTTGCTGTCCTCCACCTCTCTCCCCATCCTCCCTACCTTTGTGACTCTTGCAAAGAGTAAAAGGACCCAACAGATTTAAGCAGTCTCTGTGGACAGAAAATCCCTAGTCTTTGATGCCAATAAATAATGCTCAGATCTTTGTCCTGAGACTGTTAGCTTTGTTTTTCTAATACTGGGGTAGGAACCTTTGACCCCTTGATGAAGAAGTTAATGAAAAATAAGACTCTTTTCTTGGTTTGTTTTGGAGCCACACTCTGTGTGAGTTACTCCTGGTGGGTCTTGGGATCATATGAGATGCTGGAGATCAAACCTGGGTTGGCCAAAGGATAAGACAAGCTCCCTAAATCACTGTACTATTTCTGTTCCCCCACAGAAAACAAAGCAAATTTAATGTTAGCTTTGAACTATTGAATTGGCTTTGGAAGAATTATATGCAAAGCTATGCAAAGGAGCTAGTGACTCAATCACTCGAGTACATGCTTTGCATGTGTGAACCCTGAGTTCAATCCCTGCCACATCCCACACGGACTCTTAAGCACAAACACCTGAAGTGAGCCCAGCCCTTCCGAAGGCCGAGTGTAGATGATAGCACCACAACCACCAAAACAGCTAAATGAGTAATGAAGCTTCAAAACTAAGCAAACCACCTCTGCCATTGGCTATCATTCAGTTTCTCTGGAAGAGGTGGAAGACACCCCTTGCTCCAGATGGCATATTAGAAAGTTTGGGTGTAGAGAACAGAATGTGCATTGGAAAGCTACAGTGTGAATTTTGATTCGGTCCTTGCACTATAAGTGACCAGTTTGCTCTGCAGACGGTCACGAAGACAGAGAGCAGAGCTGGGCTCAGATTCCAGAAGTCAGATTCACTGTCACACTGTCTGCACACTACATACCTCCTGGGGGTGCGCCGTGCTCCTTGGCCTCAAAACCCTTGCCGTGGACGCTGCCATGGACGTGAGCTGGGCCAGGGCTGCTGGTCGCAATGTGGGGCCTAGGGCCTGCCGGGGACCCTGCCTGCAGTTGCTGCCTGCCTCAGCACCGTGAAACCCGAGTCTGTGCCCAGAAGGCCCCACTGCTCACACACTCGGTTAGGTATTAATATTTTATGCCAGCAGCCAATGAGAACTCGGAGTAACCAAAGTCTCTTCAGGAGAGACTCGGAAGAAGGCGGGTCACACCGCCTCGCCTGGCAGAGATGCCATAGAAGAATAGAGTGAGAGAAGCCTGCTTTGGTGGCCCTGGAGTCTGGCCTTGGTGGCCATAAAAGCCAGGGGTTCCTTTTCAGTCATGGCCACAGGCCTGCCTTTGTGTCTCGTTGGCTCTAAACCCAAGAGCACTGAGCACAGTGAAGACACAGGAAGAGGCAAGACCAGAAAGCTAAAGGTCCTGAATATAAGTTTGTAGACTGACCTGCTGACAGGTTGCCCTTCTTACAGGATGACTTTCTGACGAGCTAACTGTCTTTCTGACAGGATGACTTAGTCCTGACAGTGTGACCTTCTCCTGACAGGACAACCTTCTGATATGCCAGTCTTTTTGTTTGTATGTTTGTGTGTTAGTTTGGTTATTTGAAGGGCCACACCTGGCATCGCTCAGGGGTTATTCCTGACTCTGAGCTCAGAAATCGCTCATGGCAGGCTTGGGGGACCAAATGGGATGCTGGGATTCGAACCATCATCTGTCCTTTGTCAGCTGCTTGCAAAGCAAATGCCCTACTGCTGTGCTACCTCTCTGGCCCCAAGATATGCCAATCTTGTCCTGAATAAACACAACCTCCACAAACCTGGGGGCTGAGTCAGAGCCACCCCATTGCAGGCATTGAGGAGTACCTGAGTTCTGTGATCCCTTCTCTTCCTTTGTGTGTGTGTGTGTGTGTGTGTTTTGGGGGGGTCACACTCGGCAGCGCTCAGGGGTTATTCCTGGCTCTACGCTCAGAAATCGCTCCCAGCAGGCTTGGGGGACGATATGGGATGCCGGGATTTGAACTACTGTCTTTCTGCATGCAAGGCAAATGCCCTGCCTCCATGCTATCTCTCTGGCCCATGGTCCCTTCTCTTCTTGCCCCCTTTTCCTCAAAGCTCCCAGAACTCCTCTCTCTACAGCCCCATGCTCTGGATGATGTGCTGGGATTTCCCCCACCACCATGGCTATCTTCTGAAGCAAAAAAAAAAAAAAAAAAAAAAACCACTAGTCCAGGTCTCAGTAACTGGGCGGTTGCAGCTCACTGAGTCACATACCTTCCAAGGGCAGAGAGTGTCTTTCAGGCTTTGGAGAGAAAGGAATTTAGGTGTCTCCATTTCTAGAAACCATGTCAGTTCTAAAATTTTGAAGGTTAATGACATTTTATCATCTGTGGCTTGTATATCAAGAGAATGGAATAGTGATGGTGGTGGTAAAATTACCTAACGTCTATGAAGCACTCATTACTACCAAGTCCCAATAAAGCATTCAAGTTGATTCATTTATTCCTCCTGACGAGCCTTTGAGGTGAGTCCAGGAGTTTTCCATATTTCAGGGGAGAAATTGAAATTTCCATATTTCCGGCTCAGGAGAGAAAGTATGCCCATGGTCACAGTTCTGAACTACAGTCAAGCTAGAATTAGACCTTGCCTATAGACTTTGTCCATGAACCTTTCTGGAGCTTCCCCATAACCAGTTTCCTCACTGCTTCATTCCTCATGATGGAGCCGCCCATGTGTCTATCTGTTCGTTACCTTGATATATTGTGTCACCTCAGTGATGCCCAGGGAGTGTGGTGATGGTCCTTTCCCTGACTATTGACCCCCCCAAAACACACACACACACACACACACACACACACACACTATTGAACATTCCTTCATGGCAGCTGGGTGGCAGAAGCACCTCTCTCTCAGGTCTTGAGAGCTGAGTTGTGCTGAGTTTTGAACCATGAGATGGGGAGGGAAGCCAGGAGAAAGGTGGATGGCACAAAGCATTTTTGTCCAGTGTCAGAAATCTATTTATTTGGAGTAGGGGGCACTCACACTTGACAGTGATCAGGACTTATTCCTGGCTCTGCACTCAGGGATTACTCCTAGAAGAGCTCAGCAAACATATGGGGTCCCATGATTGAACCCTAGTCAGCCTCATGCAATGCAAATGTCCTACCCACTCTATGCTGTTGTCTACTGGTGGGGAGCACCACTAAAGAGACAGCCATAGCAGGTACTTATCTGCTCTGCACAGTGCTACCTGCTAACTGTGCTACTTGCTCTGGGGTCTAGGCCTGGTTCTGATCCCAGCTCTGTCCTCATCCATCTATCCAGTTAGGACATTTGATAAAAGTCTCAGATGACCCTAGAGGGAGCTGGAAGCAGGTTGGAAGGGTGACTCCTGCCTAATGTTGCCCCTCCAAGAAGTGCCTGAGAAACAGCTCATCTCCCCTTTGGGAATATTTAGCACCTCTCTCCCTCAGCCAGTATCCTAGCCTCAGCATAGGACCTCATAGATGTCTCCACTGAGCCCCCAATTATTCACCTGAGGCCATAGAGATACATCCATTCGGTCCTTTTAAACACTGTTGGGTGTGGTCCAACCATCATCCCCCGCAAAATAATCCAATTGATAAATATATAAACTTTATAAATATACACATATATTTATAAAAATATAAACTCTCAGGGCTGCTATATATATTTCTCAGGGCTGAGAAACAGCTCAAAAGTCAGAGTACAAGCTCCTCATGCAGAATTCCCAGAGTTCAAGCCCAGCATCACCTGCAGTTGCCAAAAACTGTGCCTGGAGTGACCCCTCTGAGTCCTGCCTGTTGTGTCCCAACAAATCAACAAAAATAAAACAAAACACAATACCTTTGAGGGTAAAGAAAGCACTTTCAGGGCTGGAGAGATACTGTACACTCAGGAGGCCTGGGTTCCATCCTCAGCACTGTCTGGTCCCTCAGGACCACCAGATGGGGTTGCAAAGAAAATGCTTTTTACTCTAAAAAGATCTTTACAGCATGTAATTGAGAGGCTGTTTCAGCAGGGAGAACTCTCAAGCTGTTAGTGGGCCTGGGGTGATAAATGGTTAGTGCTCAGGCCTGGCCTGGTGGGGTTTTGTGAACCCACAGGTATTGGGGGTCATCAGGGCCATACTAGCAATGCTGGTGAGTCATACTGTAACACTGTCAGGGATAGAACCTGGGTCTGAGGAATACCAGGCATGTACCTCTGAGCACTGAACCAACACCCAGGCTCTCAAAACCTAGTTATGCTGTTTTTGTTTATTTGTTTTTTGAGCTAAGCCCAGCAGCCCTCAGGTGTTACTCCCAGTTCTGCACTCAAGAAATCACTCCTGCCTGGCTTGGGGGACCATATAGGATGCCAGGAATTGAACCCAGGCCAGCCATGTGCAAGGCAAATGCCCTACGCGCTCTCTTATTGCTCCAGCTCCTCAAGCCTAGTTTTCGTAAGGACTCACTCAAGGGTGTGGGGGAGGAGGGGAAGAGGGATCTCACTCAGTGACACAAGTAGTGCAGCCCAAAGTTACAGTGCTGGGACCATGGTGGGGGCTTGAGACATAGGACTTGGGGCACTCAAGGATGCTGCAATACAGGGATTGGACTCAAAGTCTCTTATATGCTGGCATGTGCCTCACCCCTTTGAACCACACCCACAGTTTAATAAGATATTTTTAGCTTGTTTGTTTGTTGTTGTTATTTTTGAACCACACCCAGAGATACTCAGGAGTTACTCCTGACTCTGCACTTAGAGATCACTCCCAGTAGAACTCAAGGGATCCTATAGATGCCAGGGATTGACTCGGGTCAGCTGCAGGCAAAATAATAGCCCTACCTGCTACACTATGTCTCTGGCCCAATATGTGGGCACTTTAGGAGAAATACCCACATATTGGGCTCTAATTTCCCCCCAGGTCTGGAAGACAAGGGTCATATGAGACAAGTGGCCCTGCCTAGCCTGCAGTCTGCCCTTTCCTCCAGGCAGGCGCCACCTGGGGGAACTGGCCCAGCCTTGTGGAGGCCCTCGCTCCCTCTGCAGTCTCGCAAGTCCACGATTACACAAGCTTAGACAGAAACCATGAAATCCCAGCCCAGGTAGGCCTGAGTCACGAGCTGACCTGGGCTCCTGGGGGGAGGAGGAGAGACCTGTTGGGGGGTACCTGCTTCCTGAACCACTCTACCTAGGTATCTTCTCCCTGAACCATCTCTGATCCTTAGCATCGGATTATCTGGGCTGCACTGGACAGCGCCCCTTGAGCCCTACTACATAACCACCCGAGGCTGGGTCCACACAGCTTTTAGGGGCTTTCCCAATCCATAATCCCTTGTCTTTCAGAGCTGCTGCTCCCACAGGCAAGTACTGAAGTGTTTGGCCTTCCCCAGATATTGGGCCTGCCTTCCACTGGCCCTGCAAAATGTACAAAATACATCCCTGTAAACTAGGTGGTCTCAACAGTGAGCAGGGACCTTGGCTGCTGATATGTCACAGAGATTTAAAGTGACAACTAGTGGGTCAGAGTGACAGCACAGAGGGGAGTGCACTTGTCTTACCTGCATTTGGTTCCTACATCCCCTATGATCCTTTGAGCCAAGAGTAATTCTTGAGCACAAAGCTAGGAGTCACTTCTGAGCATTGCCAGGTGTGACCCAACAGCAACAATAAAAGTTAAATAAAAATAAAAATAAAATGAGAACTTGTGACTTTCCTTTTGGAAATCAGTGCTCCAAAGTTGGGATAAGGCTCGGCTTAAGAGCACCTGCATTACATAGGTGAAACCCTGGGCTCCAGCCCTAGCACCAACAACCAACAAACTACTAGTCAGTCAATAAAAACAGGACTCAGAAAATGCCGGAAGTTTCTGGATAGAGCCAGACCTCTCCCATGATGCCTTCTCCAAAAACACTCACCACCTTAGCCCTGACTGATGCTTATGGAAAAGTATTTGGGTGGGGCTTTCCTCTTCAGGGGTCACTCCTGGAGACACTCAACCAAGCAGAACTGACAGTTCAGTACTCAGACCTAGCAATGCCATGCATTATCTGCCTTATAGGGCACTTGCCTTGCACATATAGGTCCTCCAAACCCACGAGGAGTGATCCCTGAGTGCAAAGCCAGAAGTAAGTCCTGAGCACTGCCGGATATGCCCCCCATACCAAGAAATAAAATAAAATATATTTTTTAATTGCTAAAGGTTACCATGTATTAAAATAATCTCTCAGCTGAGCTCTCCTTGTTTCAATGGTCCTAAACCTAGGACACATCATTCTGTCCTTGAGAAAACCATCCTCCTTGGCATTTTTTCAAACATTAAAAAAATTTATTGCGAAGGTTATACACATTATACTGTGCATTCATTATTCAGGAAAACCTTCTCCTGGATCCTTCCCTTGTAGGCATTAAGTTCTAGAAATAAAAGACAAGCTCCCCCTGAGTGCTTCTTCGAAGTGGACATCTCTCACTCCTCACACCTGCTGCGCTGCAGAAGCAGCTGCCTTTAATAAGCACAGATCAGGCCTCTGCTTGGGGCTCAGCATTCTGCCCCACGGATACAGCTCTAGGAAACATCAGCAGATCCCTCCCAGTGATAGGAAAACTGGGGAGGATTTAAAAAGCAACAAAGTGTGGTTTCCTTCCTGGTGCCAAGACTGACAGGATCCCTGCAGGCCCTCCGCCCTGTGAGTAAGAGGCCGCTTCTTCCCTTTGTTCTGGGGCACCCAGTCATGGGAGAAACACCGCCAGGGCCTCCAGGCACTTCAGCACTGGAGTTTTGAACCCTGGAATGAAAAGTTCATCAGAAGATTCTGGCAACAACAGAACAAAACGTCTCTTTAAAACAAAATAATAATGTTAAAAAAAAATCAAACCAAAAAAAAAAATCAAACCAGTTCATTTATCAATGGGCAGGGGGAGGGAGGAGAGGGATGAACGGTGGCATAATTCCAAAATGCAAGATGTACTTACAGATTTATCTTCCTTCCTTCCTTCCTTCCTTCCTTCCTTCCTTCCTTCCTTCCTTCCTTCCTTCCTTTCCTCCCTCCTTTCTTTTTTTCCTCCCTCCTTTCTTTTTCTTCTCTCTTTTTTTTCTTCCTTCCTTCCTTCCTTCCTTCTCTCCCTCCCTCCCTCCCTCCCTCCTTCCTTCCTTCCTTCCTTCCTTCCTTCCTTCCTTCCTTCCTTCCTTCCTTCCTTCCTTCCTTCCTTCCTTCCTTCCTTCCTTCCTTCCTTCCTTCCTTCCTTCCTTCTCTTTCTTCTTTCTTTCATTGGGCCACACCCAGCATACTTGAGGGGATACTGTTCCTAGCTCTGTGTTCAGCAGTGACCCCCTGGAGGTGCTGGGGGGACTATATGTGGTATGAGGGATTCAAACCAGAGCCAGCCCCATATAAAGCAAGAACCTTAATCTCTACAATCTCTCCAGACCTCTCTTTTAGGGATGTGGGGCACACCCAGTGATGCTTAGGACCTACTCCTACATTTGTGCTTAAGGAGTCACTTGGTGTGCTTGGTATCCATATGTGGTATCTAGGATAAAACCAGGGTCTGCAGTGTGCAAGACAAGTGCCTTACTGCCCTTACCGTCTCTCCAGCTCCTTACTCCCAGATCTTATAGTGGACACTTTTTGTTTGTTTTGTTTTGGGGCCATATCCGGCAATACTTAAGGGTTATTCCTGGCTCTGCACTCAGGAGTTACTCCTGGCAGTATTCAGGGTACCATAGGGAATGCTGGGGATCAAACCTGGGTCAGCCACATGCAAGGCAAATGCCCTTCTTACTGTACTATTTCTCTAGCCCCTTATAGTGGAGACTTACCACTATAATTTTCCTTTTTTGGATTCCTGAAATGGCCCACATGAAAATACTGGCAATAGTCATCTGTTGGGTCTTCGATGATATGCCTGTGGAATTATGGCATTTTAGGTCATTGTCTGAGCAGTCCAATAGGATTGCTCTTACTGTGTGTTCTGTTTGTATGCTACATTAATTGACTTACTCAAAGCTTCCTTTCTAGTAAAACTCTTCCAACCCACGCTTGTGCTCCTTGCCTAGATTACCTGGAATGGGAGTAAATCCTGGCCATGACCCACATGCTGGTCACCACTCTTAGGGGGGCCGAAGGAGATCTGACATTTCCCTTTAGTGTTCCTCAGACCCTGCTAAGGCATGTTCTCTATGGGAAAGAGCTATAGCTCTCACACAAAATCAAGAAAGGAATTTGTGAAGTTGGAGCAATAGCACAGCAGGTAGAGCACTTGCCTTTCATATGGCCAACCTGGGTTTGCTCCTGGCATTCCATCTGGTCCTCCTAAGCATGCCAAGTATAATCCCTGAATGCAGCATCGCCAAGTATAGCCCTCCTCCAACACAACAACAACAACAACAACAACAACAAAAAATAAGAAGGGAATTTGTAGTAGAGTTTACTGACCTCCGAATGAAAACTGCAGTCACTCATTGAACTGGCCCCCCCAAATACCAAAAGAGCACAAGGAAACGTACTCTTGACCTCACACCAATCCTCTGGCTCCCTCCTCCTCCCCTCAGTTTCTTCCCTCTGGGCCTTTACAGCTCCCTGAGTGAGCATGAGCTAGTGTGAACATTTGTGAATGAATGTTTTGAAAAAAGGTGACAGAGTTGGGAAAGCAGGATTCAATCAACTCAATGTGTTTTTAGGGCGGCAGGTGGGCTCAACTCTGAAACTGGCAGCTAACAGAAGAAGCCAGGGTCGCTGTGGCAACCATTTAATTGACATTCTCACTTCCCCTGCATCTTTTCTGTGCTGTTGTGGCAGACACACACACCCTGGGGGACGTGAAAGGATGAGGGTGAGCCTCTTTTCCTCTCCCAGTGTTGGTTATGAAGGTGAGGGTTGCCCCTCGGATTCAGACTCTTGGAAAGAGCAGACCCAGGACACCCCTAGAGTCTGAGTGTCCACACTGGCAGAATGTGGCATAAAGAGATGGGAATATTCCTGACCTTTCTCCTGGTATGGCTGGCAGACTTAGGCTCTAGTAGGGGACAATCAGAGTATCTGTGGCAAAGCCCAGCTAAGACACAGAGCCACTGATTTCTGGTGACTTTTAAGATGATCTTGTGGGGCCGGAGAGATAGCATGGAGGTAGTGCATTTTCCTTGTGTGCAGAAGGTCGATGGTTCAAATCCAGGCATCCCATATGGATGTTCCCCTGAGCCTGCCAGGAGTGATTTCTGAGCATGGAGCCAGGCGTAACCTCGGAGCGCTTCCGGGTGTGACCCAAAAACAAAACAAAACAAAACAAAGATGATCTTACAGAATCAGGGGGTTGGTAGAAGGAAGGGGGTGTGCCGAGCTGGGGAGACAATTTGAAGGCCTTACTTATTCATAGAGAAGCAGCACCTTGTAGCTGCCCATTCCATTGCTGACTACCAGCAATCTGCCCCCAAGGGCTCATCAAGACAGAAAAGGGGATGCATAGGGCAGCAGTATGCCCAGGCTCTGCCAGCAGTCAGGGATGGAAATAAACTTGGATCTACCCCATTCCAAAGAGCAGCCCTTGTTTTAGCTACTGTAAGCAGCCTTTAAGAGTTGGAATTGAGAAACCTGCGCAGGGGCCCGGAGAGATAGCACAGCAGTGTTTGCCTTGCAAGCAGCCGATCCTGGACCAAAGGTGGTTGGTTCGAATCCCGGTGTCCCATATGGTCCCCCGTGCCTGCCAGGAGTTATTTCTGAGCAGACAGCCAGGAGTAACCCCTGAGCACAGCCGGGTGTGGCTCAAAAACCATAAAAAAAAAAAAAGAAGAAGAAAAGAAACCTGCGCAGAAATCATCACCCAGGCAGCCCGGGCTCTGTCCCTGCAACTCCCATGCACACAGAATACTAAGTGGGGAGATAATTCAAGCCTTGAACTCAGACCTGCCAAGGGTTAGAGCCCTGCTCACCCTCTGCCTGCGCCTGTGTGGATGGTAATCAGAAAGCGTAGCTCGTGTGGGAAAAATTGAGCCATCTGTGAGTCAGATTCAAGAAAGCTGGCAGGAGCTTCTTGAGATGCTTTGTGACTTCTCCCTGGGAAGAACTGCTCTGGGGTGGGCACCTTTCAGAAAAGGAGGTGTTCTACCAGCCCTACAGCCTGCCCCAAGTCACTTTCCTTCCCTGATTTTTCTTTATTTTGGGGCCACACCCACCTGGCATTGCTCAGGGGTTACTTCTGACTCTGCACTCAAGAATTACTCCTGGCTAGCTCAGGGGACAATATGGGATGCCAGGGGATCGAACTCAAGTCTGCCGTGTGCAAGGCAAACACCTTAGCCACTGTGCTAAGCCCTCCTCCCCAGCTTTGCCGCAGTAGCCATGGCTTCTGCTACCTTTCCTGCATCTACAGGATCCAAATGAATCTCTTCAGACTTCAGGCCTATGGGATTCCAAGGGCACAAAGGTACTTTGCTGATTGGTGGAAGTGAACATCCTGGGAAGCCAATTGACCCATGGAAACAGAAAGGATGGGGGGAGTTCTTCTGAAACCCCAGAACATCATGCAGGAAAACAGCCTTCCTTGGGATGGCAATCTCTCCTGAAACAGTAAAGATGATTTGTAATGGACACTGCAACCAAAAAGGGGGGGAGGGAAGGGAGAATAAAAAAAAAAAAAGAAAAATGAAGCTCTAGAGCGGGAGATAGTAGAAAAGAGTAGCAGGGGTTAAGGCTCAGACTTGTGCTGTAGCAGACCTGTGCTCTGTTGTCAGAGCCACATAGTCCCCCAAGCATGGCCAGGGTGGCCCAAGTAACTCCTGGCACTGCAGGGCCCTAGCAGCAACACATTCTTGGGCTCTCATGTGGAAAAGTGGGTCTAGTGACTGAGTATAGCTGAGGGGCCTTCAGGCCTCCAAATTACCACTTCAGAGATTTTCCCTGTGCCCCTCTCCCTTGCCACAATTGTTTTGTTTGTTTGTTTTTGTTTTGGGGCCACAACAGGTGATTCTCAGGGCTTTCTCCTGGCTATGCACTCAGAAATCTCTCCTGGCTCAGAGGACCATATAGGGATTGAACCCAGGTCATGTGCAAGGCAAATGCCTTACCACTGTACTATCTCTCCAGCCCCGCTTGCCACAGTTGTTAAGGAAAAAAAAGAATGGGAGTTGGGGAGATAACTAAAGTGATAATGCCTGCTCAAGGCCCCTATATTTGACCCCCCCATCTTGCAGTGTGGCCCCTATTTAAAAAATACCATAAAAGAACTATGGGGGTGGAGATATAATACAGTGGGTAAAGCACTTGCCTGTCATGACCAACTGGTTGTGTCCCAAGACCCCAGATGACCCTACCATTCCAGCCCTGTCAGGAAGGAAGGAGAGAAAGAAATCCTATATAATGGAGACCTCCCTCCATTGTGGTTCCACTCATTTCATTTCAAATTCTTCTGAAAGGCTGGAGAGATAGTATAGAGGGTAGACTACTTGATTTGCACACAGTCCATCCAGGTACATTCTCCAGCATCCCATATGGTCCCCTGAGCCCCACCAGGAGTAATTCCTGAATGCAGATCCAGGAGTAACTCCTGAGCAAACCTAGGTGTGGACAACAAACAAAAACAAAAACAGGAAAGATCAAATTCCTCTGAGATTTATTTCATACCCTCTTGAACCAGAATAGCAGGTCTGCAGCCAGAGCTCACAGGTGCAGCTTTGAGCAGGAGCAGGCCCCACAATTGTTTTGTTGTTGTTTTTCTGCTGTTTTGGAGTCACATTCAGTGATGCTCAGGGTTTACTCCTGACACTGCACTTTAGTATCACTCCTGGATGGGCTAGGGAGGCTATAAAGGGTGTTGGGGATTTGAACCTAGGCTAGCTGTGTATAAGGCAGGCATTCTACCTGCTATACTATCTCTCTAGCCTCTTTTTAGTTTTAAAAATTAATATTTGGATCTGGAGCAGTGGCGCAGCGGTAGGGAGTTTGCCTTGCATGTGGCTGACCTAGGATGGACAGCGGTTTGATCCCCGGCGTCCCATATGATCCCCAAGCCAGGAGCGATTTTTGAGTGCATAGCCAGGAGTAACCCCTGAGCATTACTGGGTGTGGCCTAAAACCCCCCAAAATAAATAAAACAAAAATTAATAATTATTGTATTTTATTGCACTCTGGGATTAGTGATCTGTGATCTGGGGGTTGGATGTTTTTTTTATAGATCTAAATTTTCATGATACTCGGGAGCCTGAGTCATAGGATAGATGGTAAGGTACTTTCTTGCACATGGCTGATGTGAGTTTTACTTCTGATGGGTGCCTTAAGCCTACTAGGAGTACAGAGGCAAGAGTAAGCCCTGAGCGCTGCCATCTGTGGCCCAGAAACAAAAATTAATTAATTAATTAATTGAATAAAATTTTATGATACTCAGAATTTTGTTTAGATTTCCCACTGCTTACAACTTACTTTTTCCTCAGCATCATTTCCCAGGTTCACCAGCTCTGGGCGGGCAGACTCACAGACTCCCCCATGACCCTTCTGGTCCCCCTGCTCACTCAAACTGGAAAGAGGAACCAGTGAGAACTGGTGACGCCCAGAGCAGTCCCTAGCAAGGCCACCAAGTCCACAAGGAAGACAGGTGACACCTTTGTCCCTGGGAGCACCTCACTAGTTCTCATCCTAATCTCCCCTCCATAAGGCTACCAGAGTCACAACATGTCAGTTGATTAATTTTTGCACTCTACAAAGACATGTGCATTTGTTGTGTCAGGGCATTCTAGTACTTTCTAGACCTTGCCTTCTCATCTGAGAGAGGACAAATAATAACAATGAAGAGAGCTAGAAGGTAAGAAGGGATGGGGCCAAAGAGTTAGTACAGTGGGTAAGACTTTGCATGTGATTGATCCTGGCTTGACCCCTGGCCTGGCATATAGTTCCCTGAGCAGGGGTCACTCCTGAGCACAGAGCAAAAAATATCCCCTAAGCACCCACCACAGGGAGTGACCCCAAAACAAACAAGCACATAAAACAAAACAGAGTTGTGGAGATCATAATACAGAGGAGAAGGACACATAGTGTATGAAATGATTGAACTCATTCCAGCCCTTTAACTAGCAGGGTGCAGAGGCTGGAATAATACCACAGTGAAGAATAAGGTTTGCTTTGTATACATCTGACCCAGCTCTCATCCCCAGCACCACATATAATCCACCTAAGCCCGCCAAGAGTGATTCCTAAGTGCAGAGCCAGGAATAAGTCCAGGAAACTGTGTGTGTGTGGCCTAAAAACCAAATAAAATAATTTAATTAATTGATTAATTAGCAGGATACAGTTTTAGGGAGGTGTCAGGGAAGTCTGTGGAAAAGGCACTTGAGATCTGAGGGAAGTGGGAGAGCGAGTCAGCATGGAATATCCCCACTGGCTCCCTCTGCAACTCAAATAACAGGAGAGAGTTCAACTGGTCACATGCAGCCTCTGAAGGCAGGAGTCCTGGGGTCAGTCCTCTGCAGAACATGGTCCCCAAAACACAGCTGGTAGCAACCCCCAAGCATAGAGCTGGAAGTGAGGAGCATCCAGCACCACCAGCCCCAAAATAAAATAAAGTAACTTCCAAATCCCTCCCATGTCTCATGAATCCAGAGCACCTGGTTTGGATCCTTAGCAGACAACTGCCTCTGTTCTCAGGCTCCATGGCCTGTATTAACAGTCACCAGACCAGGTCAGGGCCTTTGCTCTGAGTACCCCTAGCTGGCCCCTGCCCCACGCACCTCACCCTTCATTTTCTTTTTCTCAAGGCTGGCCGCTGTCCATCCCTGGGCAGCCTGACCACCCCCACTCTCCTTTCACACACATTTCTGTGTTTTATTCTCATTCTGATTCTTATCAGTATCAAACATGCTCCTGTCTGTCTTCATGACCAAGAATGCAAGCGAGAGCGAGAGAGGCTGAGAGGGCCTAAACACAGCCTGGTACAGGGCAAACATTCACGAAATATTTATCAAGGGAAGAAATCAATCAACCCAGTAGTTCCCACTCAATGAGCTGGTAAATAATTAACAGGATTCAGGGTTGTGGATCAGGAATCTAAAAAAAAAAATCAGTCCTCATCACAGGCACTGCCATTGTATCCACAGCAAGTACAATCACAAGAGCCACATAGCAATTCAATCCTAATTCGAGAATTCCATTTCGTGAACCAACTGGATAATGCAGTGAACAACACGGCCCCTTAAGCATGTATTCAGAGCTCCTAACTTTTCTGTTGTTTTTTGTTTTTATGGTTTTTTTTTCCTAGCCTCAGAGAAAACCAAGAGGAGAGACAATCCCTCAGTCCTATTTCAATGAGTTCCCAGCTGAAATTTCTGTGCTTAACAGAAGTCCTCAAACTAGGGCCCATCAGCCACAAGCGACCCCTCTGAGGACATTTATCTGGCCCTGAAGGTGTTTGTATTTGTGTGTGTGTGTGTGTGTGTGTGTTTGGCTTTTGTTTTTTGGGGTTTTTTTGGGGGGGGGTTGGGGTCACACCTAGCAGCACTCAGGGGTTACTCCTGGCTCTATGCTCAAAAATCGCTCCTGGCAGGCTGGAGGGACCATATGGGATGCCCGGATTCGAACCACCGTTCTTCTGCCTGCAAGGCAAACTCCCTACCCCCATGCTATCTCTTTGACCCCCTGTAGGTGTTTTTGATGCTGCTGCCTGTCCTGCTTAGCAGTTGACTCATCCAGGGCCTGCAGTGTGCACATGAGTGATGTATACTGCATTCTTTGTTTTTTGTTTGTGTGTTTGTTTGCTTTTAGGTCACACCTGATGGCACTCGGGTCACTCCTGGCTCTGCACTCAGAAATGGCCCCTGGCTGGCACAGGGGACCATATGGGATGCCAGGATTTGAACCAGTGTCTGTCCTGAATCAGCTGAGTGTAAGGCAAATGCCTTTCCAATGTGCTATCTCTCTGGCCCATTGGCCCATTTCATTTTTTTTTTTTTTTTTTTACACTGCAATCTTTGACTCCATTCCTTCTCTCTGACTCTTCACTCTTCCTCTCAGTCTCGAGCAGGGGTCCTCAAACTATAGCCCAGGACACTATTGTTTATTTTTTGGGGGGCCACACCCAGCTGTGCTCAGGGGTTACTCCTGGCTATCTGCTCAGAAATAGCTCCTGGCAGGCACAGGGGACCATATGGGACACCGGGATTTGAACCAACCACCTTAGGTCCTGCATCAGCTGCTTGCAGGGCAAACACCGCTGTGCTATATCTCCAGCCCCTATTGTTATTTTTTTTCTTTCTTTTCTTTTGTGTGTGTGTGTGTGTGTGTGTGGTTTTTCAGTCATACCAGCAGTGCTCAGGGGAAACTCCTGGCTCCATGCTCCGAAATTGCTCCTGGCATGCATGGGGGACCATATGGGAAGCCGGATTCAAACTGATGACCTTCTGCATGAAAGGCACTTTACCTCCATGCTATCTCTCCAGCCCCTCTTTTTTTTTTTTTTTTTTTTTGGTTTTTGGGCCACACCCGGCAGTGCTCAGGGGTTACTCCTGGCTGTCTGCTCAGAAATAGCTCCTGGCAGGCACGGTGGACCATATGGGACACCAGGATTTGAACCAACCACCTTTGGTCCTGGATCAGCTGCTTGCAAGGCAAACACCGCTGTGCTATCTCTCCGTGCCCTCCAGGCCCTATTGTTCATTTTTTTTAATTTAAAATTAAACATAAAATTTTCATACTTTTTAAAAATTATAGTCCAGCTCTCCAACAGTCTGAGGAACAGTGAACTGACCCCCTGTTTAAAAACTTTCAGGACCCCTGACTTGGACCCTTGCCTTCAACTGCTCAGCCTGCAGCAGGCCAAGACAGGATTTTAATAGCATATCACAGTATCGAATTCAAATTTCTCTAAATAAATGTGGAGCACTTATCATGTGGAAAGAATGGGAAGTATTTGCGTTAACTTTGTTTGTTTAGAGGCTACGTTCAGGGACAGATGGGGGAAACTTCTAACAATGCTGGAGTCTCACAGGCAAATCAGGATGTTAAGGATCAAAGGAGCCTTAATTCATTCTGAATGAATGGATGGAGACTGAACCAAAGTCTCATCAAACATGGAAAAGAGCCCTCATTTGTTGATCCCTGGGCCATGTCCCATATACCACAACCTGAGACTATAGAACAGAACATACTAGAAATGACCCAATCTGGAGACTTTCAGGCATGTTTCAGGACCTGAAGGAGAGCAGTCATCTGCTGTCCTGGAAAAGGTCCTTTCTTTCTTCTGAAAGTAAGAACCCTTTGGCCAGGGCTGAATCCTTACCTGCAATCCACGGCCCATGGTCTTTAAGTTCAGGAACCTTCTTGGGGAGGAGGCTTGGAGTTGAATGAGAAGAGCTTCACTGGGGGTGCTGGGGCCAGGCCAGTGACTGCTGGGGATCTCTTCCTGGCCTGTGCTGGGATATCTCTCTTCCTGTTCCCTCTGTCCCTTCCACAGGGCCCAGCTGTTAGAGTTCAGCCATACCAGGGCTGGAACCACAAACATGGCAGATTCGGCCCGACTCAGGCTGACAGAGCAGAATCTTCAAGCTGACTGGACTCTGTGCTTTGGAGTGTTCTGCTCTACTCCCCAATCCTGGTCCAGGGGTGTCTTTGGGGTAGAACAAGATGGGTGTTCAGACAAGTCAATGGCTTCAGGGACAAGCTGTCCTTCAGAATCCAGAGAAAGCCCAGGGCAGGATCCTCCTCCTCCTCCAAGGTGTCCAGCTATGTGTCCTCCACGGTCCAACAGTCTTGAGAAGAATTAGATCTTTCACAGAGGGGACATGTATGGGTGAGTGTGGAGGGAGCAAACATAAGGTGAATTAGGGGTCCCTCCTGCAAGTGGAGACAGAATCAGTCCAGGCCTAATTTTTGATTTGCACCCCTCCCCCTAGGGTCCCCACTCAGCTAATAACAACCCCCAACCAGCCACACCTAACCACAACTTAGCCACACCTAACCATGGACTCCCCTTCAAACACTTCAGGGCTCCCTCTGTTCCCCTCCAGGTCCAACCACCCTCCCTGAACCAGCCCTGTATCACTAGAGACACTTCTCAGCTCAGCAGCCAGAATGAGGATGAGAGTCAAAGTTCCCCTCCTGTTCTACCTTTCATGCTCCACAACAGGCCAGGCCCAGGCTTTACTCTGCTCCAAGGCTCCTGCTCTCCCCACACCTCCTCCGTGCAACCTAGAACTTTAGGGCCTTTGCACCAGCCGCTTCCTCCCTGTACCCTAACCCTCCTTGCCCATACATCCTCGTGACTTCCTCCCCTTCCCAGATATCTTTTTCTTGTGGGAGCACACCAAGACACTCTCATTGGAAAGGACAGACACTAACTTCTCCTTCTTTTTGTTTATCTCCTACTCTCCCACTGTTCCTTTCTGGCCTTGGCCTGTTTCCTCCTCCTACTTTCGCTATGATCTATTAGGATTTTTGCTCACAATCTGCTTTCTTTGGTGAGAAGTGGGCTGTGATGCTAAAGTCCAGGGGAACTTCTTCACCTAGTTTTTGAGAGAAACCATGAACAGTTAGACTGGAGAGGAGTGATGGGAGCTGGGTCACTTTCAGCAAAGTTTGACCCATGGTCCAGTGCTCAGGGCCATCGACTACTGCTTGGGGAGGGGGCTACACCTAGTGGTGCTCAGGGGCTCTCCAGTGCCCAGAAACAAACTTGAAGTATCACACAGGTTAATTGTGTGCTCTACCACTTGAACCACACCCCCGGCTCCTCTTTGCCTGTTTTATTTTGTACAGAGTATGGCAGGTGGAAAGGGCTTAGAAAAGAGGCCCATAGGGCCCGGAGAGATAGCACAGCGGTGTTTGCCTTGCAAGCAGCCGATCCAGGACCAAAGGTGGTTGGTTCAAATCCCGGTGTCCCATATGGTCCCCCGTGCCTGCCAGGAGCTGTTTCTGAGCAGACAGCCAGGAGTAACCCCTGAGCATCGCCGGGTGTGGCCCAAAAACCAAAAAAAAAAAAAAAAAAAAAAGAAAAGAGGCCCACAATTCCTGCTAAATATGAAAGAACAGGGGCCAGAACAATAGTACAGTGAATAGGGCACTTGTCTTGCACGCAGCCAAACAGGTTTCGATCCCTACATGGCATATAGTCAACCAGCCTCCTCTAGGAGAGATCCTGCGAACAGAGCCAGAAGCCCTGAGTATCGCCAGGTGTGACCCAAAACCAAACAAAACAGTACAAATGAGAGAACAGAGGAAATAACCAGCCTCCTTAGATGAGATGAAAAGGCCTTGGGGCATCTCCTGCTGAGATGGAGTAAGAAGACCTAGTCTTCAGGGAACTATGGCTGGTGGAAGGAGAACTCCCCACCTGTCTCTGGGGGATCCCTGCCCACTGAATCCCCTCCTTGTCAGCCATGGGGGCAGAGCTAGAGGTTGTCCTTTGCCTACCTGTGGCCTCCCCGATGCTCCAACCCAGTTGCAAGGCTTGCCAGACACTGGGCTTGAGAAATAAAAATATAAAATCGCTGATGGCTGAAGGAGCAAACCATAGCAAATGGTGATAATGGAGGCAGCTCTCTGCAGAGGTGGGAAATCTCCAGGAAGTGGAGTCACTGGCCAGGGAGGGGGCCGGTGGGCGCCCTGCACTCCCCGTGGGTGCCAGTCTGGCCTGCCCAGCCTGGCAGCTTCTCAAGGCATCTGGTTCAAGCCAGCCTGTCCTTCCCCCACTTGCTCTCTCCATCTGCATGGTAAAGAGCAAAGCAGATTATAAAGGCCCCTCCCAGGCTGGCAGCGGTACTTCCATTGTGGTGGGTCCAATTTCCTTCCCAGGCAAACACTTAGGTATTGGGTTTTGAGAAACCTGCTTATATGAACAACACCAGCTCACCTAAGACCCAGAGAAACTCTTTTCTGAGCAAAACAAGGAAATTACCTAAGCAAAGGTAAGAACCTGGGGCCAGAGAGATAGCACAGTGGGTAGGGTGTTTGCCTTAGATGCGGTCAACCTGGATTCCTTTCCTAGCATCCTGTATAGTCCCCCAAGCACCACCATGAGTGATTCCTGAGTGCAAAGCCAGGAATAAACCCTGAGCACAGCTGGATGTGGTTCCAAAGCAAAACGAGCAGAGAATATGGGAGTATCAAAGATTTTAGCTGACCGACATTTTATTGTAAGCAGGGTAGGGGTGATCTGGAATGCCCTCAGCAGAGGACAGAGCTGAAGATCAGAGAAGCTTCTTTCCCTCCCTCTTATTCTGATGCTAAGTCCAGGAGCCAGAAAAGGCCTGTGTGAAGCCACTTAAAAATACTCTGGGGGAAAAAAAAAAGGTTCTTGGAGCACCATCATCGTTAATTAAACTATAAATCAGAAGCCAATGGCCAATGTTATTAAGTCATTATTTTATATCCCCTGCCTTTGAATTGTCATTCATGGGGTGGGATGTGAGGTTTGAGTTGCTACTCAAACCAGAGCTCATTTGTACCAAATGGGGGTTCATTTGTTTTATGGTACCCTTGGGAAGGAAGAGGTGCCCTGCAGGATCGCATCAGTGCTTGAGTCATTGTTTTCTTTAGCGCAAAGCTGGATGCCAGCACAAAGCCATGGACGTGAATGGAGGAGGCCAAACGCAGAGTGAATTCAGGACTCTCGTGAAGAAGCCATAAGAATCTCACCTCTGCTCCTTATACAGATCAGGCATGCACAACTCTGCCTCCACAGACACCCTAATCTGGCCACACTGCTTTCCCCCCAGAAAGATTTCCCTGTTTCTGAGGGTCTCATACTAGGGATAGTTCCAAGCTGCCTGAAGGAAAAACAATGAAAGTTTTTACATTTGTTTTTTCCCAAATGGCCCAAATACTGTTATCACAGGGGAAAAAAATCTCGGGAATTTCAATTTTCTCAAATCAGTGATCTCAAACTTTGTTTGGTTTACAAGGTGGAAAATATTCACATCAATGGAAGTTTCGTGGGAGAATTCCTGTGATGATTTCATGTCTTCCCTCTTGTTCTGCCCTCGATGAAACATTAATCCTAGAGTCCTGCAAACCATCTCCCCTTAGATGTCAGGATGAATAACACCCTTTTGATGCATTTTTTAACGAGCAGGAAACAATAGCACCAAGAGAGCAGATGGCACAAGGATTAGCAGAGGGTTAACACTAAACTGTAGAGGTTTCCACCTGTAGCTCCATTAATCTGCGAGACAAAATCCCTGTTAACCAGCTCAAGGCAACAGCCAGGCTAGTTTCTGGGTAACTGTGATGTCGGAAGCCAGGTAAATTGTGAATAAGCATTGGGCACTAGGATGGAAGCCAGTTCCATGTACTCATCTGCTCCCTGAAGACCAGTTCAACTTGGAGAAATTACCTTGTACATAAGACATTGCAAACCTACATATGCTGGTTTACTGAGAGAAACTGTACACAGTGTGTTTGTGTGTGTGTGTGTATGTGTGTGTTTGCACATGCCATACATAAAGGCGTTTACTTGGTCTTTACTTGTGAAGTTATTTCATTTGGAGGCCATACCTGGCAGTGCTGGAGATCAGACCTAGGGCTGCCTGCATGTAAAACATGCATTCCGGCTTAGTGAGCTATCTCCCTGCCTGTTTCATGGAATTATTTTATTTTTGAAATTTTTATTCAATTTAAAAAATTTATTAGGCTTACAATACTATAAATAATGGTTTCCCGTGAATGTAATTCCAATACACATCCATCAACGTCTACCTGCCCTCCCTCTCACCAGCTCACCAACTAAACTCTGTGGTCATTTCCCCCATTTTGTTGCCTTTGAATCTTTATTGCTTCCTCTCTGTATATCTTTAAATCTTAGTTGGAAATAGATAATTCTGTACCTATCCCTTCCCTTCTTACTGTATTCTCTCAGCATGATATCCTCAAGTCTTATTCATCTCATAGAATTATTTAAAAAACTCTCTAATGTGCTTGGAGGGTAAAATGTAGCTTTTCTCCAAAAATTAGAAAGCTGGTATCTATCTATCTATCTATCTATCTATCTATCTATCTATCTATCTATCTATCTATCTATCTATATTGGGGGGGCACATCAGCCAGTGCTCAGGAATGACTCCTGGCTCTGGACTTGGGAATTATTTACTCCTGGTGGGGCTCAGGAGACCGTATGGGATGCTGGGGTTGAACCTGAGGTGGCCACATGCAAGGCAAATAAATGCCCTACCTGCTGTACTATTACTCCAGCCTTGAAAGCTGGTAGCTTTTCAGTCAGCTTTTAAACCAAACTTACTTAGCCTATGGCCCCTTTTCAGAACTAAGTAATTAAATAAATTCACCATACCCCGAAATCTACTTCCTTCAAATCAGCAAACAGCAACCCCTGCTCAGTTGCAACTGAGGCTTTGTTTGTCCCTTCTGAATCACCATTTAGGAAAATTCTGTTTTTAACTTTCTATCTCTGAGTCACCTGGCGGGAGAACTCTGATGCCTGAGAGGAGGACCATATGTGGAGGTGCTTGAGAGCAGAGTTCAGCGTTTGTTTATCACATGTTCTATGAGTCAAAGGGTCTTTATAGTTTGCTTTTCTGAGCACTCAAACCTTTTTTATTTATTTATTTTTTTTTTGGTTTTTGGGTCACACCTGGCAGCACTCAGGGGTTACTCTTGGCTCTATGCTCAGAAATCTCTTCTGGCAGACTCGGGGGACCATATGGGATGCTGGGGTTCGAACCACCATCCTTCTACATGCAAGACAGATGCCCTACCTTCATGCTATCTCTCTGCCCCCCCTTTTATTTATTTTGTTTTGGCTTTTTGGTTTTGGGGCCACACTGGTGGTGCTGAGGGCTACTTACTTCAGCTCTGTGATCAGCGTTCAGTCCTGGTTCTGGGGTTTTGGAGAGCAAACTCAGGCCTTCTGTATATAAAGCATGTGCTCAGTTCTTTGAGGTATCTCCCCAGTCCTTGGAGCATTTATTTCCTCAGGGAAATTGTATGAAGAAGACCTGTGTTCCTATTTTCCTTGAATACTCATGAAAAGCTCAAGCAGAAAGCTGTGGAGACCCCAGGCAGCCCGAGGTGTGTGCATTCAAGCCTTTCCATTAGATTAGTCTTTGTCTCTGGTGAGATTTAAGGAGGGGACACTGCAAAGTCCACTGCAAAGTCCATCTGTGGGGTGTTTTGACAGCACATTTTTAGCCCAGAAATGCCTGTTTGGGAGCATTCTTTGCTGTCTCTTCTATGCTTTCCACTCCTCTGGTTTTTGTTTATTTATTTCGGGGCCACACCTGACTCTGTTCAGGAGTTACTACTGACTCTGCACTCAGGAATAACTCCTGATGGTGGTCTGAGGACCATATGGGATGTCAGAAATCGAATCCTGGTCAGCTGCAGGCACGGTAAGAGCCCTACTACTGAACTATCACATCAGATTCCTCCACTTTTCTGTTTTCTGGTTCTATTCAGAAGATTTGGGGTTTGTTTTCAGTGTCCCTGATTTGATTGGTTATACTTTCTTATACTATTCTTCTTTTTCTTCCAACTTTTTTTTCTTTTCTTTTGGCTTTTGGTCTTTTGGTCACACCTGGCAGTACTCAGGGGTTACTCCTGGCTCTGTACTCAGACATTGCTCTTGGCTGGCTCAGAGTGACCATATGGGATGCCAGGATTCAAACCACTGTCTGTCTTGAGTTGGCTGTGTGCAAAGCAAACTCCCTACCACTATCTCTCCAGCCCTCCTTCCAACTTCTGAGAAATTTCCCGTTTTATTATTTTTATCCCTTAAGTTTTGCTTTCCCATTATATAATAATATTATATAATAATCTCACCCATCCCACCCAGAGATTTTTTTTTCTGGAGTTTTCTTTTGGTTTTGGGATTTGGAGTCACACCTGATGGTACTCTAGGCTCCTCCTGCTCCTCCTGCCTTCTATCTGTGCTCAGAGAACTATGCAGTGCTGGGGGAAAATCCCAGAACCCCTTCAATGCAAATCATGAGTCCTAGCCCTTTGTGCCATCTTCCTCTTTCGTTTCTTATTTTCAGACTATAACGATTTACTTGCATTTCAAGAGCACAGCTACTTCGCATCTTTCTGGAACTGTGAATGCTTTTCTTTTCAGCATTTTCCAATACAGTGTTTCCCAACTACCAACCAGCAGGGATTTGGGGGTGTGGGTCTGACCCAGAGCAGGGAGCTGGGAAGAGATGTTTTCTGTGGTTTACTCAAGGATGGTAGATTTCTACCAGGGGAGTGAAAGGACCCTGAATTGTTTTTTCTAAAAAGGGGAGGGTAGGCCGAATGAGTCTGAGAGCAAAACTCTGCTTTAGATTAGTTTTTCTCTCTGTGATATTTAGGTAGGAGGCACTGCAAAGCCCACTGGAAACTGCTTATAGTGTAGACAGTTCACAGAAATCACTGCATTGCAGTAGAGCGAGGTGGGGGGCTCTGACCTTTCATTGGGCCATTCGCCTCCCTTGAGCTGGTCATTTCCTCAGAAGAGACCCGCCCCCTTGTCCTCTCACAGATCCACATCTCTGCCAATATTCTGAGACCTCAGTAGAGAAGGGAGTGGAGGGCTCACTGCTCTGAGTCAGAGTTTCTCTGTCTCTGTATAGGCTTCGTTGCCTTCTCATCACCTCTGTGGGGCCAGGTATTTCTAAATCCAGGTTCTTGACAGCTTTAGTCTGTCATGCTTTCCTTTTCCAGTGTCCTCATCCTGGCAGGTTTGGCCTTTGAAATCCTTCACGGCCATTCACTTGGGTTCAGCAAGGGGTGAACCAGTCATAGGCTCAACCAGAAGGCTTAACCAGAAGTTCTGCATACTTGTGTTTCACTGCAAGATACTTAACTCAAAGCACATTTACATTTGAAGCAATAGTGGTTTCCTAAGCTCAATACTCCGAACAGGGGAAAGAAAAAGAACCTAGAGGTGAAGAGAGCTCACTTCCAACTTGGAATAAGGAAATAACTAAACCTTGATGGAAAGTTAGATTTCCAGAAAAATTGTCTCTTTTTTAAATTTTTTGCTAAGAGGAGTTGAACTCACTTCCAGATGTACTTAAGGATTTCTCCTGGCTCTGTGCTCAGATATCACTTCTTACAGTGCTCAAGAGTGGCCAAGATGGGCCAGAGCATTGGTGCAGCAGTAGGGTGTTTGCCTTGCATGCAGCTAACCCAGGATGGACCACAGTTCAATTCCCCGATGTCCCATATGCTCTCTTGAGCCAGAAGCGATTTTTGCTCACAGAACCAGAAGTGGCCCCTGAGTATCACTGGGTGTGGCCCCAAAAAACCAAAACAAAACAAAACAAAAAGAGTTGCCTAGGATTGAACCTGGATCAGCATCAGGCAAAGCAAGTGCCTTACTGCTAAACTATCTTTCTGGTACAGCAACTGCAATTTTTCATTGTAGAATATTTGTTAAGAATGGGGCCAGTGAGGTGGTGCTAGAGGTAAGGTGTCTGCCTTGCAAGCGCTAGCCAAGGAAGGACCGCGGTTCAATCCCCCAGCATCCCATATGGTCCCCCCAAGCCAGGGGCAATTTCTGAGCGCTTAGCCAGGAGTAACCCCTGAGCATCAAACGGGTGTGGCCAAAAAACCAAAAAAAATTTTTTTTGTTAAGAATGGCTGGAACAGATTTGTAGTAAGGAACTAAAGTATACCAATGATGCTATAGTATAGATAAAAAAAATACAAATGTAGGGGCTGGAGTCATAATACAGCAGGTTCAGTGCTTGCCTTGCACACAGCTGACTTGAGTTCAATCCTCAGTATCCCATATGGTCCCCCAAGGCTACCAGGATTAATTCCTGAGTGCAGAGCCAGGAATAATCCCTGAGCACCAACAAGTATGGGACCCCAGGATAAAAAGTAAATATAAAGAAAGAAAGTAATGAGACTGGAGCCATAGCACAGCAGGTAGGGCATTTGCCTTGCACAGGGCCAATATGGGTACAACCCCGGCATCCCATATGGTCCCCTGAGCCTAAAATTGTTTTAAAATTTATGGTTTCTTTTTATTAACATTTGGGAGGGTTTGGGCCACACCCAGGGACACTTAGGGTGGCACTCCTGCTCTGTCCTCAGAAATTACAAAGAAATCATAAATTTTAAAAAAAGAAAATAAGGGCCCGGAGAGATAGCACAGCGGCGTTTGCCTTGCAAGCAGCCGATGCAGGACCAAAGGTGGTTGGTTCGAATCCCGGTGTCCCATATGGTCCCCCGTGCCTGCCAGGAGCTATTTCTGAGCAGACAGCCAGGAATAACCCCTGAGCACTGCCGGGTATGGCCCAAAAACCAAAAAAAAAAAAAAAAAAAAAAGAAAAGAAAAAATTTTCTTATATAGAAAAACTGCACAAAGAAATAGAATTTAAAAGTTCACTAGATAGGGATCAGAGAGATAGCACAGAGGTAGTGCATTTGCCTTGCATGCTGAAGGACTGTGGGTTGAATCCTGGCATCCCATGTGGTCCCCTGAGCCTGCCAGGAGCGATTTCTGAGTGTAGAGCCAGGAGTAATCCCTGAGCACTGCCGGGTGTGACCCAAAAACCAAAAACTTAAAAAAAATTCACTAGCATACTAAAAAATATGAAAATAGCATACTAAAAATATTCAAACAACCTAAAAAGAAAAAGGAAGCTAGGAAGAACAAATATATAATTTAAAATATGGAAAGGAAGAAAGAGAAAACAAAACTTAAAATGTAAAAAAAAAAAACAACTTAAAATGTAGTGGACTAAATTCAAATATTAAAAAAAATTATTACTTAACTTTTTTTTTTTTTTTTGGTTTTTTGGTCACACCTGGCAGCACTCAGGGGTGACTCCTGGCTCTAAGCTGAGAAATTGCTCCTGGCAGGCTCGGGGGACCATATGGGATGCCGGGATTCGAATCACCGTCCTTCTGCATGCAAGGCAAACACCTTACCTCCATGCTATCTCTCTAGCCCCTATTTAACATTTTTATTATAACACTCTGGCTTTACCATGTTGTTCAAAGTACAGTCATTTCAGGGCCAGAGCAATAGCATAGCGGTAAGGCATTTGCCCTGCACTCAGCCAACACAGGAGGATCCCAGTTCAAATCCCAGCATCCCATATGGTTCCCTGCACCTACCAGGAGCAACTTCTGAGCACAGATCTAGGAGTAACTCCTGAATGTGGGGCCAGGTGTGACCCAAAAAACAAACAAACAGGGCCCGGAGAGATAGCACAACGGTGTTTGCCTTGCAAGCAGCCGATCCAGGACCAAAGGTGGTTGGTTCGAATCCCGGTGTCCCATATGGTCCCCGTGCCTGCCAGGAGCTATTTCTGAGCAGACAGCCAGGAGTAACCCCTGAGCACCACCGGGTGTGGCCCAAAAACCAAAAAAGCAAACAAACAAACAAACAACAAACAAAAAGTATTGTCATTTTAGGCATTAAATTTTAAAATACCAATTCCACCATCAGTGTGACCTTTCCTTCACATGTGTCCCCAATTTCCTACCCACCAACTTAGCCTACCTCCTTGCAGGCACAAATTACTTCACATTACTTGTTACAACATAAAGGAAAATAGAATGATCAAAACTTAGATCAATGAAGGTCAATTTAAAATGATTGTTATATCTCTCCATGATGTTACTAAAGTCAGTATCTAAGTATTTACGAGGCCGTGGTTGGTGTTAGTTGAGTCTTCTGTGTTACTGTTTAGGCTCACTAAGTTTGGTAGATGACTTGGCAGATTACTAGATAATTTTCCCATGGATTTCTTGTGATGCTACAGGGCTGACATTTCTATGAAATTTTGAGGTATCCAGTGTCCATAGGTCTGAATTAAATATGGTAGCAATTTGAAATGATTAAATTGCAGAGCTGGACCGTGTCTGTCAGTGGGTACAGGACATGACGGTGGGCTGCTATGGTCCATGCAGAAAGGTGAATTTGACCCAAACATTCTGAAAATATCCCAGGGTCATCAATCCAGACTTGGGAAAATTCAACCACATTTTCTTTTGGAGCTCAGTAAGGAGTTGATTTGTTTTTCTGCCTGGAAGATGTCGGTTGTCTTCAAACATCTTAATATTAAACTAAATGCAAATAGTCTAAACACAACAATTGAAAGACACATTGTTCAATGGATTGAAATAAAACCAAGTTATATGCTGTCAATAAGAAAGCCTCATATTACAGCAGGGTGAATTAAAAGTAGAAAGATAGGTAAAATGGATAGTGCTCAGGAACTGATGTGACTATATTAGAACCAGATAAAATAAATCTCAGAGTAAGGAAAATCATTAGGAATAAAGAGGGAGGCCTAAGCAATAGTACAGTGGATAGGGCACTTGCCTTGTATACATCTAACCTGGGTTTAATCCCCAGCATCTCATATGGTTTCTCGATCCCACCAGGAATGATCCAGGAGTAATCCCTGAACACCACTGGGCATGGCTTAAAAAAAAAAAAAGAAGGAGATTGCCTAAATGAGAGCTGATGCAAGTCAGCAGATAAGATGTAATAATACTCTCTTTTCTCCCAAAATGTCTGCCATAGAGGCTGGGGGCAAGGGATCTGGGGTAAGGGGGAAGTGAACAGGAGAGAAATAGGGAATATTGGTGGTAGGAAATGAACACTGGTGAAGGGATGGGTATCTGAACATTATATGACTAAAACTTTAACTACTAACAGCTTTTTAACTCTATATATCGCGGTGATTTAACAAAAAATATTATTTTGGGGCCAGAGAGATAGCATGGAGGTAAGGCATTTGCTTTGCATGTAGAAGAACGGTGGTTTGAATCCCAGCATCCCATTTGTCCCCCGAGCCTGCCAGGAGCAATTTCTGAGCATAGAGCCAGGAGTAACCCCTGAGCGCTGCCGGGTGTGACCCAAAATAACCCAATAAATAAATAAATAAATAAATATCATTTTTAAAAGACTGAAATACAATGTATATATAATATTTAACATATATAAAGTATATACAACTAAAATAGAACTTCAAAAATCTATGCAGTGGGGCCAGCGAGGTGGCGCTAGAGGTAAGGTGTCTGCCTTGCAAGCACTAGCCAAGGAAGGACTACGGTTCGATCCCCCAGCATCCCATATGCTCCCCCCAAGCCAGGGGCAATTTCTGAGCGCTTAGCCAGGAGTAACCCCTGAGCATCAAACGGGTGTGGCCAAAAAACAAACAAACAAAAAAAAATCTATGCAGCTAAATTGATCAGTCTCAAAGAAGAATTGGGCAAATGCACAATTATAATTAAAGATTTCAACATACCTCTTTCAGTAATTGAGACAAAAAGGCAATAAAAATCATCAAGGATATTTCAAAAAAGCAGCATTATAAATGAACTGTATTTAACTTGCATTTATGGAATTGTATTTTTAACTTTTGTTTTTTGTAAGGAGACCTTTATTATTTCAATTTTTACTTAGGCACTGTAATTTATAACTCTGTTAGTAATAAAGCTTTAGGCATACTCTGTTCCAGCTCTACACCTATCATGAGAATGCCAGCATCCCTCCACCAGTTTTAATTTCTAAAAATTTAGGGGCAGGAAAGGTAGTACAGCTGGTTAAAGTACTTGCTATACACACAGAACACCAAGATTTGATCCATGGCATCCCATATAGTGCTCTCCATGAGTGATCACTGAGTGCAGAGCCAGGCATAACACTTGAGCACCACTGGGTGTAAACCTGCCCAAAAAACAAAGAAGAACTATAATAGGGGTCGGAGAGATAATACAGAGGTAAGGCATTTGCCTTGCATGCAGAAGAATGGTGGTTCCAATCCCGGCATCCCATGTGGTCCCCTGAGCCTGCCAGGAGTGATTTCTGAGTGTAGTCAGGAGTAATCCCTGAGCGCTGCCAGGTGTAACCCCAAAACAAAACAAAACAAAACAAAAAACAAACAAACAAAGAACTATAATAAAGAGTGAATTAAAATATAGATTCCCAGGGGCCAGAGAGATAACACAGTGGTAAGGCCTTTGCCTTAGACACAGAAGGATGGTGGTTCGAATCCTAGCATCCAATATGGTCCCCCGAGCCTGCCAGGAGCGATTTCTGAGCGTGGAGCCAGGAGTAACCCCTGAGTGCTGCGGGGTGTGACCCAAAAAACAAAAACCAAAAAAAAAAAAAAAAAAAACCAAAACCTAACAAAAAAAAATACATAGATCCCCAGAGATGTGAAAGGGATAAGAAAAATACATAAATAATCCTACACACTATGGTTGACCATTTAGAAGGGAGGGAGCGATTCCTTAAGTCATTAGCAAAGTCACATAAAAAAGCTAGATAGACTCAGTAGTCTTGTAGCTGTTAAAATAAATTGATTTCATATCAATTCCTTTCACTAGAGGAAGCACTACCTGGATTCTATATGAATCCTACCAAACATTTACAAAAGAGATGATCGTCCTTCACAATTACCCCCAGAAATGAGCTGAGATATTTCCCACCTCCTTTTAGGTCAATATAGCCAATCCTGGTGTGCTTGACACCTTGCTAGTGGAAATGCCAGTAGCTGACCAGGTAGCACAAAGTCCATCTGCTAAAAGTAAATGAAAACTTCTATTGCAGGGAGAGTGATTTCAGGTTGTTCTCAAGGTGCTCTTTCCACAAGAGATGTTCTCACTTTCTAACTATAGCCAACATCACCAGGAAAGTGTGTTCTTGAAGGTCCAGTGTCCCTGACTGTAAGGGCCAGTCCTTCCTCTTGGGAAAGCCTCTTCTGGTACTGGAAACTTGCTTCAGGCTCCCCTGATCCAGCCTGTTCTGCTAAGACTGTCTCCTTTCTCCTTCCAGAATCTAGGATCTATCACACAAATTCCCTTTTCACTCCTTTCAAGAGTCGTGGGAAATTCATTTTCATTTATTCACAGAACCTGACTGCCCAACCCCAAAGCCTATCACTAATGCTTCTGCAGTAGCAGCTAAAGTGAGTTCCTATGTTGTTTTGTTTTTCCTGTATGTTTCCTGCCTGCCTGCCTTCCACACTTCTGTAAAAAGTTATAGCTTCATTGAAACTCTCAGCACCCACCAGCCAGCCCTTCCTGCCTTCCCCAGGCTTTCTGCTCCTGAGTTAATAAAATACCATTTGCCTCTTACTAATTGCTCATTTGCAAGCAGTCCTTTATTTGATTCTTTCTTCCCTGATCAAATTTCAGTGAAGATGCAAAACTGATTTCGCACAGCAGAGTTAATTTCTTTGCACATAGAATGCATAGAAGAGTATTCTTGGGAATAGACTTTGGCTTTCTGACAAAAATGAAAAGGGACTTTCACCAACATTCATAGAGGTTTTTTATGTTTTGTTTTGTCTTTGGGGGGATCACACCCGGCAGCACTCAGGGGCTCCTCCTATGGGGTTCCTCAGGGGTTCTGAGCTCTATGCTCAGAAATCGCTCCTGGCAGGCTCGGGGGACCATATGGGATACTGGGATTCGAACCACCATCCTTGTGCATGCAAGACAAACACCCTATCACCATGCTATCTCTCCGGCCCCGGCATTCATAGAGTTTTTGTTTGTTTGGTTGGTTTTTGGTTTTTGGGTCACACCCGGCAGTGCTCAGGGGTTACTCCTGGCTCTACACTCAGAAACAGCTCCTGGAAGGCTCGGGGGACCATATGGGATGCTGGGATTCAAACCACCATCCTCCTGCATGCAAGGCAAATGCCTTACCTTCATGCTATCTCTCCAGCCCCATTCATAGAGTTTTAATACACATCACCATAGACACACTTTTCATTTCAGGAAAGAGTTCAACCTTTTTTTATTCTGGGTAAGTCAGGAGTTAGATTTCCTTAAAGAATTTCCTAAATTCCTTAGATTTCCTTTAAGAGTTACATTGCCCCAAAATTGGTCACCCTAGAAGTTTACCCAGGGGCCACAAATATAAAATTAGCCTGATCCCAAAGAGGAGAGATAAACCTTTCCATGGACATCTCCACTATGACATTTCTTTTTCCACACAACCAAACACACAGATGTTCACAAATTCTTACTCTGCTGGAACATTTTCCCTGCTTCTTCTTCCACCATTAAGGAAAGACTGTTTTTTGCCATCACTTTTCCAAAAGTTTCTTTGAAGCAGTTAAAGCAGCATGAATGGTTTTAGCTGGGAGTAAAACGTGTCTTATTTAAGGGATCCTTAATAATAGCTATTTTCATCAAACTCTCCAAAACTCCACCACAGGGCTGTGGAGCTGCCATAAACCCCAAGATTAAATTGTCTACACTGCCTTTCAAATTTCCCACCCACTTACCCTCCTCCCAACCTCCCGAAATTACAAAGGGAGCCAAAGGAAACTAGAAATGCTGAAGGATCTATTTAATTTTCATATTCCTTAGGAAAGTAAAGTAATTAAAAGCAGGGTGAGGGCCAAAGCAATAGTACAGCTTAGGAGGGTGTTTGCCTAGTATGTGGCTGACGCAGGTTCAATCCCCAATATCCCACATGGTCCCTCAAGCTCGCAAGAAGTAATTCCTGAGTTCAGAGTCAAGAGTAACCCCTGGGCATTGCCAGAAGAGGCTCAAAACAAAACAAAACAAAACAAAAATCAGCTAAGGTGACCTGTGAATACTGCCAAGGGAAACTTGTCAGGGCAGAGTCGAACTTGGAAATTAAAGACCTGATCAAATGAGCACCTCTTGTCAGGACAGTCAGTTTATCAGTCTTGGCTCTCTCTTCCACCTTCCCTCGAATTCCATCCCTTTTATCATGACTTTGTCCAGCTCAGTCATCAGATATGATTGGTCAGGGTGAAAGACCACTGGCAGTTCCCCAGGAAACAGCAGACAGCAGAGCAGGAAGAAGTGGGGGTCAAGCAACCAGCTTTCCTGAAATACTCATGGCAGGGTTCACTTGATCCCCAGCAACAGGGGGAAGATGATGTCATATGATGGGATGAACCTTCTCTCCAGGTGAAGTGAGGAATCTGTTCACATGCCATCCAAGAGTTCAATAATAGTACTGAGGAGCTCTGGTGCCATTCCTGGCGGGAGGGACTCACTCATGCCACCTGTCATCTATGCCAATGGGCTCTATCACTGTTTCTTCTATAGTCCTTCCGGTCCTGCAGCTCAGTGGTAACCTTCCCCTGGAGGCCTCCCTATGCACCTGTCTGGACACATGGACAGAGAAACACCCTCTTGGCTAAGTGCACTCTCTTCTTTTGCACTAGGGAGCACCAAAACTCCCTATAAACCAGCGTCAAGTCCCCATAATACAAAAGCACAGAGTGAGTCTCTGGGGGATGCAGAGGGGTATCAGGGTGAGAGTCAAACTGTGTTGTCCTGGCAAGAAAGAAGCAAAGGATCAGAGACAAAATGTGAAAAATAGCAGCTGATGGGATGTTCTTCAAAAACAGCAGCTTAGAGGATCTTTCATTTATTGAAGGCCCCTCCCCACCATGATGTGTTAGGGGACTATGCAGTTGGGAACAGAGGTTAGAAACTGGGACTCCTGGGCCCGGAGAGATAGTACAGTGGCAGCGTTTGCCTTGCAAGCAGACGATCCAGGACCAAAGGTGGTTGGTTCAAATCCCGGTGTCCCACATTGTCCCCCATGCCTGCCAGGAGCTATTTCTGAGCAGACAGCCAGGAGTAACCCCTGAGCACTGCCGGGTGTGGCCCAAAAACCAAAAAAAAAAAGAAAAGAAAAGAAAAGAAACTGGGACTTCTGCATGCAAAGCCCGTGTTCCAGTCCCATACATGGTCTCCTTGGCTTTAATGACCATTTAGAGAAAAAAAAAACAGAAGGGGGAAATGACGAGGGACTGGGCTGTTTGATTTGCTACCAAATGCTCTTGAGTGAGACCCCAATTGCATCCCAATTGTTTGGGACCCACTACACTGCACATAATTTCCCACCAAACTGCAGCAGAAGCTGTGTGTGTGTGTGTGTGTGTGTGTGTGTGAGCACAAAGTCTGGAAGTGTTGAATTTCTTGCAAACACTGCCAGGAAAGAGCAAATATGTACATAAGAGCCTCGCTCACTGTATAACAGCATCCACTGAGAGACGACAGGGGGTTGGAAAGAAAGTGAGTTTGAACAGATATTCCAGGGAACACCTCTTAAATACATTGTCAAGAATTCAAATCCCAGGCTGGATCAATAGCACAGAAGTAGGGCAATTGCCTTGCATGCAGCCAATGTGGGACGGATCTGGGTTCGATTTCTGAAATGCCATAGGGTATCCCCGAGCCTGCTAGGAGTGATTTCTGAGAGCAGAGCCAAGAGTAACTCCTGAGTGCCACCAGGTGTGACACAAAAACAAAAACAAAAATTTTCAAATCCCTACATGTACTGAGTATGGCAGTCCTACGGCAGTCCCACCAATCCCAAGACTGTGGGCAATTTCAGGCTGCAGAATAGACAGATGTTTATAAGCACCACAAAAAAGAGTGTAAACCTTGACATCTGGTACAGCTGGAAGATGTGTAGGTTCCTGAAAACACAAGCTTTGTTGAGCAGCACAGCCATAACTTGTGTCTCTTTTGCTATGTGTGACCCCTGTGAACATATGCTAAAGCCTAGAGGGCTACAAAGCTCAGTGGCATCACGAATGAGTTTGCAAATCCGGCAACCCCCCAGAGTGCCAAAGCTACAAATATGGGTACACACAGAGAGGCCAGTACCTAAGGGGGTCCTTGGTCATCACAATAGCATTGACAGTGGCAGGAAAAAGGGTGGGGGAGGTGATGAAATAAACACATATGCTTTAAAGTTTTTAGTTTGTTTGGGAGCCACACCTGGTGGTGTGTACCTGGTGGTACCTGTTGGTACTTAAAGTTACTCCTGGCTCTGTTTACTCCAGAAATCTCTCCTGGTGGTAGGCATTGGTTGTATGAAATGCCTGGAATGGAACCCAGGGTGGCTGCATGTAAGATAAACACATTCCTCACTGTACTGTCTCTCTCTCTGGCCCCAAGCTTCAGAGAAATCACATCCTCGGCCCCCATCGATAGAGGCACAGCTGTCTTGTTGGCACAATGATAAGAAATGGGAAGCTTGATGGGAAAGGGAAGAGGAGGGCAAGGAGGCACAGATGGGCATCTTTCTTCTTGGACCTAAACAGTTTAGAATGAGGGACTGGGGAGAGGCTTGTGATCCGTCTAAAGTGGAGAAGGGAGTGGGCTATTGGGGCTGCACCTTGACTTGGAATGCCAATGCATGGACTTTTAAAATCAATTTTAAAGCATGTATATATGTATATATAAGTATATGTATGTAAGTATATATATAATTACCACCCCATAAGTTTATGTGACCACACCAATAATCCCAACAAACACCACCAAAAGTGGGTGGATGAAAGGGGAATAAATAATGATAATAATAATAATATATTTGAAGGTGTTATCCATATCATATGTTCATCTATTAAACCTTCTCTGCAATGCCCCACCCCAGTGATCCAGTACCAGGAGTCAGAACCACCCTCCAGATGACAACCTCAGGGCCGGACAGCAGGGAGGGAGCTTGCCTTACACGCAGTGACCTGGCCTTGATCCCCAGCATACCATATGGTTCCTTGTGTATCACTAAGAGTGATTTCTGAGTGCAGACTCAGAAGTAATGTCAAAGCATCACCAGCTGTGGCCCCAAGCAGAACTAGACAAAATTTAAAAAAAGAACAGATGACAGTCTCAATGGAAAATTTTCAAGACTGCCAGCATCACCCTAAATTCTTTCCATACCCCTGTGACACCTCACTCTTGGGGGCCTATTCCATGTAGCCTCCATGTAGCTGTCCACAGGCACCTTCTAAAAAGTGAATCTGTTCAGGCCAATCTTTTTTGTTTGTTTTGTTTTGGGGCCACACCCGGCGGTGCTCAGGGGTTACTCCTGGCTGTCTGCTCAGAAATAGCTCCTGGCAGGCACGGGGGACCATATGGGACACCGGGATTTGAACCAACCACCAGTTTCTTTTCTTTTCTTTTCTTTTCTTTTTTTTTTTGGTTTTTGGGCCACACCCGGCAGTGCTCAGGGGTTACTCCTGGCTGTCTGCTCAGAAATAGCTCCTGGCAGGCACGGGGGACCATATGGGACATCGGGGTTCAGGATTCGAACCAACCACCTTTGGTCCTGGATGGGCTGCTTTGAACCAACCACCTTTGGTCCTGGATGGGCTGCTTGCAAGGCAAACACTGCTGTGCTATCTCTCCAGGCCCCTCAGGCCAATATTTGAGCCACCCTCCTTCCTGTCTGGGCCACTGTCTGTAGGGTAAAGGGCAAATTCTCCTGTGACACCGGGGATCCTTACCTTCCCTCTCCACTTCCACTTTGCCCTTTGGATACCAACCATCACCTCTATTTGCCTCTCTGACCCTGTTATCCATGCCTGGGAGGATCTTCAGTGTCCTGTTACCATTCATAGGAGTTCCTCAAAATCTTTCCTGCAAAATGCCTCAGGTAAGGGTTGGAGAGACAGTACAATGAGTTGGGCATTTTTGCATGTGGCCAATCTGGATTCAATTCTCTGTTATCACATAACAAGGAGTGAGCCCTGAACACAGAGTCAGAAGTAAACCCTGAGATCAGATATAGTCCAAAAAACAGAAAGCAAACCAACAAAAAACAAAATCCAACCCTTTGTACCGCTGCTGGTGGCCAATTCCACAAGGTGACCAGGGGCTTATAGAATATAAGTAGTAATAGTAATCCATTCCAGCTTCTTCTCTGGTCTCGTTTCTTTGATTTAGGGTGTGATTTCCCACCCCCACCTCTAATTTTTGTATTTTCTACAATAATGTGAGTTCCTAGGATCCTCATATATTTCTTATTCCCAGAGATTAACTAGCTTTGCTCAAAGAAACAGTAAACCTGTGTTCTTTTTTTTATTTTTATTTTTATTTATTTTTTTGGTCACACCTGGCTGCGCTCAGGGGTTCCTCCTGGCTCTAGGCTCAGAAATCGCCCATGGCAGGCACAGGGGACCATATGGGATGCCAGGATTCGAACCACTGTCCTTCTGCATGCAAGGCAAATGCTTTACCTCCATGCTATCTCTTCGGGCCCTAAACCTGTGTTCTTGGGGCTGAAGTGATAGCATAGTGGGTAGGGTGTTTGCCTTGCACGTGGCCGACCCTGGTTTAATTCAGACATCCCATATAGTTTCCTAAGCAGTGCCAGGAATAACCCCTGAGCACAGAGTCAGGAGTAACCCCTGAGCCTGCTGGGTGTACACCCTCCCAAAAGGAAACCAGTGAGTCTGTGGCTCCCTGCAGTTGCGATCCTGCCCTACTGCAGAACAAATCTGAGCTCTGTTCCTTTCATTGCTCCCATTGCTCCAAGTTCTTCCCTGGTGGAAGTCGTCACACTAGGAGCTGTCAGCTACAGGGGAAAGAAAAAAGTAGGAGGAAGAAGGAGGAAAGGAGACTAGAGGTCTGTGGGTATGTGACAAATCACTTATTTTCACTAAGTTTCTATTTCCTCATTTGTAAAACAAAAGTGCTACTGATGTGTTTTGGAGGAATCTTCCTTCCAGTTCTCAGATTCCAGTACACTGGGCCCCAGATCCAGGGCAAGTTTCCCTGACACTTGGCAGATGTCACGGGAGTCTTAGCGCCATCTAGTGACAACAGGCGCAGTAGCAGCGGGGGAGCGTTCCACGCTCATTTCTATTAGGAGACAAGTGGAAATGACATCAAAGTTCAGTGAAGTTCAGCCTAGAGACTCAATTCCAGGGACCTTGAGTCCTTAGTCCTGTGATGGAATAACTAATGCAGCCTGAAACTTGAGAAGGGCAACAAAACAACCCTGTCACTCGGAGTCCTCTTGTTCTAATAATTTCCTGCTTCTTAGCTTTGGTGGGGGGGGCCTACTTTTGAGAAACCAACAGCTTAGATGGCTACGACACCAGTAAAACTACAATTAATGAGGAGACTATATGCATTTCTCAAATTTATTTTTCTCTTAGCTTTATAAGATACTCCTTGATCTGTGCCCTTGGGCAGTTGTCAAGGGACTGGCCAGTGACAAGGATCAAAGCCAAGCCTTCCATATCAGTGGAAGTCTTCCACACCCACTGAGCTGTTCTCTTGCCCTTCCATTTCTTTTATTTTTGTTTCTTTTGTTTGTTTGTTTGGCCAGTTGGTTTTTGGGCCACATCTTGTTACAGGGGTTACTCCTGGCTTTGTGCTCAGAAATCACTCCTACCAGGCTCTGAGATCATATGGGATGCTGGGGATCAAACCTGGTCTGTCCTGGGTCAGCAGCTTGCAAGGCAAACTCTGTAATGCAGTGCTATCACTCCAGCCCCTCAATTTCTTTTCTTACTCTTCATCAGATCATGATAGAAAAAAGGGGTTAGAGAGGTAGTACAGCAGGTAAGATGCCTACCTCAGAAGTGGCTGACTTAGCTTTGATGCCCCAAACCTACATATAGTCCCCAAGTTCTTCCAGGAGTGATGGCCAAGCACAGAGCCAGGAGTAAATCTTAAGCACTACTGGTGTGGCCCACAAAACACAACAAAACAAAATAAAAGTTAAAAAGAAATATAGCAAAAGGGTTAGAAAGATAGTACAGGGGTAAAGACGCTTTCCTTGCATGTAGCTGACCCTGGTTCCATCCCTTGCACCACACATGATTCATTGAGCACAGAGTCAAGAGAAACCCCTGAGCACTGACAGGTGTGGTTCAAACCCCTCCCTCACAAATAAAATAAATGTTTAAAATATATATGGTTAATTAAATCTCTGAACAATATTATATAAAACTCTGAAAGAAGCAGTCCACAGTACCAAACACTCATGTCTCCAATATGGCTCTTAGAGCTGTTCAAATCATACCCTGGCACACTCAAGGCCCGAGTGTGACCCATCCAGGACATCACATGATATCCTAAGCAGGACTAGGTGAGGCACTGAGACTCCAGCACTGCACATTCATACACAAGCACATCAGGGCCACACTGGGTTTCGCTGCTGTCACCCCATATGGTCCCCCAGTCTGCACAGAATGATGTCTGAGCATAAGGCCAGGAGTAATCCCTGAGCACCACTGAATGTGGCCCCAAAACCAAAAAAAAAAAAAAAGAAAAAGAGAATAGGTTTGAAGAAGCTGGTTTTCTCTAGAGACAAAGAATGACTGAGAAAGTCAGTATCTCCTCCGATCTTTCTCAGGAGTTAATAATGACCCACAAGTGTTTGAAGAAGGCAAAAAATGCAGCAGGCAGCCCAAGATGACCTTTCTGGTTGGGACTGGAGGGCCTGGGTGGGCTTGGAACAGCTTGAAGGAAGGGCTGAATGATGACTGGGTGCTGGCGGTTGAGACAATAACTGAAAAGAATGTAGCAAGTTCTGGACTCCAGGCAGGTCTGTGCCTGATTTGAACATTTTTACTGTCATTAAACATTTGCCTCAACTTGCAGGCTTTCCAGATGAGGCTCCAGGATGCCTCAGTTAGTTTCATAAAAAATGATATGTTCTCTTCGGGCCAGCTTAGCGGTTTTGTTTGTTTGTTTTTGTTTGTTGGACGACACCCAGCCATGCGCAGGGGTTATTCCTGGCTCTGTATTTAGAAATCATTTCTGGCAGTAGTGGGGTGGGTGGGGATAACCATATGGAGGGCTGGGGATTGAACTCAGGTCGGCCACATACAAGGCAGGGGCCCTACCCTCCCTTCCTCCCCTCACCCATGCCCATAGGTCAGTTTGGTTTTATCTGACAAATTAATTTTTTTCAAACACACAGAACTGAAAACCTTGAAACAAATAAAAGTGTAAAATTCTAACAGCACTTCAAGAGGTAATTTAGAGATAGGTGTCTTGTTTGACTCGCATACACAGGAAACCATCTTTAACAGATTCCACAGAAATCCAATCAGTAACAAAGTTAAAGCAAATTTTAAATTTAAATTAAATTAAATTTTAAAAAGTGGTAGCATAGATCACCTTTGGAGAAGGTCTGGAGCCCGGAGCAAAGCCATCAGGAAAAAAAGAAAAAACTCAGACAAGATAACACCTCCAGTGAAGGTTCTGGCGATTTCCAATATATTAGGTGGTTGTGAAAAATTACCTTCTCATCTGACTCCCATTGAAATGTAAATGCTATCTTTTCTGTAAACTGCCCTATTCCATTCTAAAATTCCATCTGGAGATTCTGGGTCTCCTTTGAAACTGGGGTTCTTATCCTTTCCTGTAAGTGAGCGTGTTCTGCGGAGCGGCTTTTAGAAGTTGTTTATCCAGTAATGAATCCTCAGTGATGCGGCCTGTCTCTACAGCCCGCTGCATGTATGTAAGTGTTCCCTGATTAATGGGCCTGTCAACTCGATGAACAGATATTATACAACAAAGGCTCGGGGGAAAAATGTCGCTTCTTATCTTGGTTGTCCAAGCACTTCTGGTCTTCCAGCTTTTGCAAGTCTACCCAACGGTACCTAATAGTTCATTTGGGATTTTATTCATAATAAGGAAAGTTACATTCAAGTAGCTAATTGAATGATTCAATGAAACAGAAAAATTTCCTTTGTTCAAATCATGGGCTTCCTAAGACTGGGCACCCTTTTCTTCCTTCTGTTTCTCTTTTTCAGTCGTCAGCTAAACTGAGACGTTGCTGCTGTGATCAATACTTTGATCAATAGAAATATTCTTTTCTTTGTCTAGTCTACCTAGAGGTAAAGCATCTCCTGTAGGGAGTGGGGGAAGGAAATTAAGTTCTTAAATGAAAACACTGGGTTTAGTAAGAGAGGCAGGAAAGTTAGAGCTGTCAGGGGTTGGAGAATTTGGACAGCAAGTAAGGCATTTCCCTTGCAGTACTGCTTCTATCTCCCATACTCCTGGGCCCCTGAGCACCACTGAGAAAGAAGCCTTGACCCCAGCTGGATGCACCTAAATTTTTTTTAAATTTTTTCAATTGGGGGCCGGGAAGGTGGCGCTAGAGGTAAGGTGTCTGCCTTATAAGCGCTAGCCAAGGAACAGACCGCGGTTCGATCCCCCGGCGTCCCATATGGTCCCCCCAAGCCAGGGGTGATTTCTAAGCACATAGCCAGGAGTAACCCCTGAGCGTCAAACGGGTGTGGCCCAAAAACAAAAAAAAAAAAAACAAAAAAAAAATTTTTTTTTCAATTGTATCCTGGACTGGAGAGAATGTACAGTGTGCAGGGCACTTGCCTTTCACTCAGCCAATCTGGGTTCAATCCCCGGCATCCCACATGGTCCCCTGAGCAACAACTTGATCCTTGAGCTCAGAGCCAGGGAAAACCTCTGAGTATTACTGGGTGTGACCCCAAAATAAACAAAAAACCTGTATCCTTCAGGGTCAGATTTTAAGTTGTGGGTTTAACCCTATTCAAAATTTTATTTCATTTCAATGAAAGAGGCAGATTGGTCTTCAAGCTTTAAATTGGGTTGAATAAATTTCCATTGTAAACTGAAGATTTACAACTCCTAAGATATAAAATAAAATATTACCTAATAAGGTAATATTTCTTTTTTTTTGTTTTTGTTTTTGTTTTGGGCCACACCCGGCAGTGCTCAGGGGTTACTCCTGGCTGTCTGCTCAGAAATAGCTCCTGGCAGGCATGGGGGACCATATGGGACACTGGGATTCGAACCAACCACCTTTAGTCCTGGATTGGCTGCTTGCAAGGCAAATGCCACTGTGCTATCTCTCCAGGCCCACAAGGTAATATTTCAATAGTATTTTCAAATGTCATTCTGCGACCCAAATCAAAAAGGAAATTTTAACAAATAGTGGCAACAAAAATCCCTTCTTTTGTGGGGGTGAGGTGGGTGAGCAACACCCAGTGTTGCTCAGGACTTATTTCTGGCTCAGAGCTTAGGGATCACTCCTGGCAGGGCTTGGAGGACCATATGGGGTGAAAGGGATCAAACTTGGGCTGGCCATATGCAAGGTAATCTCCCTTCTGGTTATACTATCTCTCTGGGCCAGCTTTGAAAAGACGTTTCAAATATGTATGGAATGAATGAAAGTCGGGCCCTCCCTATGAGTTTATAGCAGAGGTAGGTAGGACAGGCTCCGGATCTTTCTCTCCTGACTGTGTAAGCTCTGCACATCTCTCCAGCACAGTAAAACCATTTCTTTCATGAAACAGCTTTTACATGGATACATACATGCATTATTTCCATATCCACACATACCTAAAATGCTATAAAACAGTAAGAAAGGAAGAGGAAGCCAGGACCCCAAGTGAATACACAAAGACCCAGGGTAGGCTTTGGGAGAGGAACCACTGGGGACCTTTCCCAGATTAGCAATTGTGGCATAAGGCAGCCCACAGGTCTGTAGGGACAGATCCAGGAATTACTAAATTTGGGCAACATTGAATCAAAATCCCAATCAAGAACTAATGACCACATAGGGGACACCACAAATCTTCACAAACACTCTTGAGGGAAGGGAGGACTGTGGTTTCTGGGCTAAATCTAAGGATAAGACAGACAATAATAAGGCAGACAGATAGGGCCCGGAGAGATAGCACAGCGGTGTTTGCCTTGCAAGCAGCCGATCCAGGACCAAAGGTGGTTGGTTTGAATCCCCGTGTCCCATATGGTCCCCCGTGCCTGCCAGGAGCTATTTCTGAGCAGACAGCCAGGAGTAACTCCTGAGCACCGCCGGGTGTGGCCCAAAAACCAAAAAAAAAAAAAAAAAAAAGAGAGAGAGAGACCGACAGATAATCCATTGCTAAATATAAAAGAGGCAAACACTCATCGAAGATACCACAAATCAGGAGCTTACCAGTTCTTGAAACATAAAGGTTAGGTTTTGTTTTATTTGGGAGCCACTCCCAGTAATACTCAGGGCTTACTCTTGGCTCTACTCAGGAATTACTCCTAGTGATGCTCAGGGGATCAAGTAGGCATCAAACCTGGACCATTTGTGTGCAAGGAAAGCACCCTACTCACTATTGTTTCTCCAGTTCTAGAATATAAGATTTAAATAAAAATTTCAACAGAAGCCAACATTTAAGAAGTAGAACCTCAAGGAAGGCCTAAGATAGCCAGAGCTGTCCTTGACTTATTTTCTTCTACATGAGTAATTGTCTCTTCTGCCGGTTTTGTCACTAACTTAAAAGCAAAACTGAAGTAAAGCAACCCCAAATTCCCACAAGTACACAAGTTTCAGGGTGTTGTGCCATTTGACAGCAAGTCATTTGATGACAAATGAAGAGAAATAAAGAAATTCTTGTGTGCATTAACAAGCATGTGTGAGTCTGGCTGAGCCCTCCTGCCCAAGGTGGGTGGTGCCCTCAGATTCCTTTTAAGTCAGTCTGAGAAGTCGTGTGACTCAACAAACATTGCTCTTTGTTTCAGTTTGTTGTCTTCAAAGCATTACTCAGAGGCGGGAGAATCACCTCTATTGCCATGGGTCACCCAAATCTGAATCATATAGAGCCTCACCTCCTTTTCTGGATTTCAACAACTTCCTCTCCAGAATTACTGAGCCAAGGTATTTAGGAAGAAAGTCTGTTTACATACTCAGCCCTACCCTTTCCAGTCTCAAGAGTTGGTAAGCATTTGTATTCTACTGCTTAAGAGTGTGAGGAGAGTTGAAATTAAATGTCCTTAGCCATTTAAATTCAGGAGTAAGAGCGATAGTACAGCAGGTAAGAGGATACAGCAGTGTTGCCCCATTTGTTGGGTCCCATTCACTCCTTTGTTGATGTTTGAGTATCCGCAAAGAGCTCCCAGAATGAGAAATTGATTCCCATCCTCTTGTCCCCTTTTGAGATCTTGGTAATCTTTATCCGCAGCAGATAATCCACAAGACAGGAGGGTTAAGGGTTACAAGGTTGGGCGAAGAGAGTCCTTTGTCAGCTTGCTGCTAGCTCCAAAAACACACCTGGGGCCAGCCAGCAAACTCTGCAAAAGACCCTTGAACACCTAGCTCCCTATTTATTCGGCTCTCAACAGCGCCTCACCTGGAAGGTCAAGGTGGGACAATAGGCAAAGAATAATCTTATGGAAATATCTTCATATACAGCACAGCAGTACACATGACTGACCCAGAGTTCAATCCTTGGCACTGTAAGTGGCACCTCCGGCCTCAGGCATGACCCCAAAATTTAAAAAATGATAAATAAAAATTAACTAAGTGTTCTCATATGAGATAAATAGGTGAAGTAATATCTGTGCCAGGGGTCTCAAACTCGTGGCCCTCCGTACAACATTTTATGGCCCGCGGCCAGCCTTCAAATATCGCAGTATTCGCGATTATTCGTTTACCGAATAATAGCAATAAAAATCGCATTAGTAAGAAAAAAATCGCAGTAAGGGCCCGGAGAGATAGCACAGCGGTGTTTGCCTTGCAATCAGCCGATCCAGAACCTAAGGTGGTTGGTTCGAATCCCAGTGTCCCATATGGTCGGTCCCCTGTGCCTGCCAGGAGCTATTTCTGAGTAGACAGCCAGGAGTAACCCCTGAGCACCGCTGGATGTGGCCCAAAAACCAAAAAAAAAAAAAAATCGCATTAAACATTCGCATACTCCGAGCAGTTCCGTTTGGGGCATGCAAATGTTTAATGCGATTTTTTGCAATTTTTTTTCTTACTGATGCGATTTTTTATTGCGAATATTCTGTAAGCAAATAATACTTTGCGCCTAGCGCAGACGTCATTTCCGCTGCCCCTGCCCGCTGTCCCTTGCATTATTGGCGGCCTAAGGGAGAGAAGGGAGAGAAGTTTATTACAGAATTAGATTTTGTCATACCTTCATCATGACTTCATCAAAGCCTGCAGTGAAGAGAAAGATTGATGATGAGCACAGACAATTTCAGGAAAAGTGGGAGAGGCAGTGTTTCTTTGTTGAGCACAGGGGCATCCCCACATGTCTTATTTGCTCAGAGAAAGTTGCAGTGCACAAGGAATACAATTTGAATCGCCATTATTCAACTAAACATGCTGAGAAATGTGCAAAATATCAAGGAATTGAGAGAGTCAAGCAGGTTGCCAGTCTTAAAGCATGTCTAATGAGGCAACAAGATTCAAGAAAGCAACCAAAGAGAATGTTGCATCAGTCGAAGCTAGTTACATGGTTAGTGAGATGATTGCTAAGGCAGGGAAACCATTCACAGAAGGAGAGTTTGTTAAAAAAAAATGCATGTTACAGGCTGCAAGTATTATCTGTCCAGAAAAGAAAGATCAGTTTAGCCAAATCAGCCTTTCTGCCAACACTGTGGCAGAGCACATTTCTGACATGTCAAGTGACATTTATCATCAACTGTGTGAGAAAGCCAAATGTTTGGCTTTCTCAGTTGCTCTTGACGAGGGCACAGATATAACAGACTCTGTGCAGCTCAAATTTATGTCCGTGGTATTGATTGCAATTTTGAATTGACAGAGGAGCTGCTCACAATAATTCCAATGCATGGCCAGGCCACTGCTAATGAAATATTTCAGCATCTGTGTGATGCCATTGAGAGTGCAGGTTTGCCATGGAAGAGGTTTGTTGGAATAATAACCGATGGAGCACCATCAATGACAGGGAGAAAAAATGGACTGGTGGTACTTGTTCAAAAAAAAAAAAAAACTTGACGAGGAGGGTGTAGAGAAGGCCATTGCTCTTCACTGCATTATCCATCAGCAGGCCCTTTGCAGTAAATGCCTGCCGTGTGACAATGTGATGTCTGTTGTTGTGAAATGCATCAACCAAATCAGATCCAGGGGCTTTAAGCACAGGAAGTGCTTTTTTAGAGGAAATGGAGTCAGAATATGGAGATGTGCTCTATTTCACCGAGGTATGTTGGCTCAGCAGGGGAAATGTCCTGAAAAGATTTTTTGAGTTGAGAGAAGTGAAAGCCTTCATAGAAAAGGATGGGAAATCTGTTTCTGAGTTGAGTGATCACAAATGGTTCATGGACTTAGCTTTTCTTGTTGACATCACACATAAGCTGAATGTACTAAACAAGATGTTACAAGGCCCGGGGCTGCTTATCAGTGCTGCCTATGACAATGTGAGAGCATTCTCCACAAAACTTGTGTTATGGAAATCCCAGCTCTCTCAGACAAATCTTTGTCATTTCCCAGCATGCAAGGAACTTGTGGATGCAGGCATACCATTCAGTGGTGAGAAATATGTTGATGCTATTTTTAAGCTAGAGAAGGAATTTGATCACAGATTTGCAGACTTCAAAAAGCACAGAGCCACTTTCCAAATTTTTGTGGACCCCTTTTCCTTTGATGTGCAAGATGCCCCTCCTGTGCTTCAACTGGAGCTCATTGACCTGCAATGCAACTCTGATCTCAAAGTCAAGTTCAGGGAGATTAGTGAAAAAGCAGACATGCATGGTCAATATTTGAGAGAATTGCCCCCCAGCTTCCCTGAGCTTTCCTGAATGTTCAAGCGCACCATGTGCCTTTTTGGGAGCACATATTTGTGTGAAAAGTTATTCTCCACATTGAACTTCAGTAAGTCAAAGTACAGGTCTAGACTTAATGATGATCATCTTCAAGCCATACTGAGGGTCTCAACTGCTTCCTCTCTAAAGCCAAATGTGGTTCAGATTTGTGAGAAGAAGTGCTATCAAGTCTCTGGCAGCAAGGAATAGGCAAAAGATGCCATGTTCAGAAGAACCGTTCGTGATCTTCACTCAATGTTCTATTCATGTTCAGAAGAAATAATTAAAACTGTTAATAATGACGTTTGAGGACTCTGTGTGTGTGTGTGTGTGTGTGTGTGTGTGTGTGTGTGTGTGTGTGTGTGAAATCCCTTATGCGGCCCTGCCTCACCTCGACTTTGCCTCCTTGGACCCCAGGTAAATTGAGTTTGAGACACCTGATCTGTGTAAATGAACTACATGGGATGAATCCTTTTTTTTTTTTTTTTTTTTGGTTTTTGGGTCACACCCGGCAGTGCTCAGGGGTTACTCCTGGCTCCATGCTTAGAAATCGCTCCTGGCAGGCTCGGGGGACCATATGGGATGCCAGGATTCGAACCATCATCGTTCTATGTCTAAGGCAAACGCCTTACCGCTGTGTTATCTCTCTGGCCCCATGGGATAAATCCTTTTTATAGCACATATGTATATCAAATCACAATATAAATATTTAAAATACCTTACCATTTTATTTGTCAATTGTACTTTAGGACAAAGTTGGATTCTAATACATAACAAATGACCATTTAGAGTTCAGATTAGGGGTACAGAGGAGTGGCTCACATTCCTTGGTAGATTTCTTTGGGGGGATGGGTTGTACCTTGCAAGTTTCCAGAAATTATCCAAGAGATATGTTCCCTGGAGTCAAGATCAATCTGATTGTCAAACTTTTACAAATTTTACCTGGAATTTTTCAAAATTATACAAATTATTTTTGTTTTGTTTTGGAGCCACACTTGGCTTTGCTCCTGGCTCTGTGCTCAGGGGCCACTCCTGGCAGGGCTCAGGGAACCTTATGGGATGCCTAGGATCAAACCTGGGTCGGCTGTATATAAGGTAAGTCTACTACCCTCTGTACACTCTCTTCAGTCCCTCTAAATTAGTCTTTGGGACCCATCTGGAATCATTTCAATTTTTTTTCCTTTTCTCTAAGGAGTCACACATTTTGGGTTTTAGAGTTTTGGAAACGTGAAAGATGGATTTGCCTACCACAGTCTATTTCTGGGGAGAGGACCACATCCTGGAGTGTGCTAGGAGCTTCTTTTGGTTCAGAATCTTGGAGGAAGTCACCGCTGGTGGTGCTCTGGGGACTATGAGGTACCAGGGGTTCAACGCATGTGCTTCTGTGTACAAAGCATGTGCTCTGACCCTTGGAGCTGGCTTCCTACCCCTGTGGGCACACTTGCAAGAAGACTAGGTGTGGGGAAGTAGCTTCCCTGGATTTCTCTCAGGCCTAACCTCAGGAGAGGTTGTGTCACCATTAGTTCTGAGGCTATTTGTCTTGTTAATTGCTCCCCTCTGGAAGCTGCAGGAAATCCCTCTGATCTCAGGGAGAGGCCAAATGGCTGCAGCTGAGTCCAGGACCCTAAGTTAAGTCCCAGTCTACCAGATTCAGTATCTATGTGTCAAAGGGACTGTAAAGCTTTACTAAGGGCTGAAAGAAGAAGCACTGGGGAATCTTTATTTGCATAGGGAACATTAGGGTAAGTGAGAGAATTTGGTTTTTGGGGAAATACCTGGAGACTGAGGTCGGAAGCAGGTGGATAAACAAGCAATCTGTTGGGTCTGGAACAGTTATTGTGCACGCACCATAAATGATCAATGAATAGTTTTTTAAGAATCAGAGCCTTCCTTGCCAGGTATAGGGTTTGGGTAGGCCCCAGGTAGTAGGCCTTCTCCCTAACTTGGGGGGGGGTGCTGGGAGGCTTGGCAGCCCCCCCCCCCGTCTCCTTTCTCTCCTGGACTCCTGGGTGCCAGCCCAGGTGGCCAAAAATGGGTGCCAGGTGGACTCTATAGGGGTCCTCAGCTTTCCCCCCTTTCCCTACTCTAGGGGGGGAGAGGTATGGGGAGGAGGGCGGGCAGATATCTGGCTTCCTGTCCCCTTTTTGATTCTGGAGGCCAGCTCTTCCCAGGTATGGGGTTTGGGGAGGCCCCAGGCCATAGACCTACTCCCTAGCTTGGGGGGTGCTGGGAGGCTTGGCAGGCCCCCAGGCACCCCCTCTTTCTCCTCTGGACTCCAGGTCTTTCCTGGGTGCCGGCCCAGGTGGCCAGAAATGGGTGCCAGGTGGACTCTATAGGGGTTCTCAGGCTTCTTTCCCTTAAAAAAAATCAGAGCCTTTCAGGACCAGAGAGGTGGCACAAGCAGTAGGGCATTTGTCTTGTACACACAGACTGCAGTTCGATCCCCCGGCATCCCATATGGTCCCCCAAGCCAGGAGCGATTTCTGAGCACATAGCCAGGAGTAACCCCTGAGCATCACTGGTGTGGCCCAAATAACAAAACAAAAAAAAGAATCAGACCCTTTCAATGGGCATCTAGAATGAATCCTTTCCCTCCTTCACCCTTCAGGGTTCTAGTAGGAGCAGGTTTGAGGTAGCTCATCCACAGTCTAATCTCACTTTTCCAGGCCAGGAAGGATCAGGTCAGCTATGACCCTGGTCAAAGGGTCAAGGTCACAGTCATCTATCACTGTTAGTGTAAGGCAGAAGATAATGGCTATGGAGTGCAGTTGTCAGATAAAATTCAAGAAATCGAGTAGTTTCAGAAAAATATGTGAATTTTAGAAAAATAATCTTCCTAATTTAATCTTGTCACAAATATTGTATGAGTTATGTATATCCCAAATAATCTGTGCTTTAAAACACCTTCATTTTTTTAATCTGAAATTCAAGTTAACTGGATAGGCTGGATTTGGTATGGGTGTTCACACCTGGCAGTGCTTGGGAGTTACTTACACCTGGCTCTGTGCTCAGTGGAACTTGGGGGCCCCACAGTAATAGGGCTAGAATTTAGGATTCCTACATTCAAAGAATGCACCCAATACCCTTTGAACTTTCTCTCCAACCCCATTCTGTGTTTATATATGTCTACTTTTTTTTGTTTGTTTTTTTTGGGTCACACTTGGCGGCGCTCAGGGGTTACTCCTGGCTCTATGCTCAGAAATCGCTCCTGGCAGGCTCAGGGGACCATATGGATGCCGGGATTTGAACCACTGACCTTCTGCTTGAAAGGCAAACGCCTTACCTCCATGCTATCTCTCTGGCCCCCATGTCTACTTATTTTTTAAATCACCATGAGACATAGAGTTTAAAAGGTGTTGATAAAAAAAAAAAGGTGTTGATAGTAAGTCTTGATCATGCCATTTTCATTTGTATTTGTATTTGCTAAATCAGACACTCTCCCCTTAGACCAGTAAAGACCCTTCCCATGTGCCAATACCTCATGTCCACTGAGAAAAGAAAAGAACAAAGGCCTCTCACACCTTCTACCTCTTCATTTATCATGAGAATTTAGAGGAGTTTGTGCTCAGATACTGCATCCAGGAAATGACAATGCAATTTCTACAATTCTACCATGGACTATATATGTCCCTCCAAGCATCTATTTAGAAACTGTAACCTCCAGAGCAGCAGCCTTTAGAGACAAATAATCTTCAGTGAGGAGCCCTGATCTATTTGGATTCGTGTCCTGGATAGTAGAGTATCTGGGCCAGAGAGAAAGTTCAAGGAGCTGAACGCAAGCAAGTTTTGGATATGAGAGACCTGGATTTGATCCTGGTACTGCATGGTACAGAGGAGCACTGACAAGAATAACCTCAGAGCACAGAACTGAGAGTAGTTATTGAGCACTATTAAGTGTGGACCAGTCCTCTCCCCCAGAATACAAAATTTAGTGGGGCTAGAACTATAGCACAATGAATAGGACACCTTCCTTGCACATGGCAGAACCTGGGTTCGATCTCCGGCATCCCCTGTGTTCCCTGACCCTGCCAGGAGTAACCTCCGAAAGCTGTTGGATGTGGCCCAAACAAAACAGTAAAAAAATTTAAAAATTAGAGAGCCCAAAAGGGCCTGCCCCTGTGCTGTGTACATGAGGAAAGGCCTCAAGGAGTCAGTAGAGGGGGTAGTCAGATGAGCCAGGAAGAACTGGCCAGAGAGAGAAAGAGCCAACCCCAGCTTATGGGACTTCAGGAAGTTCTGTTGCTTCAGGCCCCCATCCCACTTCACTCCCAGTCTGTAGTCTTATCCAGTAACACAAGCAAGTAAAGCCAATCTACTGAATCTCTTTACAGCGGCCCTGAGAACCATTTGTTTCCACCCAGCCTAGACTAAAAACTGTTAAAAACAACCAGATGAGAGTGACTTTGGTGAGATGGGTAGAGCACCAGATGAATGCTTAGAGCCTCAGGAAGTATTTTGTAATTCTTTTGCTTTAGGGATCACATCTGGCGATGCTCAGGCTTACTCCCGACTCTGTGCAGGGGAGATCATTCTCAGTGGTACTCAGGGAACCTTATGCAAGAGGATCAAAGAAAAGTGGGCCACATGCAAAGGAAAGAAAAGATTTGTATGTTTTGAGGCTGCACTCAGCAATGCTCAGAGTTTACTTATGGCTTTGCACTCAGGGGTCACTCCTGGTGGTGCCAGAAACCAAGCTGGGAATGGCCCTCAAGGAAACTGTCTTCCCCTCTGTACTATTTCTTTGCCCTAAAGGAAGAACTTTTCGGTACAGATGGGACGAGTGAAAGTTACCTCACATAGAGGCCTTGCAGGTCTGTGGCAGTTGCAGGTGGGGTGGGGGGGGAGTATTCCTCAAGGCACCTTTTCTCTCACTGCTTCTGTCTCTCTCCAGGGTCCTGATTCCCTGAAGAGATTGGCCAGCCTGCTACTAGACCTGGATTACACTCTAATCACATCTGATTAAATCTCAGCAGCATAATAGACAAGACCAATAGAGCAGACAAACACTCTAATGCCATATACACAGTCATCTGGTACCCCCAGTCACCATGCTGGTAAAGGACAGAAGCTAATCTCGAGGCAAGAGAGATAATACAATAGAGAAGGTGCTTGCTTGGCATGTGCCTGATCCAGGTTCAAACCCTGGCACTTACCCACTTACCATAGTCCCCTGAGCCCCACCGCGAATGACCTCTGAGCACAGAGCCAGGCGTAAATCCTGAGTACCACCAAGTAGAGCAAAAAACAAATATTACTACTACTACTACTACTACTACTACTACTACTACTACAAAAACAGGGGGGGAATAGTTTTTTTGGGGGGTGGTTACAGAGAAGTGGGGTCCTGATGTTGGAAGGAAGAAATGTAGGCTGAGAGTCTCCCTATAAAATCTTATCTGCCCTCTCTCCAATATCTTTACAGATATCAGCAGTGGACCAATCTGGTTAAGGTGCAACCAGTGTGGAGAAAGGTATGGAGCTTTTTGTTCAAAAATTATTATAAAGTCAGGGGAATGACTCCAAGGGCCGGGCACATGCTTTGTGTACAGAAAGCTCAAGTTACATCCCAGCACTACATGATTGAAAGAGACCCCTGAACACAGAGCTAGGTATACTGAGCACTGCCAGATACAGCCCTCAACCAAAACAAAGAAACATAAAACATTATTTTGAGTTCCAGGGCTGGAGAGATAGCATGGAGGAAGGCATTTGCCTTACATGCAGAAGGATGGCAGTTCAAATCTCGGCATCCCATATGGTCCCCTGAGCCCGCCAGGAGCAATTTCTGAGCATAGAGCCAGGAGTAACCCCTGAGTGCTGCTGGGTATGACCCAAAAAACAAACATTATTTTGAGTTCCAAGTGCCCAAGGAGTGCAGATAGCTGGTGGTGAGTTACTGAGCTCTAGTTCAGTTCTTGCTTTACCAGTGTGAGGTCAGGATTTGGACCCAGCATCACCTCACAGGTTGCATGCAATCCTAGCAGTGCTGTGCTGGGAAGCCCTCTCAACACCAAAGTGCTTTGTTTCCAATGCAGTCCAAACAAGATCTGATCCTGCCAAGGTGGGAGCACCTTGGTCCCATGTGAGGTCCTTATCATCATCATCACAGCAGAAAGGAGGAGGGAATTAACAAAATGTTTTATATATTTGCCACCACCCAGTGGTACTCAGGGTTTGTTCCTGACTCTGCACTCAGGAATCAGTCCTAGTAGGGCTCAGGAGGCTCATTATGATGTGGGGATCAAAACTGAGTGAACCATATGTGAGTGCTTTATTTCCTTACCATCTCTCTGGTCTAAATTAATAATATCTTTTAGTTAAAGAGAAAAATCTTTAAAAGGAGTCAGGTTACTGGCTTTGTAGGCAGGAAGCGTGGTTTCCATCCCCAGCACTACACAGTGCATCCCCCCAAGTACCGAGCCAGGAATAGCCCCTGAGACTTCAGGATGTGGCACCAAAAATAAAAAAGAATATAGGAGGAGGGGGAAAGAGAGAAGGAGAAGAAAGAGAAGGAAGAAAGAAGAAGAGGCCAGAGAGAGAGTACAGCAATAAGGCATTTGTCTTGCACACAGCCAATCCAGTATGGATGGTGGTTAGAATCCCAGCATCCCATGGTGGTCCCCATGCCTGCCAGGAGCAATATCTGGGTGCGGAGTTGAGAGTGACCCCTGAGCACCACCAAGTGAGACCCAAAAAAAAAAACAAAAGGAAGAAGGAAGAAAGAAGAAGAAGAAGAAGAAGAAGAAGAAGAAGAAGAAGAAGAAGAAGAAGAAGAAGAAGAAGAAGAAGAAGAAGAAGAAGAAGAAGAAGAAGAACTGAAGGAGGGGGAGAATTGAAGGAGGAGGAGAAAGTTTTAGAGAAAGAGGAGGAGGAAGAGAAAGGAGGAGAAGGAAGGAGAAAGAGGAAGAAGAGGAGGAGAAGGACAAGAATGAGAAAGAGGAGCAAAGGAGAAAGATTTCACAGTGATGTGCCAGAGATGTGGCTCAAGTGGAATGTTTTGCATGTGTAAGAACCTGGGTTTGACTCCTGCTATTACATGGGTTCCCAAATCCAGCAATTTTGGATTTGGTTATGGCATCCATACTTTTTCTGTGAGAGTAAGCTCAGGCAGAAGCCGAAGACAGTGAACAGAGCATTCTGGTTTGTGTGTGTGTGTGTGTGTGTGTGTCTGTGTGTGTGTGTGTGTCTGTGTCTGTGTGTGTCTGTGTGTGTCTGTGTGTGTGTTTTCTTGGGGGGGGTGAGACCACACCCATCGATGCTCAGGGGTTAGTCCTGGTGGGCTTGGGGGACCATATGGGATGCTTAGGATTGAACCCTGTTTGATTGTGTGCAAGGCATGAGCCATACCAGCTGTATTAGCACTTAGGCCAAAGAGCTAATGTATTCTTGTTCATTACAGCGACCCCTTGTGATGTGAATGGTGTGTCTCTTTTACCCATAAAGTCGTTGGAGGCTCAGCTCAGTCTCGCAGAGCATGTAATTAGGCTGGAATTGGAAGCTGACAGCTAGGATCCAGAGACCATGTGGGTCAGCATCATTGAGCAAGTCAAATGAGGTTGGGAAACTGACTTGCTGAAACGAGGAGGTGAGATCAGACAGAAACAGACTGTTTTTGAAAGTCTTAAGATCCTGGGGAATTAATGGAGGCTTGATAAGGCAGTCTGCCAGATCTGTGCCCACAGCCACAGGGAATCAGGGGAAACATAAGGAGAACAGCTTTTTCTGAGACAGACAAGAAACTGTTCTCACAAATGTGTCGGTCATAGTCAGTTTCTAAAATAAGTTCATCAGCCAGAAGCGTTTGTCTAAATGCTTTAATTAAAACGAATTAGAAGATGATGAACGCCAGGCTGTAAGTGCAGTATTCGCTTTTGCTAAGAAAACGGATGGAAGTGCAGGTAGTTGAATACATTTTCATACTGAAATTTTAAATAGCTTCTTGGTTTTAATTGGATTTTAAAATATGTAAGTGGTTTAAAAAATAACTTGCTCTTTATTATCAACACAAATGCAGGAAAGGCTGAAACATTTTAAAGTAACAAATACTCAACATACATCAAGGTCTTATTCTGAAAGCAAAAATACAAATTTCTTAAGTGTCTCTCCTTCCCACGATCAGCCACCCAATAGTCCCATTCTACTTGGTCAGCTCAAATACAATTGCTCTAATGTCTAAGTTTTGTGAAAGTCTCAAGTTTATAAGATAACCCCCTGAAAATAAGACACTGCAATTCTCTTTTTAAAAATTAGCTTTGTTTCCTAGGAAATTTGTTTGGAAACATCAGTCTCAGTTTTTATAATAAGCAGCATACATCCACAAGTTGATATCTACAAATATAAGTGCATTCATATAAAAGGTTTCCTTATAAAATAGGATCTCACAGTTAAGGTGCCCAGGGAAAATCTTGACTGATATATCAGAAATACTTGCTAACAATGGAAGCATCCTGTATGCATGGATCTTAGGGTGTATAGTATGAATACAGGATGATCAAAGGGATAGTAAAGGGGAAAACATGATGGAACTGCCAGGTTCCCCCCATTCTAAAATAGTGTTTGCCAAGGAAATTAGGTCCATAGAATATTTTTTTACTGAAGAAATATATATGGTGGCCACATCAGTCATGCTCAGGGCTTACCCCTGGTGGGACTCAAGGGACTATATGTGGTACATTAATTAGAACCAGGATTGGTGGGATGCAAAGCAAGTGCCTTAATCCCTGTACTATCTCTCTCATCCTGCCATAATATGTTTAACAGCATAAAATTAGAACTGACACAAATGATTGATTGTAGGTGTGTGAGTGCTTTTGGGGGAGGGGGAAACTATAGGATGCCAAAGAACAAACCCAGTTAGTTGGTCATGTTCAAGGCAAAAGCTCTATCCCCTATACTATCACTCGCCCCTAAGGAAGAGTGCTTTACGGACAATAGATAAAACTGCAATCAAAAAAGGAAAGGTGGGGCCAGAGTAAGAATACAGCAGATAGAGCCTTTGCTTTGCATAAGGCTGACCCAGGTTCCATCATCCCAAGCCCACCAAAAGTGATTCCTGAGTGTAGAGTCAGGAGTAACCCCTGAGGACTGCCAGGTGTGGCCCTCAAATAAAAAAAAAAAAAAAAAGAGAGATAGGTCAAGGGAATTTCCGTTCTTACTTCCCCAATACTTGTCTATACAAAAAAAGGAGGGGGGGGACACAAAACCTTGACACACCAGCACTCCTTTTGTTTGTTTGTTTGTTTTTGGTTTTGTTTTTCCTCTTTTTTCTTCCTTTTTCTTTCTTTTCTTTCTTTTTCACGCTTGTGGTTATTATTTGGTGATTTTTTTTTCTGCTGGGTGCTTTTTATTTATATTTTTGGTAGTTGCTATCTTTTATTTTTCTTTGTCTTCTTCCAGCAGAACCACACAACTTGAATCATCTTGTTCTGCCTCATGAATTGAGGGAGAAAATAAAAATGAATGGTTCCAGGACCAAAGAACCGTATGAACATTGAGTGGAATTAAAAAATGATTAGACTTAAACATCAAACCTAAAGTCAACAACAGAATTGATACCCTATCTACAAAAAGCTATGCAGAGGGGAACAGTTACACTAGCCCTCCGGGGAGCAAAGGAGAGATATGGGACACATGCTGGGAAAAGGGTGAAGGGAGGACAACTCTGGTGGTAGAAATGGCCCTGATTCATTGTCACTATGTACCTTAAATATTACTGTGAAAGATTTGTTATTCACTCTTTGATCACAATAAAAATTATTATAAAAAAGAAGAAGAGAAAAAATATGCCATGACTGGCTTATGGGTATAATGTCCTACACTTTAAAAGATTGGGAAAGAAAGAAAAAAAGAAAAAAGTAAAGAAGAAAGATGAGAAAGAGAAAAAGAAAGAGAAAGGAAGAAAGAAAAAGAGAGGAAGGAGGGAAGGAAGGGAGGGAGGGAAGGAGGGAGGTAGGGAAGGAAGAAGGAAGGGAGGAAGGGAAGAAGGGAGGAAGGAAGGGAGGAAGGAAGGAAGGAAGGAAGGAAGGAAGGAAGGAAGGAAGGAAGGAAGGAAGGAAGGAAGGAAGGAAGGAAGGAAGGGAGGGAGGGAGGAAGGAAGGGAGGAAGGAAGGGAAGAAGGGAGGAAGGAAGGAAGGAAGGAAGGAAGGAAGGAAGGAAGGAAGGAAGGAAGGAAGGAAGGAAGGAAGGAAGGAAGGAAGGAAGGAAGGAAGGAAGGAAGGAAGGAAGGAAGGAAGGAAGAGAAGCATGTTCTGGGTCAGAGACAAAAAAGCAAACAAACAAAAAAGCATGCATTCAAAATAAAAATTTAAAATAAAAGCATGTGTTTTTTATGTGTTGATATGGAACGATAGAACAAATACATCAAGCTCAAATGATCTGCTGCTCTACTATGCAAGTACAAAAAAAAAAGCACAAAAAAAGAAAAAAAGAAACACACGAATCAACACATTTTCTATGTAAGCTCCAGATGGCTCTAAAAGCATATACAAGGCACTGGCAATAGTGTCTGCTTCAATCTAAGAGTATGAAGAGAAGTTGGGGGCAGGGGGGGAGGATTCTCATGGGACATCCCTTTGTACCCCAGTAAATACGTTGATCCTACAAAAATAAATAAATAAATAAATAAAAGTTGTTTTTTGTTTGCTTTTAGGCCACATCTGGTGGCACTCAGGGGTTACTACCAACTCTGCACTCAGAAATCACTCCTGGCAAGATTGGGGAACCATATGGGATACCAGGATCGAACCCAGGTAGGCCACCTGCAAGGCAAATGTCCTCTGCTATGCTCCAGCCCCATGACAGTTTTTTAAAGGGTAAAATAATTACATGGGTCATCATCATCATCAGTGTGAGAATTACTCAGATAGTACTACATGTCAGGGACCAGAAATTTCTGTTGTTACCTAGGGATTTGGAAATACCAAGAACAGCCTAGGGCTCCCATCTCTCCCCACACCCCCTTTTCAGTTAGGGATGCTCTGCTTTTCTTTTGATGCACAAAGACACCATTTGCAAGCCTACAAAGGTTTTATTCCAACAGCTCACAATGTTCCTGCGATTGTGTATAACATGGTCAGTGCCTCCTAGCATTCCTAACCTGAAAACAAAGGCCTGGTCTAGTTTCTGTTTTTGATCACTCACTTCCCAAGGGTCAATATAGGTACGCAAATAAAACCGTAGTCATTTGCTGGGACCAGAGCAATAGTAAAGTGGGGAGAACATTTGTTGTTGTTGTTGTTGTTGTTTTGGGGTCACATCCGGCAGCGCTCAGGAGTTACTCCTCACTCTACGCTCAGAAATTGCTCCTGGTAGGCTCGGAGGACCATATGGGATGCCAGGATTCGAACCACCATCCTTCTGCATGCAAGGCAAATGCCTTACCTCCATGCTATCTCTCCAGCCCCGGGGAAGAGCATTTGTATTGCACACTGCCAACCCAGATTTGATCCCCAACACCCCATATGATCCCAGAGCCCATCAAAAGTATCTCTGAGTTCAGAGCTATGAGTAAGCCCTGCGTACCACCTGATGTGGCAACAACAAAAAAAGTCACTGGCTGAATAACTGTATTTTCTTTCTTTTTGAAATACACACACACACACACACACACACACACACACACACACACACACAATAGGACCTGTCATCTTCTGGTATTAATTAAAGTCACTACAGTCATCTCTATACTGGGGAGTCTGCTACATCTGCTCTTGTGGGACCAGGGCCAGCTTCCAACTGAAGCCGTCACCGCACCATGTGGTGTCCAGCAGTGAAACTTAGGGCCCATGGAGCTTAAGTCGAGCCCCACCTCAACCCTGAAGTAAGCCCTGCTTGCTGCACCTGCTTTCTAGCCACTGCATGGATCTAGAGAGCCATTCTGGACCCAAAGCCCCCAACATGCAAGAACTCTGTTTCCCTCCATCCTCTGCCAGTGAATTTGGAAATGAGACACATTTTGTTCCTTGAAGGAGTAGTTGCTGGGGAGGCAATGACAGCACGACTTACGGCCCAGCATTAGAGGGACTGAATTTGGGGACCCACTCTGCAAGAGGCTGAGGCAGGGCTGGAACACAGCGGGGAACCAGAGCCACCTTGGGCCCATTCAGGTGGAGCATCTCTATCTCTATCGGGGTGCACAGGGATTAGGGGACACGCAGAAGAGGGGACTCGGGCAGGGCAGGAGCTCAGAACACCTGCCCAGCCTCACTCTCCATCCTTCTTCTCCGGGACCTCCTCTCCGTCCTTCTTCTCGGGGATCTCCACCGACAGAGTCTGTTCTTCGGTACCCGAGCCTGGGCTCATGCGGATCCGCACCGCTGGCTCCGAGGGCCCCGCCGCTCCTTCTCCGCCTCCCTCTGTCTTCTCGGACTTCTCAGAGGAGGCAGGTGGTGGAGCGGCCGGAGCCCCTGCGGGGCCAGCGGGCTGGGGCTGGTCGGGGGCCTTGGCTGCGCCTTCGGGCTGGTCTGGCGCAGACCCTCCTGCTTCTCCTTCTGTGCCTTTGGCCTGGAATTGGGAAAGAGTGACTAGTGAGATAGAGAAAACTCTTGGACACTCCCTTTCCCATCTGACACTCCCAAGAAGGCAGAGTACAGAAAGGGTGAATTTTTCTTTTTTCCAGAAAGGGTGAATTTTGATGGACAGGGTTTGGGGGTCAGATGAGAGTCACGTAGGGGTACTTGGTAGAAATAGAGTATATTATGGGGGGAAATGTAAGGATAAAAAATCCCATTTGGGGAGCCCAGCATACAGGCGACTCATGCTTTAGACCTGGGGAAGCCCAGTGCACAGTCCTATTGACCCAGCAGCCAGAGGGCTCAAGGAAACTCCAAATAAACAAGACAAGGCAGGAGCCCAGCAGTCTGTCGGCTTTGTAGATGCTCTTCAAGGTTATGCTGTCAGGGCAACTGAGCTGTGTGCTTTAGTTGGTGCTGGTGGTCCCTTTTTAACTTTTGGTCAGTATGCAGGGGTGCCACACAGAGACTGGCAAAGATGAGGGTTTGGCCTATTCAAAGCAAATTGTGATTGGGTTTATTGCACAGGGCTCTGGGCTTTATCAGAAAATAGGGGCTGTCACAGTTGTGAACCAGGAGGATATAACCCTGTGAGCCTTGGTATCTCTCTGAGATGTGGTTGGTGCTTTTTGATAGGTGTCACCAGATACCAGAATTTGGACCCAGGCCACCTGGATACAGTTCAGATGTGTGCAGAGAGTCAAGTGAGAACCTGGGCTTTGGGGGGCTCCTCATGACCCTCCATCTCTGACAGAAGGGAGTGGCAGTGGAGTAGCTCCCACAGGAAGAAGCTCAAGTACTTCCCAGCTTTTCCAGCCCATTGGGGTGATGCAGATGAGTTCGAGGAGGGTGCAGCAATCACCTCACTTCTCAGAAATAGAACCTCCTTGAACTTGGCTAAAGTCAGAAGATAGTGAAGAAAGAGGCAGGAATGGGGATCCTAGGCAGCTCTGGGGATCTTACCCTACCTTGATTTTGATGTTTCTCTAGGTTCTTTTGGGTGCCTGTTCTCTTCTCATCTATCCTAAAAGCTGCAAATTCTCATTCTGGGACAGGATATCCATTATATTGGTTTTCTGAGGTGACCTATGGTGATTCTCAGAAAGGTTGGTTAGGTTCAAAATGCTTTTATGGGAGTGTAAGAAGTCTCAGGAATTCATAATTCCCACAACCCTATGTGGCACCTAGGAACTACAGGGCTCAGCAACACTAGGGAGCTGGCAAGATGGCTGTGACAAAGTAGGCAGAGCTCAGACCTGGGTCTGTGTAAGAACTTCTTGCTGGTAACCATGCAGAAACTGGGGGTTCTTAAGCTTCAGGGGAAATACCTTTTGTGTATGACCTGAGTACATTGGATCACATCTCAATGTACCTAGGGAAGAGCTTGCACTTGAAGGTAACATGCCTGTTGCAGGAAAACCCTTTCACAGATCTCTTATGATTCATGTCTGCCTGCCAGGGTATGCCTAAGCTTTTAGGGGGGCTCAGCCCACCAGATGTATCCTCAGATTTTCCTGGTGGGTAGAACTAATTTAACCCCCATTGGGTTCCTCAAAAGGCCCGCTGTGGACGCCTTTTTCCCCTGCGTGGATGGTTGAGGAATTTCCAAAGAGATGCCTGGCATTACATTTTCAGCCAGTATTTGACTATCTCTCTTTTGTATATATCAGGCAAAATAATAGCCTCTATCAAATAATTTGGCTCAGAAATTCCAGCACCAAAGTTTATTTGAGAACCCCTTTTTCTGGATATAGTCAGCCCTAAAAGCAAAGACAATGTTTCTCTCCTTTTCAAATATGTCCTTTGCAGCTGCAGTTTCTGGTAATCAAGGGCGTAACCAGAATACAGATTTTGACTTTTGACCCTCCTTTAGAAATAGGGAAGCTCATTCCTGGGGATTTGGTACCTCCCTTCATTTAACCTCTAAAACAATCGAGTCCAGCCTAGAAAGACCAAGTTTCTAGATATTTCCTACTAATCCTAATTTTTGCATTTAAAGTAAGCTTGCAAGGAGTTACCTTGAGTTGTGTGACCTTCTGTCTTGTAACTTAGAACTTTTAGTCACACCCATTGCTTAGGTATTGTCATTGTTATACTAGGCTTTGTGATTACAATTATTCTTTACCTGTGGCTAATTTTACCCCTATAAATTCCCCTGCTCAAAAAATTAAACTTGTCGCACTCCTGCTAGAAAGGTGTTGATCCCACACATACTGCATGTGCTATCATTATTTCATATTTCATATTCGTCCGCTTGTGTTACCCCTTTTCCTCCTGTGAAAGGACTATGAATTGCTGAGATGCAAGACATCTACAACATCTGCCCAGCCCCACTTAAAGCCCCAAACTTAATGACTTGTCCCATGACTGTATATTAGACAAACACATCTGTCCTCAATCTGGGACCATGTGGCTGTCTCTAGTGAATGTCTTTGTTAACCATCAGCCTCCTGCCATGAGATTTTGTCTAGACAAGCTCCAGCTCTGATGTCAACATGATGGAGACAGAATCACTAGGTTCCACTGACTTCCCTCCTCTAGAGCTCTCTGTTCCTCCAGAGGGCCTGCTGCTGAGCTCCTAATTCCATCTCCCCCCTTCCCAGCAGCCTCCCTTAAGGACAATCACGAAACACCATAATTAGTGCAATCATTCTAATTGGCATTCTTGGCATTAGTCATAGTCAAAAAAACCCAGAACTAATTTTCAAATTCCCCTTAGATTTATGGAGGTGGGGGCAGTCAACACTGTCTGTTGGCAGGGTTTTTCCTTTCCAATCTTATAAATTGTCACAGACATAATATTGAATATGAGAGCATCTCTGACAGCTGTGGAGAACCATTCTCTGCCCACAACTGACTGAGCCTGCCTTGGCAACAGAAGCAGGTCTTCCCTTTGGGGACTGTTCTCTCCCCATCTCCACCATCACCATCACTGCTCTCAGTCCTGGGATAGGCATGTAAGCCTTGCCTCCTCAGAAAACCACACTGATTGGCTCTGGAATTGACATATGACTCAATTCTGTCCAATGACTATGAGCCCTGGGACTTTCTCTGGAACCATAGGAGAAAAGTGCCAGTGGTTACTGTCTTGCAGTTGGTTCCTGCACAGTGGGGCAAAAGCATGGTGGGGATTAGGCCACACTCAGAGGCTCAGCAGCTTAGATATATTACATGCATTTCTGAGTCATAGTATTTTCAACTTACAATAGGGTTTTAGGCATATGTTTCCCCGTGTAAGTGGAAGCTTTATCTGAAAGGGTCTTATGCTGTTGGCATTAGAAAACAAGGAGGATGAAACTGGAGATACTGGGGTTCAGGTGCTGCCCAGAAATGGGGCCACCACTGATTGAGCAGAGATCACAGTTGGTAAAGTCAGTCCCGTTGGCATCATGGGGCCATCTGTACAGTGCCCTGCCTAGACTTTGCAGAGACTTGACCCAGTGCATTCCTTGTTTTCTCTAGATAACTGGAGCCGGTTCTGTCACTTGCCACCCACTCACTAGTCCTGGTGGATCTAAGGAAGGGGGTGCTGGAATGAGGCCCCATGGCACTGCCCCTAACATATAGCTAAAGGCACTGAGTGACTGGGTACTCCATTATCTAATGAGTACTGGGTACCCCATTACCTGATGAGTGACTGGCTACCCCATTACCAGCTATATATCTATGTATCCCATTACCTGCTAGTTGACTGGGAACCCCTATTACCTGCTGAGTGACTGGGTACTCCATTACCTGTGTGTCTGGGTGCCCCATTACCTGCTGCTCCTGAAGCTGCTGTTGTTTGGCTGCTGCCTCCTGTGCTGCCAGTTCTTTGAGTCGCGCTCGTAGGTGTGCCAGCTTTCCCCCCTTGCCACCCATCTTCCCTGCCGCAGCCAGAGCAGCATTGAAGAGCTTGGGGGTGCCTGCCCGTGGAGGAAGGATGAGGACACTCTTCTTCTCCTCCTTGGATTTGTTCTGTCGCAACATGCGCCTGAAAGAGAGCAGACCCCTTGTCACACACACCCTGGGAGGTGTGCCAATCGGCATATATGTGTGCATGTAAGTTTATGCACCTTTACAGGGCCCTGCAGAGGGAACATAGCAAGATCACAACAACAAAAGCCATATGTCTCTAGGTGATAAGGCTCAGAGGGGCTGAGAAGTTTTCCAAACTCACACAGGAAATATCCAAAAATACTAGCATATGTGCTCAATTTCTGCAGGTCTTCCATGATCACCCCTATGACCCTCCTTCCTGGGAGTTTCTCAGGTGATCCCCTTCCCTTGAGGGTGAGCAGGACACGTGGCCTGCTTTCACTAAACAGAGCACAGCAAGGGTGATGGGCTGTCTCTTTGCTGATTGTCCCAGGGGCTTTTCATCTCTGCTTTGAACAAAGACACTCCCCACTTCCTGGTTCTGATGGAACAAGGGGTTTTGGAGCGGGGCATCAAGAAACAAGAACCTGTGGACAGTCATTAATTAGCATCTTGCCAGAACCACAGTCCTACACCTCCAGGAACCGACAACCAGAATGAGATGAAACCTCACCGTGAAGCCTCACCCTCACCCAAGCCAGTCCTTACAGCAGACCCAAGGCAGTGAGCATCCTGACTTCCAGCCCTCAGAGACTCAGATCACACTCACAGGCACTTCCAAGCTAACAAATCTGCAGGGCAGTGACCCACCAGGGTTGCTTGCAAATGGCAGGGGCAGAATAACAACTCAGCTCTAAAAGCAGTGCCCTGCCATGATTCTCTGAATAAGAACAAAATTTTCCATCCAACAGTACCCTGGCCTTTTATTCAGCATTTTTCATGCTACAAATATGTGATGAATGGCTTGGCTGAAGAGCAAATGTTTTTTGCCTACGATCTAGCAAAGCTAGACTGCTAATTGGCAAATTCACTCATCAGGATTTCCAGTACAACTTGTTTGTTTAAAAAATGAGGGCATTTCTGACTGCTTATCTAATCAGAAGCAATGGATTTAAATTGTGTCTGTTGGTATTAATTGTCCCAGACTTGCATTTTCCAGCAGTGGGTCCCACAGGACCAACAAACAAAACATGGTAATTCATCAGCGGTCCTTCCGTGACTGCCACTGTCTCTGTTACTGGGGCCCATTGTTCACTGTATGACAGTCTGCAGAAAGGCTGGGGGTGGATTCAAATGACAGAAAAGACCTCTCTGCAAGTGCTGATTGCTAGGGACTGTCTCTCTTCTGAGACACTGAGCTAGCCTCGGGGAAATTTCTACACTCAGGGATTCCTCCTTTATCCACACACACCCATGACATGTTTCTCAGCACCTGAAGGCAGCAGTAGCCCTGGGAAAAAAAGTGTCATTCATGAGAACTTTGAGCCCCATTTCATATAAAAGCTAAGCCAGAGATCTGAGTGCTTCCTTTGGGCAGGGGGTGGGCCAAAAGTTGCCCATCTTTAAATGGGGGGCTTGGACAGAATCACATGGGTGGCTCTCTCCAGCTAAGCATACTGTTGTTCTATCTTGAATCTCTCATTTGTGATTTTTTTTGTTTGTTTGTTTGTTTTTGGGTCACACCTGACAGTGCTCAGGGGTTACTCCTGGCTCTACACTCAGAAATCGATTGCTCCTGGCAAGCTTGGGAAACTATATGGTATGCTGGAATTCTAACCCTTACCTTCATGTTATCTCTCCGGACCCTCTCTCCTTTGACCTGGGTCTTCCCTGAGTATGCTTCTGTCTGAACTGTACCACAGTGCCCCATGTCAGTGCCTCTTCCCCTTCCTGGGCACAACACACTACCAGCAGGGCCAAGAGACAGGCCTTTTGTTGGCTTGGCAAACCCTCATGTACTTGAGCTAGAGCAATGGATGTCGGCTCTGAGCCTGACTGCCCACAGTCTCACCCCTAGTGTAGAGGGCAGAAAGGAGGCACAGACATTAGCAGCTCTTTCTCTTGATTCATAACCCCACAATGGCATAATCTAATACTTCTGGAAAATTTTAGGATTTCATTTCTACAAGCCTCTCTCAACAACAGCTTGGTACCAGCTTTGTTTGCGTGTGTTAGTGTTTAGAGACATTTTTTTCCACACTCAGCAATGCTGATGGGGGGAAGATCACTGCTAGTAGTGCTCTGGGGACCTTGCCATACTGAGGATCAAACCCTGGGATCCTCACTAGACAGCACATACTCCAGTACTTTGAGTCATCACCCCAGCCCCTACACTCAAGGTTTGCTCTAATATCCATTGTTGATTCATTAACATTAAATTCATGGAATGCAAAAAACCCCATTAACATTGAATTCATTAACATTGAATGGGGAAGGAGAGCTCAATAGGACAGATGCAAGTTCAGTATGAGAGGCCTAGGTTTGATTCTTCATTACCTTACCTCCCTGTGCACTGCTGGGAGGGACATCTGAGCACATAGCTGGGATTAGCCCTGAACCTAGCTGGGTGTGACTCCCCCAAAACAACAAATGCTTGATATGCTGCTCTGGACTCCTATCTGCATGAAATCACCTCCCCCAGCCTGCTTCCCCCAGGAATACCAGGTTGATGGGAGGAGACTTTCTCACAGTGAAATTGACATCAATATTTAGAAAAATGTGAGTGTCATGTACCCAGGAGCCCACAAAGATACCAGTTTCTGCCCTCCTCTTCCTCCTCCTCCCTCCTCCTTTTCTTCTTTCTCTTCTACTTCCTCCTCCCTCCTCCATTTCCTCTTCTTCTACTTCCTCCTCCCTCCTCCTTTTCCTCTTCCTCTTCCACTTTCTCCTCCTTTTCTTCTTCCTCTTCCACCTCCTCTTCCTTCTCCTCTTCCTTTCCCCTCCTTCTCTTCCTCCTCTTCAAACAAAAAAAGGAAAAAATAAAAAGATACCAGTTTCTGGTCTGAGCTGTATACCCAAGACTGCATCACTATGTTGAACAAACCACAGCCCTTGCAAACTCCTGGAGACAGTCTCTCGCCTCTACATGTGTCATGGCAAGTATTGATGGAAGGGTCGGCCACAAATCAATTTTAGGGAGTGAGCGAATTGCAAAGATGAAATCATAAATCATAGTCATGGCACCTCCCTGTCCTGGAAAGGAGCAAGCTGCGAGTGGGCAGGCTTTGTAGGAAAAGTTCAAACGATCCTGAGGAACATCACCCTGCACTGAAGGGCAGTCTTCAGAGCAACAGACTATGGCTTTGTGGCTCTGAAGAATGTCAGAGGCATTAACATGGTGATGTACTGCAAGTTATGTCAATTAAGCCACATCCAAGTGTGAGCCACCCGTGGTACACGTGCTGACGTCAATGAGTACCCAAGAAAGATAAAGGGGCATGTGATGACTCAGTGCCATAGGCACAAGCACCTAATTAGGCCCTAAAAGTCAGGGAGACAATTCTGTACCGTGCAAGATGCTTGGGGGACCATGACAGCTTCGGATACAAGGAGGGATGAGTCAATGCATTGTTACCATAGTTATGTTCCTGCTGTTTAAAAATATGTAATAGTCGGGGCCGGCAAGGTGGCCCTAGAGGTAAAGTGTCTGCCTTGCAAGCGCTAGCCAAGGAAGGACCGAGGTTTGATCCCCTGGCGTCCCATATGGTCCCCCCAAGCCAGGGTCAATTTCTGAGTGCTTAGCCAGGAGTAACCCCTGAGCATCAAACAGGTTTGGCCTGAAAAACCAAAAGAAAAATGTAATAGTCTATAATTTACTCTGATTTGGGGGGGGGATTTTGGGCCATACCTGCAATGTTCAAGGATTACTCCTGGCTCTGCACTAGGAATCACTCCAGTTTGGGGACCATATGAGATGCCAGAGATTGAAACTATGTCAGCTCATGCAAGGACCCTACTCTGACTTTTATTGGGGGAGGCACAGCTGGTGGTCAGGGGTTACTCCTGGCTCTGTGCTCAGAAATAGCTCCTAGCAGGCTCGAGAGACCATATGGAATGCCAGGGATAGAACCCGGGTCTTTCCCCAGTTAACCACATGCAAGGCAAATGTCTGACCTCTGTGCTATCACTCTGGCACCCTACTCTGACTTTTAAATGTTGTATATGACAAATGACTCAGAGCCTACCCCTAGCCCATGCTGGAAGACCCTATACAGTACCATAACATGGACCATAACTGTAGACACAGCTACATGCAAGGCAAGTACTGTCTCTTCAGCCTAACTCCCAGCCTTAATAAGCTCCATGGTGATGTAAAACTACTTCCTCAGCTGCAGGAAGAACACACTGAGGATGGGTTTTTCTAGGGCTGTTGATGGACCATACCTGTAATCTAGGGCTATTCCCAGCTTGATGTGCCAGAGTTATTCCCCACAGTGTCAGGGATTGAACCCAAACTTTTGCAAAGCTGTGAGCCAGAACTTAAACTATCTCCTGGGACCTGGAGATATTTTTATTAAAAAACAACAACAACACATTTTTTCTTTTCTTTTTTTTGGGGGGGGGGTTTACACCTGGCAACACTCAGGTGTTACTCCTGACTCTACACTCAGAAATTGCTCCTGGCATATTCGGGGACCATATGGGATGCTGGGATTCGAACCACTAGTCTGCTGCATGCAAAGCAAATACATTACCTCCATGCTATCTCTCTGGCCCCAACAACACATTTTTTCAATAAAAACAAACAACATACCTGGCCTTCTTCCTCAATAACTTCTGGGACTCAGGATAATGCACCAGGATCTCATTCAGGTCCCTCTTGTCCAGAATGAAGAGGTTGGTGAAGCCATGAGCCACCACGTTGGCTGTGCGCCGATTGCCGCCCCCCACAGCCAGCAAACTGGGGCAGAGAAGTAAGAAGGTGAAATTCTGGGGCAGGGATTAGGTCTTAAATACACCTCCTATCTCTTCATGGAGCCCGAAGTTGGGATCACCCACTCCTCAAGGAGCCTCGACACCCTCTAGGGGTCAGCAGGGTGCATGCTGCCACCTCAGAGGGGTCTTTGGCCATAAGGGCCCTTGAGGACAAAGTCCTCTACCCTCCACACACCAATCCCACCATGTTACTAGCAGGCCTGGCCCAGGACCCCCTGTTTCACCCAGTTCCCCTCTGACCTGATTTCTCCAAACACAGATCCAGCTTTCAGAGTGACCAAAATGGACTTCCCGTCTGGGCCGCCCAAGACTTGCACCTGGCCCGCCTGAATGATGTACATCTCACGGCCAATCTCCCCCTGAAATAGAAGGTCAAGTTCCTCCATCACTGCTGGGTAGGGCTATGAGTACTGGTCCATTCTAGTTTCCCCAGCATCACAGCACATGGGGAGCTGCTCTGTTTGGGGAAGGACTGGCAGCCACCTTCCCTTCCCAGCCCCCTTCTAGGAAGACAAGACTGGAAACAATTCTTTCTTTATTGTCAGAGTCCTGACCCTCAGAATCCACACTTCCAGTTATTTTTCACTTATTTTAGGGATCATAACTGGCGGTGCTCAGGGCTCACTCCTGGCTTTGAGCTCAGGAGTGGTACCAGGGTGCTTGGGGTGACCATAGGTGGTACCCTGCCAGCTGTACAATCATTATGACCTTCATATTCCTTTTCTTATCCATATAGTTTCATATCCTGAGCCTCAGGATGGTACAGAGGGAGCTTTAAGAATGTTCTGGAAAGGGCCCGGAGAGATAGCACAGCGGTGCTTGCCTTGCAAGCAGCCGATCCAGAACCTAAGGTGGTTGGTTCAAATTCCGGTGTCCCATATGGTCCCCTGTGCCTGCCAGGAGCTATTTCTGAGCAGACAGCCAGGAGTAACCCCTGAGCACCGCTGGGTGTGACCCAAAAACAACAACAACAAAAAGAATGTTCTGGAAAGCCGGTGACTCAATCAAGGTCACTGTCTGGAGCTTTACACAGCCCCCTTGGGACTGGTGCCCTGGAACCCTGTGCCAGCTCCTCTCCCTCCCCAGAAGTTCTGCACCCCTGGGCCCAAAAAGCTCCTCAGCAGAAGCAACTACTCACCTTCTTGCACACGTAGTCATTGGGCAGGTAAACGACAGAGCGCAGCCGCTTCAGCATATCAAAGATCATCTGCCGGTCACAGCCCTGCAGAGGAGGGACTGTCAGACTCTTCCAGAGCCCCAAGGGAACCCTGGGTCTGGGGTGGCCATACCTGGAAGAGGGCCACTTTGCTGACAATCTCATAGTTCACATCAATGGCAAGGTCCAGGCGCATCTTGTCTGGAAGTTGTACCATCAGCTCTGACTCATCTACAAATGAGGCCCCGGCAAAGATCAGAGGACAGTCAGTACCCCATACACACATATACAAACACACATACATGCTGTTATGTGTAAAGATACATATGCACACATACAAGCACACATGTGCTCTCACATGCAGTGCTTTTACATGAGCAAATACAATGCTCACACATGTTCTCCCATACTTATGTCATAAGCATACATGCTCTCACATGAAAACATACACACATACATGCTCTCACATGCAAACAAGCATACTCATACAAACATATGCTCACATATACAAACACACATACATATTGTATACAGATGCCCACCACTCTAACCCCAATACCAGACCAGGATTAGGAGGGTTGTGAATGTAGGATTCCCCCTATGTGGTTCCATAGTCCTATGTTCTGTTAACTATCAGGCTTGCAGTGCCTGCAGGAGAACCTGGCACAAATGTTTGTGGGCAACAGGAGGCAGGAAAAAGCCCAGCAGCTCTTCCTTGATGCCTTTTTACCAGCTCCAGCACTGGGCATCCGCCCAGTAGGGTTCTGATCCCTGTGAAGTTGGAGGTGCTGTGTGGCCGTCCCTGGCCTGGAATGAAACCGTTGATGTGAGGTTGGTCTCTGGTGATGAGCCATAAGGAAGCAGCAGGCTCAGTGCATTTACTCAGCAGCACCCCCAGTGGGAAGACCCTGCACTGCAGGCCATTTCTTGGAGAGCAGCACCCCGGTTCAGGAAGAACATTGGGTTTTAAGAAAAATAAAAGACATTTTTGCAATAATCTTCAGAGACAAAAGAGAGGAAGGCTGGAAGGTCCAGCTCACATGAAGCTTACCACAAAGAGTGGTGAGTGCAGTTAGAGAAATAACTACACTGAAAACTCTCATAACAATGTGAATGAATGAGGAAAGTGGAAAGCCTGTCTAGAGTACAGGTGGGGGTGGGGTAGGGGGGAGGGAGATTTGGGATATTAGAGGTGGGAATGTTGCACCGGTGAAGGGGGCTGTTCTTTACATGACTGAAATCCAACTACAATCATATTTGTAATCAAGGTGTTTAAATAAAGATATTAATAAAAGGGGCCTGTGAGATGGCGCTAGAGGTAAGGTGTCTGCTTTGCAAGCGCTAGCCAAGGAAGGACCGCAGTTCGATCTCCTGGCGTCCCATATGGTCCCCCCAAGCCAGGGGCAATTTCTGGGCACTTAGCCAGGAGTAACCCCTGAACATCAAAACGGGTGTGTGGCCCCCCCAAAAAAACCCCCAAAATGATATTAATAAAAAAAATAAGAGAATTGGAGATTCTCAGCCTGGGTGGCATGGCCCTGGCAGCTTGTGGGACCTTCTGAAAGAATATGGGCTCTAAAATTCACAATGGGACCTCTCTAAGGTCAAATAGAGATGAGGAAAAACACATCAAGAAAGCCCAAAGCACCTTATCAGATCATGATGCACTGAAAATGGAAGTTAATCCTAAATGGAAATGAAGAATGATGTAAACACCTGGAAAGTAAATAGCTCGTCACTGAACAACCATTCAGTGAGGAAATCAAAAGATTCCTGAATGTTGTATGACTTAAATTCATCAATTTTGTAACTGTATCACGTGGTAATCCAATTACAATTTTGATCCACTTATAATTTATTATTAAAAAATGGAAACAAAATGGGGAATACAAGCGACCAGAATTTGTGGTAAAAGAAAAAGCAGTGTTGAAGTGAAAGTCATGGATATGCAAGCCTTACTCAGAAAGGAAGAAATTACCCACATAAATAACTTGACTGCACAGATTAAGAAACTGAAAAATGACCATCAAAAGAAGTGCAAAACAGATAGAAGGAAAAAAATAATAAAACTTAGAAGAAAAATTAAGTAACTTTAATCTCCCCCAATAAAAACAATCCAAAAGATCAATGAAACCAATAGCTGGTTCTTCGAAAAAACAAACAATATTGGTAAACCACTATCAAGATTTACGTAGAAAGAGAACCTAATTGTTGATGTATTTAAGGAAATTAATTAGTCAATGTAGCTTTAAGGGGTGATGACAGCCCCTGTAATAACAGTTGGAACTTGACATGCCCTCTGGACATGTCCCTTAGAAACGCTTCCCTGTGACGGACATTTACCCCCAAGTATAAAAAAAAAGGTATAGCAGTTTTTTTGGAGGGCCCACAATAGTCTAGAGCGGCACCTGCCAGTCCGAAAGGGGCCAGAGATAAAGTATCTGAGAGATGCTGCCTGCTCTGTATGTATCCCCCATACTCTATTCTCTCTAGAACTCGCATCTACAGGCCTCCCCTGGCTCTCTGGCTAGTGAATTTCTACCTATCTCTCCAGAAACCCCCAGCCAGTTGCAGACTTCAGACAGCAGGCTGCAATAAAAGGATACCTCTCTCTCTCTCTCTCTCTCTCTCTCTCTCTCTCTCTCTCTCTCTCTCTCTCTCTCTCTCTCTCTCTCTCCTCTCTCTCTCTCTCTCTCCCTTTCCTCTCCTCTCTCTCTCTCTCTTCTCTCTCTCTCTCTCTCTCTCTCTCTCTCTCTCTCTCTCTCTCTCTCTCTCTCTCTCTCTCTCTCTCTCTCCTCTCTCACAGGCAGTCCCTGGATGGGCATCTCACTCCACCCAGCAGCCAGGCCCAAAGGGCCCCTGGAAACCTTTCAGTATGTGGCCTTTGCAGCCTTGGACCTTTGCGAGCCTTAAAGCTATGCAGCTTTGAGCCCTGCAGCACATTGCAGCTTGGCAGACTTGCAGGTAGCTGCAGCAATCTGCAGCTTGATGCAGCATTTTGCAGCTAACAGTATTTTACACCTGGATCAGAAATGAAAGGGAGGAATATCATAACAGATACCACAGCAATTCAAAGGATCATTAAAGGTTATGTTGAGAATCTTTATGCTATGACATAAGATAACCTAAAATCTCCCAAGGCTTAATCAAGATGATTTGGAACACCTGAACAGATATATCACTGTTGAGAAAATTGAAATGGTAATTAAAAAAAGCTCAGAACCAAATGGATTCACTAGAGAATTCTTTCAAGCCTTTAAAGAGGACCTACTGTCAATTCTTTTCAGGCTCTTCAGGAAATTGAAGGAGCAGAAACACTCCTAAATAGTTTCTATAATGTAAACAGCACTGATACCAAAAGCAGAATTACAGGCCAATGTCCTTGATAACCACAGATGCAAAGATACTTAAAAAAAAAATACTAGCAAACAGAATTCAACAATGCATCAAAAGATCATACAACAGGACCAAGGAGGATTCATCCCAGGGATGCAAGAAAGTTTAACATATGTATGTCAATCAACATAATACATCATACCAATGAAAGAAAAAATTAAAATCATATCAATAGATGCAGAGAAAACATTTCCAGCAAACAATTCATGACAGAAACTCTCAACAAGATAAAAATTGAAGGAACTTTCCTTAATATAGTCAAAGCATTTTACCACAAGCCCATATCAAATATTATACTCATTGGAGAATACCTAAAAGCCTTCCCTCTAAGATCAGGCACAAGACAAGGTTCCACTCTCACCACCTCTATTCAATATAGTACCAGAAGTATTTGCAATAGTAAATGAATTAATATATATATATATATATATAACAGGCATTCAGATAGAAAAGGAAGAAGTCAAGATCTCACTACTTGTGGATGATATAATACTATATTTAGAAAATTTTAAAGACTCTACAAAAATGTTTCTAGAAACAATAGATTTATTTTTTTTTTTTTTGGTTTTTGGGCCACACCCAGCAGTGCTCAGGGGTTACTCCTGGCTGTCTGCTCAGAAATAGCTCCTGGCAGGCACGGGGGACCATATGGGACACCGGGAGAAACAATAGATTTTTACAGTAAACAAAACTAACTAAAACCCATGGCTTACCTATATACAATTAATGAAAGAGAGGAAAGAAATGTTTTCTAAAAAGCAATTCCACCCACAATTGTGCCTCAGAAAATCAAGTACCTTGTAATCAACCAAGGAGATGAAAGACTTATACAAAGAAAACCACAAAATACTACTTCAAGAAATAATGGAGAACATGAAATAAAAACGCATCACCTGTACATAGATTGTGAGGATTAACATAATAAAATGCCAATACTCCCCCCAAAGTATTGTACAGATTCAATGTAGTTCCTCTAAGGATATTCATGACATTTTTTCAAATAAATAGATAAAATATTATATTCATATTGAATAATAAACCTCCACAAATAGTAAAGCAATTATTGTGGAAAATAAGATGGAGGCATCACTTCCCTCACTTCAAACTCTATTACAAAGTGATAGTACTAAAGAGTATGGTATTGGAATAAAGATAAAGCCTCAGATTAATGGAACAGAATTGAATTTTCCAAAACTTATCCTCAGGTATATGATAAATTAATCTTTGATAAAGGAGCAGAAAAAATGAAATGGGGCAAAGAAAGCCTCTTCAACAAATGGCATTGGGAAAAATGGTCAGCAACGTGCAAGAAAATAAACTCAAACTTTAAAATGGTTAAAGACCTTGATATCAGACCCAGAACCATAAGGTACATAGAGATAAACATAGGAAGACTTCTCCATGACATTGAAGCTAATGATATCTTCAAGGATGAAGCACCATTGACTAAACAAGTAGAAACAAAGAAAAGCAAATGAAGCTACATTAAATTATGCAATTTCTGCACCTCAAAGGAAATGATCACAAGGATACGAGACAGCTCATAAAATCAGATAAGTTATTTACCCAATACCCATCGATAATTAATATCTAAGGTATATAAGTCATTGATAGAGCCTAACAAGAAAAAATACATTCCATTCCAACCAAACAAAGGGGAGAAGAGACGAAGAGAAATTTTCTCAAAGAAGAAATACAGATGGCACATGAAAAAAATGTTCCACATCATTAACCATTGAGAAGCTGCAAATCAAAACAATGAGATATCATCTGACATCAGAGAGACTGTCAACTATCAAAAAGTACAAAAACAACAACTAATGGTGTGGGTGCTGGGAGAAAGTGATTCTCATTCACTGCTGGTAAGATTGTCCACTGGTCCAGCCTTTTGAGGGAAACAATGTGGACATTCCTCACAAACTAGAAATTGATCTTCCATATGACACAGAAATACTGCTCCTGGGAATAAGCCCTAAAAGCCCAAAAACACAATGCAGAGAAGGTATCTGCATCCTATGTTTTATGCAGCACAATTCACAATAACCAGAATTTGGAAATAACCAGTGCCCAAGAATAGATGAAAGGATAAAGAAACTGTGGTACAATGAAATACTACACTGCTGTTAGGAAAAATGAAGTCATGAAATTTGCTTCTATATGTGGATGAATATGGAGAGTATTATGATGAGAAAAATGAATCAGTGGGATAGGAACAGATATAAAATGATCACACACATTTCTGGGATATAAAAAAAATATATAGTATGAGAATAATGCCCAAAGACAAAAGAAATGATGAGGGGAGTGCAGTTAGGACAGAGGAGAGACCACAATGACAGTGAAAGTGGGAATGAACAGTTCTGGACAAGAACTGGGAACTGAAAGGAAGTGAGATGCATGGTACTACTTCAGTAGTGCAAACCATGATATTTAAAAGGAAAAAAGGAGGGATGGTGGTGAGAAAGAGAAGAAAAGTATCTGCCATAGAAGCAAGCTAAGTGGGAGAAAACAGGGAGAGGGGAACTGGGGGTTGATGACAGGAAATGAAAACTGGTAAAGGGATGGATGTTGAAATACTGTATGACTGAAAAAAATATTTTTTGGTTTTTGGGTCACACCCGGCAGCGCTCAGGGGCTACTCCTAGCTCTATGTCAGAAATCGCTCCTGGCAGGCTCAGGGGACCATATGGGATGCCGGGATTCGAACCACTTTCCTTCTGCATGCAAGACAAATGCCTTACCTCCATACTATCTCTCCAGCCCCTTTATGACTGAAATTTAGCTATCAACGACTTTTTAACTCTATCTCATGGTGATTCAATTAAAATAATTTTTTAAAAGAAAAGCACAAAGTGGTTCGTCTTGGAAATGCCTTAGTGGGCTCCTTTTAGAATGTCAGGAAAGTCACTCCCTCTGGAAACCAGTTCCACCTAAGATTCTTCTGCTTAGAACGAATCTCTAAGCACATCCTCGTACCCCGAAAGAAAGAAGGAACAATCTGTCTGTAGCTAGATTGTCCCAAACAAGCCCAACATCATGAATTTCATGCAGGTAGGTATACTTGGGTTAGCGCCCCTCTCCTCTGTCAACCAACAAGTGAGATTGTCCCTCAAGATACAGGGTCCAGAGACAAGCCCCTCAAGTGTCCTGGGAGCTCCTGATGGTCCCATTTGGTCCCCCCTGGTTTGACTGCTAGGACACTGGGGACTCACATCTCGGGGCACAAGGGGAAGCCGAGGTTGCAGGGTGCCATCTTACCCAGCATGCCTTGAGAGTGCCAGGTGTACTCGTACCAGGTCTTGACCCGATTCTGCACGGTCCGGGGGATCTTGTAGAAGTTCATGTACTTGACGGTGCTGTCCATGCAGCTGCGGTAGTAAGTCTGGCCGGCAGTGGCTGCTCCCACTACATCCCTCATCTGGGGGTGAGGAGGTTGCTGGGTCAGATTAGGGTCTTTTTTGGGGGAGGGGAGTGAGGATTTTCAAACAGTGTTCAGAGGACCCCAGGACCACTCCCACAAAATTCAGCCCCAACAGTTTATTGCTGGAGACCACCAGAGCAACAGCCAGCAGCGCTAGGAGTGGGTGGTGCCAGCCATCATATTCAGGTCCTTGTGCATGGCATGAGGCACCTTGACCCATATCCCTTGGCCCACCCCCAGAGCCAGAGTGGGGTCCTTAAATAGACACTGGGGATGTAGGTCATGGGCACCATTGCACAGACTTCGAAGAGTGAGACTCACATAACCACACACAGAGGGATTTTGTGTGATTTTGTAGGGAGGGTTGGGGGTAACACCTGGAGATTCTCAGGGGTTGCTCCTGGATCTGCTCTTGGTATTCAGGGTGCCAAGGATTAAACCAGGATAGGCCACATACAAGGCAAACTCACGTACTGTACTATCTCTGATCTCAATTTTGTGCTTGATCTTTTTTCTACAGTCAGCATCATACTTTGGGGACCACATGGGATGCCAGAGATGGAACCCAGGTTGGTCTTATTCAGTGTACTATCACTCCACCCTCTTATTTGCTTTTTTGAAACTAGACACCCCACATCTGTGCTCAGGGACCCTTGCATCACAGCCAGCAGTGCTGGCGAGGGAGCAGCAGGAAATGTGGGGAGAATTCAGGGCCTTGAGTGTGTAAACCCTGACCCACTGTTGGGCCTCCCAGCACACAGAAGCTTCACTGACAAAGAGATTCTGCCTGCAGGGTGAAAATGGGGTGAGAGGGAGGCAGCAGCTGAGACCACACATGAGGGGAGTCCTAAGGTGATACTGGAAACTTGAACCCCTCCAGAGGCCTGTGATGTTGCTCCTGAATGGCCCGGAAGTAACTGACACCCAACATAGCTCCTGTACTGGTTGGAATTTGATGGCATATTTCCCATAGATAGACACCCCTAGGCTTGCACATCTGAGAAGACTGAGCACTGGTCTCATTCATCCAGTTTCCATGCATCTGACGCTTCATTAAACGAGGCTTCTGGGGCCTGCAAATTTCACCTTCAGCAGGGCCAACTGCTCTGAATGCCTGACTCTCATCCAAGTGCTACCCCCAGGCTCAGCCCTGCAGGCACTCTGCAGACAGGGCTGGATGGGAAAGCAATCTGAGGTCTCACTACCTGTCCGATCATCACAGAGAAAGCGAAGACACCGGTGAAATAGTTCAAGAGCTGGAAGACAATCTCAAAGAGTGTCTGGGGGTCGGGCAGGCCCCCAATGGTGATGAGGGTCTTCACTGCCCAGTAGAAACAGCGAACATAGCTGAAAGAGGAGATAAGGGAGGATTCAGTCAGTGCACTGGCCCTCAGTGGCCAGAGATGGGTGCTGGTCCAGAAACACCCCAGATCTATCTTGAAAACCTTCTCTCACAGCAGAGCCCTGAGATTTGTGGAAAGGTTCCCAAGCTAATTCTGGTTTGAAGGTGACCCAGTCTCAGCCATATTGTCAGCTCTATTCCCAGTGTGGAAACTCAGAGATAACTTGGTGGTGCTGGCAGTAGAGTGGAGCCCCACAAATCCCCTAAGGTCCCCTGTCCTTTCCTTCCACATCCATTTCTCCCTATACTCCAGCCCCTTTGCTACTCTGATGTGCAGATTCTTGAAAGGCAGAGCAAATTACACTTGCATTTTTGTTTTGCTTTGGCTTTTGGGCCATAACCTGAAGTTCTCAGTACTAACTCCCAGCTCTATGGTCAGAGATCACTCCTGGTGGTGTGTGGGGGACCATACGTGGTTGAGTGAGCTTGGAATATTCTATTTGAAAAGGCTCCCGTAACAATCAATTTTTGCATCAGAGTAACCCTTGACAGCCAGGGTCTGAATCAGAGTATCAAGGTTTGAATACAAGTATCCCTAGACAACCAAAGTTGAGCCAGAAAAATCAGTGATTAATTAAGATATCTATACAATTAAATTATTGTACTGTTACTGCTTGTGATTTCTTTTTCTTTCTTTCTTTCTTTCTTTCTTTCTTTCTTTCTTTCTTTCTTTCTTTCTTCTTTCTTTCTTTCTTTTCTTTTCTTTCTTTCTTTCTTTTTTATTTGTTTTTTTTTTGTTTTGTTTTGTTTTTGGGTCACACCCAGCAGCACTCAGGGGCTACTCCTGGCTCTATGCTCAGAAATCACTTCTGGCAGGCTCTGGGACCATATGGGATACTGGGATTTGAACTACCATCCTTCTGCATGAAAGGCAAATGCCTTACCTCCATGCTATCTCTTCGGCCCACTGCTTGTGATTTCTATATAAACTGCTTGAAGATTTGATACGGGGTCCTTGACAAGACTCCCTATTTGGATGAGGCTTGAACCTCGGTTAACCGAATAAACTCCCTTTTGCACCTTGCATTATTGGAGTTGGTCTTTGACTCTCAGCACCACATGGTGTCAACTCGAACCCTAACACCAGGGATTGTACTCAGCTCAGTCACAAGCAAGGCAAGCACCTTAGTAAGCCACTGTACTATTTCTTGGGCTCCATACACTTGGAAGATGATCTCTAAGGTTATCAATTATGACACTCCCCTGACCCACCCATTTCCAGATGGAGAAACTTGGGTCCCAAAGGAAAAGAAGGCCCATTCACATCACCAGCTGCCTCACTGCAGAGCTGGCAGAGGTGTCATCTGCTTGTTGAACTGTCCCTGCCTTCAGCGTACCTTGGATATAGGTGCATAAACCTTGGTACAGGGAAGCCTGGAAGTTCTGGGTGTCACTGTGTATTGTTAGGTTACAGAAAGAGGCAGAGGAAGCCCCTTAGAACTCTGCACCTCCCGACTGTGCCCTCCAGTGTTCAGCCAAGGAAGTGCCTGTGACTTCCTGCTTTCCTGTATCCAGGGGTCTCAAACTTGCGACCCTCGGGCCGTTTGCGGCCTTCCGTACAACATTTTGTGGCCCTGCCCTAGAGGAATCTTTTTTGTTTTGTTTTGTTTTAGTTGTTTGGGTCACACTCCCCAATGTTCAAGGCTTACTACTGACTTTGCACTCAAGGATCACCCCAACTTTGCCTCCTGCAGCCCCCAGGTAAATTGAGTTTGAGAGTGTATCCCATCCCCAGCCCCCTGCCAGGGCACAAGGGGCTGTTCAATGTACCCACACCTCAAACTCCTCACTCAGACCCTGCAGCTGAGACACTGAGACACTGTGTCCCTGCAGCTGCCAGACCCTCCACTCTGAGAAAAACCTTGGCCTGAATCCTGGGGAGCCCTTCTGGGTTTTCTAAAGTCCTGGAGACAGAGGAGCTGAAGTCAGACCTACAGAAGCACCCCAGCTCTGCCTGAGAGTGGTTAGGGCTGCCCCCTGGCATGTACTGGCCCATCAGGAAACATCAGCACCCAGTTGTTGCTGTTGCTGGTAGGAGCCACCTCTGCTGGCTGGGGACAAAGGTGTCTGCAGAAGTTCCAGATCTGATGGGTGCAGGCAAGACAACTGCAATGGGGATGGAAATAGGAAGCAGAGGTCTTGGGAGAGTTAGTGTAGAGGGGTCTGCCTTCAACAATCCTCAGGCCTGAGCAGGGCTCTTGTCTCTTTCCACCCACCCCTTTGTACCCTCCCCTGCACTAATTCCTACCTGAAGGCCAGTCAGGAAGGTGCTGTCATATCATATATGACCACTAGAGGGCGTATGATGCCATCTTCCAGGAGATACCAGGTCGGCACTTTATCCAGAAGCTAGGAGAGGGCCTATGGACCACACATCCAATGGCACGTTTTGGGAACTTCCTTACAACCCTTACATTTCCCATAATTCTGGGTTTTTGGGAGCCCCCAAGACCCTGCAGGATGAAGATTACAACTGTGTAGAAACTCAAACCCCAGACCCTAAGCCCTTCACTAATGGCAATTTGGGGACCCAGGTTCTCTGAGGAGGAACTTCTAAAACACTTCCACACACATACTAGCTGTGTTTAGGACTTGGGATTTCATCTGGGAAAGGGTCCAGTTGCCAAGATGGCCAGTTCTCACCCCTCTATGCTTGTTCCTTCCTGGCCTTTCTTTCTGACCCCCTCCCCCAGTCCTAGCTCAGGGGGAAAGGAGTAACTCTGAGCTTGGTGGAGCACAGTCCCCCTTGAAGACTCTAAAGAAACCTCATACATCTCTTTAGAAAATCAGCACCTCCTCACAATGGAGCTCAGATGTTGGGAAAATGCGAGTGACCCCTTCAATCTCTAGACTCCATTTCCTGTCTGGTGACACCACCTGTCTGTCCTACCACCGAGTCCAGGATGTAGGGGGCCTGACTAAAGCTGATCCAGTGTGGGTCAGATGTGTCACATGCTTGAGTTCCTGCACAGCAGACCACACCACAGTTCTACCTCAGGTTCCAAGGGAGAGAACATTCAATCAGAAAATAGAGGCTTCCGGGGCTGGAGAGATAGCATGGAGGTAGGTCGTTTGCCTTGCATAGAAGGACAATGGTTGGAATCCCGGCATCCCATATGGTCACCCGAGCCTTCAGGAGCGATTTCTGAGTGTAGAGCCAGGAGTAAGCCCTGAGCACTGCCAGGTGTGACCCTCCAGAAAAGAAAGAAAGAAAGAAAGAAAGAAAGAAAGAAAGAAAGACAGAAAGAAAGAAAGAAAGAAAGACAGAAAGAAAGAAAGAAAGAAAGAAAGAAAGAAAGAAAGAAAGAAAGAAAGAAAGAAAGAAAGAAAGAAAGAAAGAAAAGAAAGAAAAAGAAAGAAAGAAAGAAAGAAAGAAAAGAAAGTAGAGGCTTCCAGTGAGCAAGGCTTAATGACAAGCTTAAGTTCTCCCTTCTTCATAGAAGGGCCCCCTGCCCATAGAGACTGAGAATGAGTAAATGTTTGAGTCACAGCTCAAGAGCTGAATATCAGTAATATCAGAAGCCCCCCTCCTGCCTGCCTGAATGCCCCCAATCAATCACCCTGTGGAGGTGGGCCTTCCCATCCTGGCAGTTCCAGAGGAACCCCACAGAGGGCATCTTTCCTGAGAACTCAGGGGATGTTTGAGAACAGCCGCTATACCACAAGGAGCCCAGTGTATTCTGGTGCCAACTAGAAGCTAGTGCCCAGGGACATCAAAGAGTTGGCAGCTGGTTTGTGAGGCTTTCCAGATTCTGGGGCTCATCTGAGGGGACTCCCTGAGCACCCTCTAGACCTGGCGCGGGCTGGACATGGGCCAGCTAACCCTTTCCATTCCCTCTTCCAGGATCTGTTCAGGTCTGTTCAAGAAACAGAGACCCAGAAAGGAGACTCCAACATCTGATGCCAGCAGGGGGCCCTCTGGGCTGCACCTTGGCCTTCATCCTGCCCCACCCTACCTACATTGACCTTGCTTGGCTTTTGGGCTCTAATTGTTCTGTTCCCTCCCTGGCACAGCTGTTTCCTGCCTGCCCTGCCACCTGGGGCTACTTACTTCCTGAGATCCCAGTCTAAGAAGCAGCTTCCCATGGCTACTCAGATCTTTAAAATTTGGGGGGAGTGTGTCTGTGTGAGGGGAGCCCTGCTCTTTCGGAATGACTTTTCTGTAACACTGAAACTAGATTATCGAAAAATGGTTCTTGTTTAGGAAACTTCTGCTTTCCCAGAGCTGAAGGATAGAACAATTTAGCCTCAATTTCCCCTTTTCCTGAAGCTCAACACTTCCTTTGTTTACGTTCATAGATGACATGAGAGCATCTCAGAAGACTCAGGGGACTGCAGAATTTATTATCTGTGCTGGGGCCCACTTCCTACTGAAGCCCTGTAAATATCCCACCTGTGAATAAGCAAGATGATTGGTTGGGTGATGAGTACCCTTCTTTCAATCTGCCAGCTAGTTGCCTTCTGAAAAGAATCTGTTAGATAGTAAGGGTGTAAGGATTGGAGCGATAGTGCAGCAGTAGGGTGTTTGCCTCGCATGCAGCTAATCCAGGACGGACCTCGGTTCGATTCCTGGCCTCCTCAAGCCAGGAGCGATTTCTGAGCGCATAGCCAGGAGTAAACCCTCCGCATCACCAGGTGTGCTCCCCCACAAAATAAAACAAAACAAAATATGTAAGGGTGTGAAGTGGGGGGTGGCACCAGGGATCGAACCCAGACCTCATGCCTGCCCAGGAATGATCCTTGAGTATAGAACCAGGTGTGGTCCAATAGCAAACAACAAACAGTGCGTCTAAGCATGTGCTAGGAGGTGGCAGTTGGCCTCATTGGGTTTTCCAGCCATTGTTTGCCTATGAACTAGATTACGAAGGCCCTGCAACCTAGCACAGAGTAGGGTTTAGCCAGCAAAACACACATCACTAGGAGTCCATCTCCATCTCTTGGGTGCTGAGATTCCACCTTCCTATAGGGACGGATCTGAGTGCAGCAGCACCGAGAAAAGAAACAATGTGAGCACAAGGTGGCCATGAGGTCCCAGCTCTGCCATACTGAGCATGGCCTGATTGCTGCTGCTCTCCCTCACAGATGGGACAAAGTACAGGAGTGGCACTGCCCACTTGCCTAACCTCTGGGCTGTTAAGGATCCTTCCAGCAGGTTCTGTTCAGGTCAGTACCCACTGCACCAGGCACATGACAGGGGCACAGGAAGCAAAAGCTTAACAGTGACTTGGAGCAGCAGCCCCTGAACCCCCACATGTCAGTGGTGCCTTGGGACTACGAAGGCAGTGCTAAGACCCTCGGGGTGCCTGTGCCCGGGTGAGGACTCCGACAGGGCACTGGGCTCACCTGTTGCCCACGCCATCGTAAACCCAGGTTGTGGAGCCGATGCCCTGGTAGCTGGAGGCCCAGTAGTAGAGGCAGGAGTTGACATGGAGACTGAAGAGCAGGTAGGTGGTGGTCCTGATGACCCTGGGGAGCACAGAGACACTGGGCAGCCACTCAGCTTGGCCCTGGCCAAGGGGGAGCAGCCAGGAGCTGGACTGGTCCCCAGAGGATGTGACCAGGAGTGGGGCTTAAGCACGTGGGTGTGTGGCCTGAGCTATAAGTGTGGGCTCTGAAGGAGGCAGGGGACATGGGCCGCAGGAGAGGGCCAAGTACATGCAGAGAAGGCTGTTCTGAGAGAGATGTTGAAATGCCCCACCCCACCCCTGCTTGCTGGCCATCTTGAGACCCTCCCTCACGAGTCGCAGGGACAGATTTGTCCTGTTTTCAGATCATCCCTGATATAGGGGAGTCTGTTCCCTGGACTGAAACAAAAGGAGGCCCAGCTTCCTGAAGCAGAGAGCAGGAAGTGTCCAGCTCTGGGCTTGCTCAGAATGGGGGAAGTAGAGTACCCCAGGCTCCTCACAGCAAACAGTGCTTTGGAGAGAAGCCGGAAGAGGCTGATCTTCTGTGGGGAAGGGCCTCCTGCAGGGACAGGGTGGAAGTGGGAAGCAAAATGGGGGCAGAAAACAACCCCTCCCTTTGCCCCACCAAAGTCCTTGCATATACACAAAAGCAGCTATGTGTGCAGGTGCATATATGTGCGCACATGTCTGCACTGAACATGTACAGATGTACTGTGACTACCGGTTGTGCATCACAAATGTTTATGTGTGTCTGTATTGTGTGCTTTGTGCATAGACACATGTGTGCCTCTATGTATGTATCATGTAAGTTGTTTATGTGTGACCACATAGGTGCTCTGCACATGTGTACCTGTGTGAGTCTGTGTATTTGTGTGTGTGTTGGATGAGTGTGCATGTATATGCGTGCATGGGGACTCACCTGTAAACGTAGGCCTTGCTGAGAATGGCTTCCAGCCGGTTGTTAAATTCGAAGAAAGCCAAGTACTAGGAGAAAGAGGCAGGAGGTTTAGGGTAGCCAAACCCTTTGTGGCACCATGCCCCCCACCCTCTGATCCATTCTGCCCTTCATGAGAACTGAGCCTATTTCCTGCCCTTTGGTATGAGGGTACCGAAATGTGGCCTCAGATTCAAGGTCCTGAGTTCCTGCAATAAGGGAACAAAGACTCCATGGACACATCTGATGAGTACCAGGTCCTTCATGCAGCCATCAAGTTTTCACAATTGGCATGATTCCAGGGCACTCCCAGGCCTTTGGGTGTCTGTCATGAAACTTTTAAGGGTATATGCATTCCAGGCTTATTTACTTTTTCATTTACTTCTTTTTTGGAAGGTACACCCAGCAGTGCTCATGGATCACTTTTGGGGGGAGCATCAGGGAAACATATGGGGTACCAGGAATCAAACCCAGATTGGCTACATGCAAAACAAACTGAACTATCTCTCCAGTTACTCACAGCTTACTTTTTTTTTCTTTTTCTTTTGTGTTTTGGACACAGCCCGAAGTGCTCAGGGATTACTCCTAGCTCTGTGCTCAGAATTTGCTCCTGGCAGGCTCAGGGGACCATATGGGATGCCAAGAATCGAACCCAAGTCTGTCCTGTGTCTGCCGTGTGCAAGGCAAATGCTCTACCGCTGTGCTATCTCTTCGGCCTCTCACAGTTTACTTCTAAGAAAATTATTTTCATTAAGAAGCAGCGTCCTGGGGCCGGGTAGGTGGCGCTGGAGGTAAGGTGTCTGCCTTGCAAGCGCTAGCCAAGGAAGGACCGCGGTTCGATCCCCCGGCGTCCCATATGGTCCCCCCAAGCCAGGGGCGATTTCTGAGCACATAGCCAGGAGTAACCCTTGAGCGTCAAACGGGTGTGGCCCAAAAACAAAAAAAAAACAAAAAACAAAAAACAAAAACAAAAACAAAAAACAAAAAAACAACAACAACAACAAAAAAAAACAAAAAACAAAAAGAAGCAGCAATCCTAACCCCAACCTTCTAGCCTTCAAAAGCTTCTTCTTTTTTTTTTTTTTTTTTTTGTGGTTTTTGGGTCACACCCGGCAGTGCTCAGGGGTTATTCCTGGCTCCATGCTCAGAAATTGCTCCTGGCAGGCACGGGGGACCATATGGGATGCCGGGATTCGAACCGATGACCTTCTGCATGAAAGGCAAACGCCTTACCTCTCTGCACACATATTTTCTGATGCCTTGGTGAAGATTCCCTAAGAGGCAGGTATGTGGCAATTTATTCCAATTTTATTCTTTGTTTTGGGGCCACACCCAGTGGTGCTCAGGGCTTATTACTCCTGGCTCTGTACTTAGGGATTACTCCTGGCAGGACTTAGAGTTCCAACCATATGTTGTGCAGAAATTAAACCTGGATCAGCCACATGCTAGGCAAGTTCCCTACCACTGTGCGATGGCTCTGACTCTGATCTTGTTCTAATTTCACCTGGAGTTCATACAGACACACAGACCTGTGCATCCCTCCCCTAGCATTCCCAACTGTGTTAAATGCAAGGTGCCCTCACATCACAACCCTATGTGAGCCAAGACAGGGGGTCACACCTCTAATCCCACCTGGTCACACATGACCTGGGGAGCCTAGATTCCTGCATACAGGTTCCAGAGCAGCCCCACCCCTGGGACTCCCAGGCCAGCCCTAGAAGACCCTTATCCATTCTCCCCCTTTTTCTCAGTTCTGATGCTCAGAGGCCCTGTCCAAGCTTAATTTGACATGTTGGTTTCCTCTTCCAGGGGGTGCTATATTCTATCCACTTTCTCATCCCACTTTCTTGCTTAGCTCTTCCCTTGTCTCTGGTGGGGTGGAAAAGGTAACAAACACCCACAATAAAGGGTTTCAGGGTGCCGAAATGATAGCACAGCAGGTAGGGTGTTTGCCTTGTACATGGCCGAACCCAGGTTCAATCCCCGCATCCCATGTGGTCACCTGAAACTACCAGAAGTGGCTTCTGATCACAGAATCAGGAGTAACCCCTGAGCTCTGCCAGGTGTGGCCCAAAAACCAGAGAGAGAGAGAGAGACAGAGACAGAGAGAGACACAGAGACAGAGAGAGACAGAGACAGAGACAGAGAGACAGAGAGAGACAGAGAGAGATGTTGTCTACCCCAACCACATGAAAGTAGGTATCATTGGCCTTTGTCACTGGGGCCTCTTACTGAACACTGGTTACCCCAGTGTTGCCCCAGCAATACTGAAGCATGTCTGAGTGTACGACCAAGTCTCTTTGGGGGTGCTTCTCGACTCTTGTGATCTCGGGAAAACCACACACTTTCCCAGCCTCAGTTTCTCCATCACTGACAAGGAGACCATCATAATATAGACACAAGGTCAGCTTCTCTAGGAAGGATTCAAATCTCAGGCTTAAATCCAGATTCGACTCCTTCCTTCCTGTGTGACCTCGGTGAGTACACAGACCTCTCTGTGCCTCAGCCCTTCTCATCTGTAAATTGGGGCATCTTTCTCACCTCCTGGGACTTGCTCCTGAGGAGCAAGCAGCTGTAAGGTTCCACAGAAGCACTAACCGTGGGCCGGGACCCTGGAATCTCACCTTTAAGCAGCGGGGCAGGCGAAGGAGGGGATTCACACCCACTTTCAGGTAGAAAAAGTCCAAAGGTAGGAGGCAGAGCACGTCCATCTGAAACCCAGTGCACCCAGAAGTGTAATGCCGACAAGTGGCAGGGGTCTCCACTTCACAGAAGGCTACCCATGAAGGTCGAGCACCCACCAACAGCTCATGCAAGTCCTGGGAAACCACGTCCCCAGGTCTCTCCAGAGATATCCCCCCCACCAAGGGGCCCCCAGCACACACCTTAAAGCGGCGAGATTTCAGATAATTGACGCGCATCTCCTTCTTGTCCGTCTGGAAGAGAGCAGGATGGCACCTGTGAGTTTGATACTGGTGCAGGCATCAGCAGGGATCCCCGCCCAGGCCCCAGAGGCACCCAAAGAGGTTTCTGTGGAGCATCAGGAAAGCCTGGGGTCTGCACGTGGGGAGGTGGAACCCTTGGGGAGATCGTGGCCAGGCCCCCTAGTTGCAGCCCGCAGTCCTCGAATGGGTGGGAAGCAGGATGCGGGTCCTAGGCCTCATGCCTGCACCCTTTGTGCCTTATTGCTCAGAAGTTGCCTTGGATGAGCCAGGAAAGAGGCTGTCCTTGACTTTTCTGCACAAAGAGGGAGGGGGCAGGCACTGGAAATTGGGAAGATGACCCACCCAAGAAGGTGGGTACCACCCTTTCTGCCTCCACATTCTCCTTCTCACTCCAGAACACAGATTCTTGAGCTGAGCCAAGCCACTTGCTCTTTGCGGGCCCTCCATGGAAGATCAACTGTTAGCAGTTCCCTAGCCAGTCTCCTACAGCTTAATCCACTCATCTAGCAAGGTCATGCCATGGAAACATTCAGTCCCCATCATACAGGTGAGAAAACCGAGGCACAGAGAGGTGTGGAGCTAGTTGCAGAGACACTGAGATTTGAACCAGGTCCTCTAGCATCGATGGTCCTTCTCCACCTCTAATTCCATCAGGTGCCCCAGGGGCCATTTCACTCATGAGTGACACAGATCTTTATTGTGGTGCCAGAGTTCAAATCTAGGCTTCCTGAATGCAAGGTAAGAGCTCACTGAGCCTTTTCTTCCTTTTAAAGTATGTTTTCATGACTTACAATAGTATAACAAAAGTATAACTTTACAATAGTATATAAATCTTAGGGTTGGGATTTTTTTTTTTTTTTTGGGTCACAGCTGGCAGCGCTCAGGGGCTACTCTTTGCTCTGCACTCAGAAATCGCCCACCTGTAGGCTCGGGGGACCATGTGGGATGCCGGGATTTGAACCACCATCCTTCTGCATGCAAGGCAAATGCCCTACCACTGTGCTATCTCTCCAGCCCTGCAGTGTTTAGTTTTTGTTTTTTTGTTTTGTTTTTTTGTTTTGTTTTTGGGCCACACCCGGCAGTGCTCAGGGGTTACTCCTGGCTGTCTGCTCAGAAATAGCTCCTGGCAGGCACGGGGGACCATATGGGACACCGGGATTCAAACCAACCACCTTTGGTCCTGGATCGGCTGCTTGCAAGGCAAACGCCGTTGTGCTATCTCTCCGGGCCCAGTGTTTAGTTTTTGATGCTCAGGACTTACTGGGTTTGCAGCCTTGGCAAGCTTGATCTAACGTAGATCAGTTGCATGCAAGGCAAATGCTTTACCATTGTTCAAGCTCTCTGGCCACCAGGCTATGAATCTTGCATTACAGTTTCTCACACGTGAGCACTACTGGAGATGATATAGATCCATCAACCACTCGGAAGATAAAGCACCAGTGGCAAATGTACCTGAGATTTCCTGGTTCATTTCTCTTGTCTACTGCAGCATGGGGGCTGGGGTGTCAATCTCCTGAAGACACTGGCTGTTGGATTTGTCCCCAGCAACTGTCCTCCTCACACACACACACACACACACACACACACACACACACAACACACACACACACATCTGCCTGGGACTCACAATAATGTCCCCCCCTCTGACAAACTGCAGGCGCAGCTGGAAGACGGTGATGTCCAAGAGGTAGATGAGATCACACAGGTAATCCATCATCATCCACAGGTGGATGTTGTCTGGCCTCTGGAAGGGGAAGGCCCAACGCACAGGGATCAGCCAGAGGTTCCAGTTCCAGGCCAGCACCACGAAGAACAGCCACAAGATGTACATCAAGTCTGTGGGGCAGGAAAGCTGGTTCAAGCCAGAGCTTCACCCCAGAAAATGCTCCCCACTGTGGGATGGCATCAGGCTATCTCCTCCGGGCTTTCCCACTCTTCACCAAGCCCGACACTCAGCATTCCCATTAACAGGGGAGGGGCTCATACTTCTTTAGATTTAGAAATACATCACTGGGGGGTTGGAGCTGTGGGGTAGGGTACTTTCATGCATGTGGCTAACCTTGATTTCATCCCTAGCATCTCATATGTTCCCTCATATCCTGTTAGTAAGGAATCTTCAACCAGAAGTAACCCTTGAGCACTGTTGGGTGTGGCTTCCAAACAAACAAACAAAATCTCTGTAGTTATAATCCTGAGAAATCAGAATTCTCTGAGGTGGGAAAGGGGGCTTTATTAAGTAACAGACAAGTAACTAGAATCTCCTTTTTTTTTGTTCTCATGGGCATTTTTTTTTTATTTTTCAGGCCATACCCGTTTGATGCTCAGGGGTTACTCCTGGCTAAGTGCTCAGAAATTGCCCCTGGCTTGGGAGGGACCATATGGAACACCAGGGGATCGAACCACAGTTCTTCCTTGGCTAGCGCTTGCAAGGCAGACACCTCTAGCGCCACCTCGCCGGCCCCTCTTGTGGGCATTTTTGAAAGTGTATTTCTTGCCTTAGTAAACAATAAACAAAATAAAGACAGATGGGTGTATGGGAAGTGAAGAGAAGGTTGCTGTCTGCATGAAAGATCAACAGATTCTCAGAGGAATGAATGGACAGATGGAAAATGGATGGATAAATAGAAGGATGGGTGGAGGGATAGATGATTGGAAGGAAGGATAGAGAAATGGATGAATGATAAATGGATGGGAGGGCAGATAGAAGAATGAATAAATAGAAGGATGGATGGAGGAGTAGATTGATGGATGGATATGTGTCTCATTCTAGGGATTTTATAATATATTTCGTTCAGCTTTGGTTTGGGGGTCCACACCTGACAGTGCTCAAGGACTAATCCTGATTTAGGGTTTGGGGCCAATCCTGGCAGTGACCAGGGTACTGTGTAATATCAGGGATTAAAACCCAGACCTCCTATATGTTTGCTGATCATTCTCTCCAGCTACTCAACTTACTTGTGAGAAACAAACCTTGGACATCTCTAGCCTCCTTGCTTCTTGTGCTGTCTCCCTCCATCCTGCCCACTCCATCTCTCCTGACTTCTCATTGCAAAGTGCAACATCCAGACTTACTGGTGAGTGGGTCAATGCTCTGGGGAAACTGGTACTTCTTCCAGGGTCGACGCTTGAACTTGCAACACAGCATGTTGCAATAATGTTCCTCTTCCTGCTGCTCTGCCTCAGCTGGCTTTGCCTCTGAGGCTGGCTCAGGGGGTTTTTTGGATGGAGCTGTGGATGACACAGGTAATACTTTAACCCAGCCCTCAGTCTTGGATGGCCAATGAGGATGCAAAGAGAGGCTCACAACTGCAGACTCTGCTGCTAGTCATCAAACTCTGGTCAGTTCTGTGTGTGAAAGAAAGGCCATAGCCTAGAGACAACCCCACAACTCTGAAGCACAATCTGAACCTAGAAACTCTCCCAGCTTCCAATGGCAGGAGCTCCCCAGACGAGGAGTTTCTGGACATGCTGGACTTTTGAGTTATGGTGGTGGTGGTGGTGGTGGTGGTGGTGGTGGTGGTGTGTGTGTGTGTGTGTGTGTGTGTGTGTGTGTGTGTGTGTTTGGATTTCGTTCATTTCCTCTAGAGAACTGCAGCATTTTATCCCACCCAACTAAGAAGACACAAGTGTCTGGGGTTCTAACTCAGAGCTGAAATCTCAGCTCCTTCCTTTCAAACAGAGCCTGGCACGGGAGTCCAGCCTCCCCACCCTCGCTGCTGAGGCTCATTGGTACTGGTCATTTCTCTAGAGCTATTTCTACCGTTAGAGCTGTGACATCAGACTCTGCTAGATCTGCCTTTGGCACCATGAGACACAGTTGACCTCTGAGAAAACTAGATGCCTTCCCAGATCCAGAGAGGATCATTTTTACTTCCTTCTAGCAGGAGGAAAGCATGAAAATTTCAGGTAAGAAAGTTATAACAGCCCTCCAGATGATCAAGACTGTCTTGTCCCAGAGCAAGTCATGAACGTGATCTGTGTGGCAGACCAGGGACACATCTCAGAGTGACCTGCCTGCTGGTGAAAGATATGGAGGATCCATGAGGGGCTGGCCCTGGGGCTGGAAATGCAGAGCACAGTTGAGTCACTGACTCAACCCAGACCTTCCCTCCCTTCTTCCCTTCCAGCAACAGGATTTGCTGCAGTTCAAAACCTGCATACACAGGACCTTATAGCCACAGGTTGGATCTGGACTTCTCTTATGTACCTCAATCAATTCCTTGAGTCACAAGACTTTACAGAGGATAATAGAGTCTACCCCAGCTCTGGACTCACAGGGCTTAGGACTCTCCTCATCAGAAGTAACATCCGGGTCAATGAGCTTCTCCTTCACCTTCTCTGTCCGCTCTTTGAAGAGCTTCACCAACTCCTGGAGTCGGTCATTGATGACTGCACTGTTCTGGCTGGCTGTGGAGGCTGCGCGGTCCTGGCCACTGGAAAGTAACACACGTGTTGAGGCAGGTGGAGTGAGAGGGGATCTCTGTGTCCCCAGGGAAGAGCCTGGGCCCAAAAGAGGAAGTTCTAGATGGTCCCCTTTCTCATTCAGAAACCTCAAACCCACTTTAACTTGTCCAGGGGTGCTCAGTCTTGGGGTTGACCCAGATCACATTGGCACCAATGGTACCAGTGGAAAAGCTATGACTGCTCTTCTAATTTAGGGGGAAAACTTAGGACTGTTGGGCTCAGTTGAGATTCCCATGAGGTGCTAAGTCTAGAAGAGAGCAGGGAGAGGTGAGGTAGGCTGCTCTCCTTAGGCTTAGAGAAATGGAAAGGCCAGGGCATGAGAGAGATCAAGGAGGGGAGAAAGAAGAGGCAGACAGTAATTTAGAGGCACAGTCACAGAGGCATATCTGATCCACATAGCTAACAACCTAGCAAGCAGAAGCTCTAAAACTCCAATAATCAAATTGAAGAATGGTCTGTCCAGGAGGCAGACTGCGGGGTGGGAGCCTGGGACAAGGTGAAGGAAAGTCACACTGGTGGTTAGATTGGTGCTGAAACATCATATGCTTAAAACTCTATTATAAACACCCTTTGTAAATCTGGTACAGCCATTTTTTTAATATTTTAAAGAAAATAAAACAACCAGATGGAATGCCCAGGTAGGCTGCTCCATCTGCCAGCTCCATACTTTGACTTCAGGAACTATACCTGGTGTCCAAGACGAGAGTCCAAGACAAACAAGGCCAGAAGCCTACCTGCTGTCCAACGACCAATGCCTACTGCCCCCTTGGGGTGGGACCTGAGGGGCCTCCTCACAATCATCTCTCCATGAATGAGTGTCAAATGGGCCTTTGCAGATCTTATTTAAAAGGCCATAAAGTTCAGGTTAGTGTCTCTCCTGTGCTTAGTGAGGCAGTGTATTAGTGAGGCAGAGCAGTTTCCCCTGGGGAGGCAATCAGGGGCGGGTCTCCACAGGGTTCCCTCCAGGCAGGATCCCATTTCGAGGTGTGGAGATGAATGCTGGACCTGGTGTGTTTCTGGAGAGCATCAGCAGTTTGGACCCATAGTGTCCAGTCCCTTACTCCACCTAAGCCAACCCCCACTCCTCCTTTGCTTCAAAGCCCCGAAGGCTTGGATTAGAATCTGAGCATGGACACCTGTGACAACTCCTTTTATTTTGTTCATGGGTCACACTTGGCATTGCTCAGAGCTTACTACTGGCTTTGAACTCAGAGATCACTCCAGGACTCAGGGGACAACATGGGGTGTAGAGGGTCAAACCCAGGTCTCAAATCTCCCCGAATGGGGGGCTGAAGTGATGGCACAGCAGATTAGGCATTTGTCTTGCATGCCACAGACCTAGGTTTAATACCCCAAAATCTCATATGGTCCCCCAAGCACAACCAAGAATGATACCCAGGCGCTGAGCAGGAGTAACCTCTAAGAACCATTGGATGTGACCCCCAAATAAACAAACAAAAATTTCCATTATTCCAGCCCTTGGCATATGTCCCATATGAGGGACACAGGCTCAGAGCCCCTCACAATCATGTCACAAACCAGCTACATCTCAGCCACTGACACTCCCCAGGGCCCTCTGTCTGGGTTCTGGGACCACTTTAATTTGACATTCAAACATCTGCTGCAAATTTCAAACAGCTTCTGGGCCTACTGGAAGCAGCCTGTGCAACAAACCCCATCATACTACTAGGAAACCACTGGCAGAGTCAGCTTTGTCATAAAAATATCCCTCTCCCCTCAACTTGCCTCCCCTGACTGCCTATACCCATGCTGCCTCTGACTCTCCGAGGCCCCATCGGTGGCCCTCACTCACTCAGTGCCCTGTGGGGTGGTGGGATCTGACCAGGCAACCACCGGAGACTCGGCAGGAGACATCGCCTTGAGTTCTTCAGCCTCATCATCATGGGAGGGCAGCCGCTTTCTGCAGGAACAAGGACATGGAAAACAGCCTTAGAGAGAGTGGAGGTTCTGGGGCCAGGAGGAAGTGAGCCAACTCTGGGCCTGCAGATCACCTACCCTGTGCTGAAGGGACACCTAAGGATCCTCATTTCTCTACAGGAACACCAAAAATGGGGTGTAACTCATGTGGGCCTTGGATGCTGCATCTGTCTTCTGGTCACACCTGTGTATGTTAGCAGGCAACCCTAATTCTGCAGACATCCCTGCCTCTCTCCAGTGAGAGGCCTGGTATGGTTATTTATACCCCTAGCCTTCTCAGTATCCCCTCTGTAAAATGAGATTTGCCTATTCAACTAAGAAACATTACTAAATTATGTCTTGGCTTCAGCATCTTTCTTCTTCCCCCCACAGTCTAAAGTCCCCTCCCTAAAAATCATCCTCCACTCTCTACAGTCCTCCCAACTACTAGAAAATTCTCGTGGTGGAGGAGTCCATCTTCAGCTCCTGATATAAACTTGGGCAAACCTATCCACTTTTGAAACCCCTGGTTCCCTGTGTGAAGAAGGGTGAGGACTGAGAAACACGAGGTCCCCTGTGTGAAGGATGAAGTTCCCATCCCCAGTCCCCATATGCATGTGGTGCTGCATTTACAGCCACAGGGATCTAGGCCAAAGGTATTTATGTTTGACTCTGTCTAGAATGCTTCCACTGTGATCCCTGTGATCCAGGAGTTCTCCATTAGTATTTATTTATTTATTTATTTATTTATTTATTTATTTATTTATTTGGGGGGTCACACCTAGCAGCACTTGAGTTGCTCTTGGCTCTACGCTCAAAAACCGCTTGAGGGACCATATGGGATGCCAGGATTCAAACCACTGACCTTCTGCGTGCAAGGCAAATGCCTTACCTCCATGCTATCTCTCTGGCCCCTCCATTAGTATTTAAAAGATATGTAGAAGAATAAAATTAAAAGGGTCTTTGTTTTATCCTGGAAGGTTTTGGAATGACCCTATGTCCCCTTTGACTTGTGCGAAATGACAAATCATGGATTCACCTCTTTACACTCTAAAGTAGAACACCAAAAGAGGACGAGGGTTAAAGACCCTATGAGACCCAAACTCAGTTCTGTCCCCTGTCCAGTGTCCCCTCATGAGCCCGATAGCACATGCTGCCCCAGGAAATCCAGAGAATGTCTGACTCAGTATCTCTTATCTGCTCTCCTAGTGTCCAACCTTGTGCTATCTCACATACAGTAGCACTGAGAATCTCTAAAAGCCCAGTGGACAGGTAGTACCTTCTCTTCCTCTCACAGGAAGTCTCAGTGACTTGCTCCAAGTTTCACATCTGATCATTGGAAAGCTGGGTTTCACTCCAACCGATGGCCTTAAGCTGTGAGAATAGCCTTGCTCATACATTCCTCTTAGCCTGTGGTTTCTGTGGCTTTTGGGCTACCTATCAGTCACCCCCAGTTCTCACTCCTCTCTGACTATAGACAACCCCATTGACCCTTAGTATCAGGCATCAGACTGCTCCCCTCAGAGAATTTGGATTCAGGCACTGGCTCCCCAATTTTCTCATCTCATTCAACTCAGCACCTTCTGTAACAACCTTTTATCTGATTACTCATCCTTCATCCCATTTACCAAAGGCAGGAGGCTTGGGTTCTAGTCCCAAGTGATCTTAATTCATCTCTGCCCCATTTATTCCCCCAAACCAGCCTATTTATTTTCCTCCATTTACATAAAAGGAACAGAGCAAGGTAGATCAGATGTCTGCAGCTGTGTGGTTGCCATGTCTTCTGCCATCTGTCTTATTTGCATTATTCAATGATTTAAACCCGAGAATTCATAAATCTATGAGCATTCTTTCAAGACTGAGTATAATAATGACTCTTTTATCCACAAAAAAACCTCAAAGCCCTCAGTTTATCATCTCTAACTACTTCCCTTCTAGCAGGCTCCTCACCTCAGCTGAGAAATTACTCAATGATATTTGATAAAGAGCATAAATGAATGGGGACCAAAGAAAAATAACCATCTTTGAATTCAGCCATGCAGGAGAGCACTGGAAATTCCCCTTAACTTCAATCTAGTCGTTCACAAAGCCTAGACAGCACTTCACAGAATGTGCAATGCTAGCTGCAGCATACCTCTTGATTATTTAACTCAGACTGTTCAAAACCAATTCTAAACACACAGCAACACACTTCTAACTCAAGAGGCTTGTACAATTTTGTGCCCATTTGACCAGGAATGGTGGCCTGGAGAAAGGTACCCAAGGATGGAGAACAGAGACATTTGTTACCAGCAGCACTTTCATAGTGTTCATCAGTTCATCAGTGCTCATCAGTGTTCATCAGTGCTCTCCTAGACAGGGTTTGTGCTGTCAGCTAAGGTGTGAGATACTAGAGGATCACTCACTAGGGAATATGAGGAAGACACTTAGTCACAGGGGAAAGTTTTCACTGTGGTCTTCTACAATTTCCTCTGTCATTCAAATCCACACCAGACTTGGGTCCATAAGCAAAGAGAAGGTGGGAAAGCAGCAATGCAATCTAGTCAGGTGGGATGAAGGTTTTACTAATATTTTTCTGGTGTTGCATGGCACTACTTCATAAAATGGAACACTTCATGCTGAGCACCTTCCTAATCAACCCAGGAGAATGTTGAGGAAGGGGCTTCTTCCTCTTGCTGAGTCTAAGAGATGCCCTGAATCCCACTGTTGACCCCACCTGACTGAATGGCCTGAGACGTCCCGATTCCCTGTTCCACTGTGCTCAATCTCTTCATCTGACCCAGAACCAGTGAGAAAACAAGAGATACTGAGAAGGTGACCTGTGGGTGCTGGCGGCTGAGCCTGGGACTGCAAGGGTATCCGATTTGGCGGGAGACGGTGGCGGTAGCTCGGGTGAAGCCGGCTTCTCCTCCACAATCAGAGGCTGGAGGTCAGCGTCCGCATCCTCCACCTGCACTTCTGGGTGATGCTTTGTGGCAGGCACTTAGGAAGAGGAAGAAGTGAACAGAGTGAGAAGTCAGGATGGGAGTCTAGGGTACCCATGAAGAAAGCAGGCCTGGGGGAGCAGAGAGTTTCATGCAATGGCCAGGAGAGCAACATGCAGGGTCGACCTGAGGGTGTGGCCACCCCAGTCACCTTCCAGGAACCAAAGAAGATTCCCTGAGACCTCAGAAGCTGCAAGGGCACCCAGACATAGCCTGACTTTTCTGAGGCTAGAGAAGCTTCAGGAACCTGGGGTTGTGTTGTAAGGAGCCCTGTCTAGAGCCTGGCCTAACACAACCCACTTCCGTCTCTGCACCTCATTTTCTCCATCTACAGATAGGGTGGTCCTACCTTTCCAGGACCATGGTGGAAAGAATGGAGGGAACCAGTCCTGGCAGGTGGTGAATGGAACACTCCAATGCTTTCTCCAATCAGGGGTGACAGCTCCCCATTGGGGTATAGTTAGTTCCCCATTGAGGTACCCTTTAGATAGGTCCTTATTTTCTGTATGTGACAGAAGCCCCCACATTTATCAGTTTAACTCTCTCCTACACTGGGAGGATCAGGAGTTTTGTTGGGGGCCAGGGTGTGGCCCATGGCTTGGAGACAAGGACTGTGTGCATCAGTCTAGCCCCAGAAAGAGCCCAGCAGAAGTTGAAGGATTGGCTGGTGCTTCATTCCTGATATCCAGTCTGAGTCCATCCAAGTACATGTAGAGAAGAAAAGCAGGGGACATTTTGGCAATTCAACAAGAGATGTTCCAGGCCATAAAGAGTAAGAGGGTCGCTCTCCTCACCTCAGCTCACCTCCTCTCAGACCTGAAGGTGGGCTGGAGATGGGCAGAGAAGACCTAGGAGAAGGATCCCACTTACAGAGTCCTGGCACCTCTCCTCACAAACTGTACCTCCCCCATCCCACCCCAGACTATAGAAAGTACCACCCCGTACCGTCAAAATGATGTTCTTGGGTCCAAAATGATAGCAGAGAAGTATACAATTGCTTTGTATGTGGACAACATTTGTTTGGTCCTGGCACCACATATAGTTCCCCAGTAATGCCTGAGGTCACTCCTAAGCACAGAGCCAGGAGTAGCCCCTGAGCACTTCTGGGTATAGCTGAGAAAGAGAGGGGGGGAGAAAGAGAAAGAGAGAGAGAGAGAGAGAGAGAAACATAGAGATACAGAGAGACAGAAAGACAGAAACAAAGACAGAGAAACAGAGGTAGAGACAAAGGAGAACAGGGGCCAAAATGATAGCACAGTGGGTAAGGAGTTTGCCTTGCACGCAGCTGACCCAAATTTGATCCTTGACATCCCATATGGTCACCCAAGATTGTCAGGAGTAATTCCTGAATGCAAAGTCAGGAGTAACACTTCAGAGCCACCAGGTGTGGCCCAAAACCCACCCCCCAAAATGAAATGAAACAAAAAGGAAAAGAAAAAGGGGGGAGGAGAGAAAAAGAAAAAGAGAGGAGAGAAGAGAGAGGAGAGAGGAGAGAGAGTGAGGAGAAAGGAGACAGAGAAAGAGAAAAGAGGAAAGATAAAGAAAGAGGAGACAGAGTAGAGAATAATAAAGAAGTGAAAGAGAAAGAGAGATTGCTTTATCAGGGGTAGGTGCACCCTGCATCCTGTGGGGTGCAAGATCTCACAACTTGCATGGCCTCTAGAGAAGGGAATGGTTCTCCTAAACTTAGAATTTTATTTTCCACCAGCTTGACAAAGTGGGAACTCAAACAAAAAATGAAATTAGTTTTGCGCATACTGATTTATAGAATGAGGATAATGTCATTAAAATATAAAAATAAACACTGCACAACTAAAGTGGTTTGTGGGGAGTAATGTCATTTGCCATCCAGCACTTCCTGTATACCTGCATCATTTGTCTTATTAAATCCCCAATACTGGGCAGAGCTGCTCTTGGGCTCTGGTCAGGGCTGTGATGCTGGCTGGCTGAGGGAACCCAAGTACAGAAAGGCAGAAACTCGACAACAGAACAGGCTTGAACTCAGGCCTCCTGGATCTCAAGATTCAGCTCTTACCCCAGGCTGAACCCAGACCTGCACACACAAGGAGATTGTTTCTGAAGAAACATAATGGGACATCATGCCATGTGGGTGAAAAGCAAATGAAGTTCTCCAGCTCACACTCCCCAGCTCCTCAACAACAACGCTTCCAACCCAGTACTCCCATATCACTGGGCATATTTCTCAGGTGAGAGGCACCCAGGGGCCAGGGGAAGCGGGTGGATATTTGAGATGATGCAGATGGGATAATGGATCCTAGAATGAGCACATTAGTCCTGACTTCTGCTCTCTAGATCCTGAAGTGATCAGGATCAGCTAGGGCTCCCTGGATCCCACTACATTCTCATCCTCCTCCAGGCTGGGGACCCTCACCTTTTTTTTCTTCACTAGAAACTGTCAACTTCCCTTTGTTGTCAGTGTTCTTGCAATGATTTCTACAGGCTGGTTTTCCATCTGAATGGAAGCCTGTATTTTCCTGTCTAGATGCACTGACTTTCCTGAAAAGCTGAAGCCAGCAGAACAAATAAGCAAGTAAACAGAGTTCTAGCAACTGGCATCAGTAGACATCATATATAATTAAAAATTTGGGCTGGCTGGGAGGGAACAGATTTAGCATTTGCTCAAGACTCTGAACTTGGAGTGTCCACCCTGTCACAGGTTGATCCATGACTTCCCACCCCAACTCTGTGATCACCCGAATTCAAGAAGAAGATAGAGGTATGAAGGGATCAGAACAAGAAAGATTGTCAATCAGAGGCACCCTGCCCCCTGCCTTTCAAAATCAAACAAGTCAAAAGGCCAATTGGGGACCAGGGATGTGGTCCATGGTCCCTATGTGTATGAGAAATCAGCACTGCAGAAACAACAAAAAGATTTGGGAGTGGTTGTAGCTCAGCAATAAAACACTCGTTTTGCATGTGTGATCTTTGGGTTTGATCACCAACCTCACAAACAGGAAAAAAAAAAGAAAACAAACAAATAAACCCCAGAAAAGTAACCAGGTCTGACTTTTAAGGCATAACAGACCAGGCTTAGACCAGAGAAACTCTCTGTCCCTCCGTACTTTCTCACCAGGCAGTAAAAAGCAGGAGCCCAAAGGACAAATCCAGACAGGCAGCCTCTGTGCTTTGGCCCCACAGGACATAGTGCCTCATGTGCTTGGAGGCTCCTGGGAATTTCCCTCCATGGCAAGAATCTGCAGGGCTGATAACATTCCTTAGTAAGCACCATGCCCTGCAAACTCTCCTGATGCCCTCTGCAAAGATCTCCCTACCCCACCCCATCTCCACTGCCCTGTTCTCCTTTCTTCTTCCTGGGCCTCTATTCTAAGTATCTTAGCCTAGAGATTCAACTTGGGTGGGAATGATTTTCTGGGTGAAAACACAATTTTCACCAAAGACAGAAAGCTAGTGCAAATCTTAAGACACGCCGTGCATGCAGTCAACCTGGATTTATTAATCCCTGGCACCATCCGGTCTCCTGAGCACAGAGCTGGGAATAGTTCCTGAGCACTAGATATGGTTCTCCCTCTCCCACCCAAGGGTTGCAAAAAGTCATTTAACCGTCCCCCAATCCAATTAATCATTGTTGAGTTTGAGAACATGGGAAGAAGCCAAACAAATGAGTAGAAGCAGGGATGGTTTTCCTGAGAGCCTGTTAGCAGCCCCAAGCCAAGGTAGCCTGCAGGACAGAGCTGAGGCCATGCAGAAAGAAGCACAGGCTATGGGCATGCACACAACCCCCGGACCAAGCTACCTAGGAGACGAACGGAGCTCCGGGTTTCCTTGGCGAAGCTGGAGTTGGACAAGTTTGTTCTCCGGGAGACGAGGACCGGGATGCGGGTGATGGGGGGGCGGTAGCTGGGCATATTGGGGAGATGGTCTGCCAAGTTGAGGGGGGCATTCCCAGTGGCCACTGGACCAGGCAGTGGGTCCTGGACCAGGCGCTTCAGCTCCACCTCTCGGCCTGGGTTGGCCATGATGATGGGGCCAGAGGGTCACAGGCAGGGACTGGGGGCTGTAAAGTAGGAGTCCAGAGTTGGGGGAAGCAGCAGGACTGCTCCTAGCCAGCTCCGCCACAGACCAGAGGGCGCCTGCCTGCACTAACAGAAGTGGCAACCCAGATCTGAGGCATCACTCTTGTCCCTGGGGTTCAGTGTCAAACGCATCACCAAGTCACATGACTGGTTTGCCCAACAGCGCCCAGGGACAGCTCCAAGCCTTGATCTGCTCTCTTCTAAGCAATGACAAGAATTGTTTCCCTGTCAGACAGAGCAAAGGTGATCCATGTACTTGGAACTCTCTGACTCTGAGGCTCATTTTTCAGGTAGGAATTCTCATCCCAGAGCAATCTGGGAACACAATCCAGGGGCGTCATGAATGCCTGGAAACAGTTTCTTTTCCAAAAACCCTGGCTCCTGAAGGGGATCATACCACTTGGTAGATCTGGAAATGAAAAAGCCCAACCATGATGGGTTATTATGTATGCAGGATGTCAAAAGCGACCCCAAAGGATGCTGATGGGCTGTTATATTGGAGAACCCAGGCTCAAGGCCATTACCCTCCAAAAACAAATGTGTAGATGAGTCACTGGACAATCATGTTAGAACTTAGACACTGGTCAGCAGGTCTGAGAGTCCAAAGCCTGCACAAGCCCTCTGGGATCCCCAGAACTTCAGGACCTGGGGACATGCTGTTGAGAAGCTTCCAAACAGCCTGTTTCCAGAACCCGCTCAGGAACCGGGCCTGGCCCCATAACTCCCCGTGGGCTATACACTTAGGGAGTATCTGACAGATCCGAGTCCAAGCAGGGAGAAGAAGCTGGAGATACTCTGAAGGGTAGTACCATGGCAGCTGACTGGGACTACCTTGCCCCCCATTTCAGCTTCCTTTATGGGCCCTTACTCAGTGCCTCCAACACACTCTCCCCTTTTCTATTCAACACTCTGGAAACTACTATGGTCTCCCTGTTTTTCTTGGGATGTGCCAGAGTCTTTGTTCCAGGCTATATAGCAAGAAGCTAAGAGGAGCCTAGGGTGACACATAGGTATGTGCTCTTGAATAAGAACCCTAATTCCCACCAGAAACCTTCATTTCCTCGTCTGAGCAATAGCCTCCCTGCAACCACCAGTGGGACATGAGCGATCTAAGGATCTTGTGGGTTCAAAAGACTCTCCTTGAGTCTCTTTGACTTTGTCCAGGGGATTGAGGGAGGGTATAACTAAAAGAAAGGGGTGTGCACTGATGCTGGAGGCAGCCAGGAAGGCATTGCAATAAGGGAAATGCACCCAGAGATTTAGTGTCCAGGACACACTTGTAACTACAGGAGAGCTTACAGCTGGTGGCCCACAGAGCTGTGTTCCAATTAGGGGTGGCAGGAAGGGTGGGACACATAAAGGTTCCCAAACTAGCTGGGATGCTGTGACTTCCATGCAATTCCCTGGGCTTTTGCCTTTGGTGTTGGGGTATTGCTAATGATGATTACAGAGCTATCATTGGTTTATAATGATGCTCTCTCACTCTAATCCACTGCGATACCACAGCACAGTGTCTCTACCCATTCTCCATCCATCCAAACAGGGCCTGGCATGATCCTGTTTCTGATCTTAGAGCCTAGGGCTGGGTGGGATTTGGTTTTCTTGTCTTATTTGTTTTTTTATGCACTTTGTTTCACTTTTTCCTTGTTTTCAGAACTTCCACATGGGAATGGAATTTTGTATACTCAATTCTACCACATACATGTCACAGATTTTATGGCAAAATTTTCATTGGCAAAAAAAAAAAAGTGGAGTAATAGAACCTCAGGTAGGACACTTGCCTTGCACAAAGCCTATCCAGCTTTGCTTCCTAGCATCCCATATGGTTTCCTGAGCACCACTAGGAGTTATTCCTAAGTGCAAAGCCAGAGTAAATCCTGAGCACTCCCAGGTATGGCCCCCAAACAAACAAAAAGTAGAATATGTTCACTGTGTGAAGCTGATGCTGATACTGCTTAAAAGCAGGGTACACAGGCCAGACAATATAGCAGTTAGGGCACCTGCCTTGCATACAGCCAACCTGGGTCAGATCTATGTCATCTCACAGGCACCTCGCTTCCAGGAGTGATCCTTAAGCATAGAGCCGGGAATAAGCTCTGGACACCTCCAAGTGTGTCCCAAAAACACTGCATTACTATTCTGTGAGATACAATCTTTGTCCTTGTCTAGCTTCTTTTCACAAAGTACAAGTTCCCAGAGTGAACAGATAAAGGAGATGTGGGGTTTAACTCCAGGTAAAGGGACTTTTATGGGAGCCCCTCACGCTCTGAGAGCACAGAGGAAGGGACTGGTCAGAAGATGGGCAGGTGAGAGGCTTTGAGGAGGGTGGAAACTGCTGGAGAGGGGAGAGCTGCCAGGGCCAGAAATCCCCCCATGTTCCTGTGTGGAGACTACCCCCACCCCACAAACACCTACCTTCTGGGCTGATGGCCACAGCCTCCTCCTGCAGCACCTGCAAGAGAATCATATAAGCAGAGCTGTGACTAACTCTCTAGAGCCCTCAGGCAACAACACAAACTTTAGGGCTGCTGAGGGGCCCCAAGTTCATGCACTGTCCTGCCAGCATCCTCTGGGGCATATCAGGGGTGGGCCCCCGCTGCTGGAGGGCAGCAGCCCCTGGGCCCAGCCCACCTGATGCAAGTCCATTGCCCCCACCTGTACCATAGCCCACAAGGCTTTGGGGAACTCTCCTACCTGGGTCAGAACAGGGCCTCCCACTGTCCTGCCCCCTTTGTGGGGTGCATCCACCTGCTGAAAATGCTCCAGAGGTTCAGTGTTCAGCCATGCCTCCCACTGATGCTGCCTTGCACCCTTCCCTTCCATCACCCTGTTGTCCTTACCTGGTGTGAGGCCCTCGAAGGCTGGGAGCCTCCTACTCCACTGTGATCCTCGCTGACCTGCGCCACCAGGTAACTATCCAGCAGGACACTGTAGACCCAAGAGGCAGGAGGAAAGGCTAGATGAGAGGGTACGAGGGGCACCGAGGCCACTAGAGACCCCTTCTTTGCCAGGAGTCCATAGATGTCCAGAGACATTAGAGATGCCCAGAGAAGCTAAGAGGGGCACAAAGATGCCCAGAGATACCAGAGGTGCCCAGAGATTAGCCAAAAATGCTCAGAGATACCCAGAAACATCCAGAACATGTTCTTGTCCATTAAGTTCCCAGAACCAGGGCAGTGGTATCAGGTGCTACAAATGATGCCCCTGCTTGAGCCAGGTATGCAAAGGGGGCTATGAAGGGCACAGATAGACATACTCAACCTAGAGGAGAGGGCTTCCTGCAGGAGGCAGCCTGAGAGCCAAATAATGAGTGAGTGGATGGTGAGGAATGAGGGGAATCGTCCATCATGGGGCACTGAACAGAGCCATAAGCAAACACCAGATCCTCCCCCCAAGCCTCTAGACTACCCTGAGAAGTGGATGAGAGGTGAGGAGGATGGTGAGGTTCGCATAGGGACAGAGCCTGGCCAAAGTCACCAGCACTTTGTGAGTTGCCACACAACCCTCCAACATAGGCCCAGGATCTTTCTATGTCACAAGATCAGAGCCCCTGTGCCATGGAACAAGGTCTCAGGGGACCCTCACCAGGCAGGAGAGATTGTGGAGTGTCACAGAGAGAGGACGGTTATGAAAATCAGAGTAACCAGCAGTAATCAGATGGGCAGCTTGTGTTCTGATGTGTCAGTTTTCAAGAGTAGCTGACAGAGCTGTAAAGGCAGAAACACCTAAGCAATAGCACTGAGGGGAGGGCACTTGCCTTGCACACAGTCAACCTTGGTTCAATCTCTGATACCACACGTAATCCCTTGAGCACCTCAAGAGTGATTCCTATGTGCAAGATGGGAGTTAGGCCTATGCATTTCTGGGTGTGGTCCAAAAATCAAAACCAAACAAACAAAAAACCATATTCCAGAGTTGATCTGAATAAACTTACAAGAGTGACATGGAGATGCCAGGCTGGGGAGAGCACGACAAAATGAGCACTTGCTTTGCATGAGAGAGGCCCATGTTTGACCATGGTCTCCAGACTCATGGTCTTCTGACCATGTCTTTGAACACCACTGAATGTGGTTCCAAAATCAAAACAAAATGGATATTGGGCCAATGCGATTATATTGCAGGTAGGGACCTTGCTTTAATGCAGTTGACCTGGGTTCAGTCCCTTTCAGTCCATATGCTCCCCCAAGTCCACCAGGAGTGATTTCTGAACACAGAGCCAGCAGTAAGTCCTGAGTACTGCTGGGTGTGGCCCCAGCCCACAATGAATATGTGGACAATCAGATTTTGTGACTGCTGAGGGTGTTTATGTTATGTCTCAAACTGTTTCCATTTGAGCAGGGGATGCTGATTTTGATAAAAATTAAAACATCCCGTTAATGCTTAAAAACTCTTTTTTAGTTTTTGGGTCACAGCCAGTGACCCAATAATTTGTGACCCAGTAATTTCTGCACTTAGAAATTCCTCATGGCAGACTTGAGGACCATGTAGAATGCTAGGTATCAAACTTGGGCAGGCTACATATAAGGCAAACACCCTCCCCACTGTGCTATTGCTCCAGCCCCTAAAAATGCATTCTCTTTTGGGGGGCACACCCATTTGATGCTCAGAGGTTACTCCTGGCTCAGTGCTCAGAAACGGCCCCTGGCTTGGGGGGACCATATGGGACGCTGGAGGATCGAACCTCGGTCCTTCCTTGGCTAGCGGTTGCAAGGCAGACACCTTACCTCTAGCGCCACCTCACCGGCCCCTAAAAATACATTCTTAAAAAGAATGGACCCCTGGAAGTATACAGGAAAGTGCCTGCTAAAGAAAAGTGAGACCTCAAAACTGGATGGGGGTCCTGCAAACAGGGGACTCTCCCTCTTTCTTAAAATAGGCACTCAGTGTCTGAGACCCAGGACATGAACATCTCATTGGCTCAGTTGGAGTTTTCCTTAGTCTGGTCTCCTCCAAAATTGGGCCAGGATAAGGCTGAGTGGCCCTAAGCTGCCTCAGTGTGCCCACCTGTCACATGGGCAGGGCTTGTCCAGACTGTACAACTTAACTGAATGAGGACAGACGACTACAGAGAATCTCATAGAAAAATCATATGGGGTCAGAGTGATAGCTCAGCAGTAATTGATTTGTATGTGACCAACTTGGGTTTAATCCCTAATACCTCAGAGGGTCCCCAAGACTGCCAGGAGTGATTCTTGAGTATAGTCAGGAGTAAACCCTGAGCACCACTCAGTGTACTCCCCCAAATAAAAGAATCAGAATTAGGATGCTAAATATGCTAACTACAAAACAGAAAGTCATTTTAAAAATTAACACGGAAGCCAGTATTGTTCTTATCAACACCACTATCATGAGCCCCCAGTAGGATTGTCTGCAATTCACCCACGTGCACTGGGAAAACTTTGGCACAAAATCCTTGACCCATTTACCCCAGCAAGGGCTAAGGTAGCCAAGCCATCAAGATAGAAGCTGTTTCTGGGACCTGTGTACCAAAAGCCAAGTGCCTGCCCCTGGCCAGAAGGGTGCCTGGTACCTGCGAAGCCCCCTCTCTCCTGACACAGAGCAGCAGGTGATCAACTTCTGGAAAGTTTAAAGGTCCTAGAGAATTCTAAGCACAGAAACAGATTGGCCAAGGTGGAAGGCCTCTAACCTCCCAACCCTAGTTCTTTTTTTTTTTTTTTTTTTTGGTTTTTGGGCCACACCCGGCAGTGCTCAGGGGTTACTCCTGGCTGTCTGCTCAGAAATAGCTCCTGGCAGGCACATGGGACACCGGGATTCGAACCAACCACCTTTGGTCCTGGATCGGCTGCTTGCAAGGCAAACACCGCTGTGCTATCTCTCCGGGCCCACCAACCCTAGTTCTTTAAGTTAAAGATGCAACAGAGGGAGCTGGAGCAATAGTACAGTGGGTGATGTGTTTGCTTTGCACGAGGCCAACCCCAGGTTTGATCCCTGAAATCCCATATGGTCCTTTGAACACCCCCAGGAGTAAAATTTGAATGCAGAGCCAGAAGTAATCCCTGGGCATCGCCGGTGGGACTCCAAAACAAAACAAAACAGAAGATGCACCAGAAGGAAGTTACCAGCCCTCTGCTCCCAACACCCCCTGTGGACTGTGACCCCAAGTAAAGATCCTCATCGTCACCTTGACAGTCTTCACCCAGCACCTCAATCACAAAAGAAGAAAAGGGGTGCTGTTAGGGAGGAGTGGCCACCTACTTGGATCTCTTCTTGGCTGACACAGACGCTCATGGTCTTGGGATTGAGTGGGGGGTGGTGACATTCATCCCGGGCCGGGGTTCATGTGCAAGGGGAAAGTTTGGAGCCCCTGAGCCCAGATCCAAGCCTGTGAGAGCAGTGCCTTCCTGCTTCTAATCAGATGAGGGAACTCTGCAGAGTCACCCCAAGGGACAGACCAGGTGGGGACAGAAAGGCCAAGGTTGCTAGGAAGAGCAGAGCTGTTGCCAGCAGAGACCAGGTCGCTAGGCGACCAGCTGCCCATTACCAGGGCTCAGGCGTCATCAGTCACCCTGAGTCCCAGCCTTCCTGTGGTGACAACCCAGCCTGCCTGTCCCATACCAGGACCCTCTGCTCCCGGACCCACCACAACTCACCCCACCAACACTGGCCTCATCAGCGCCTGGGACCCAGACCCCAGTGAGCGAATATCTGTGTGAGCATGTGTGCCTGCCGCAGGTGTGTGTGTGCACATAAGCATGTTATGCCTGTATATATACATGTATGTCTGTGTATTTATGTGTGTCTCTGTGTGTGCTCAGCAATTACTCCTGGCAGTGTTCGGGATTGTACCTCTGTTGGCCACGGGCAAAGCACAACCCTACTTGCCATACTATCGCTCCAGCCCCATGTTTTGTTTTGTTTTGTTTTGTATCAGGGTTTACTCTTGGCTCTGTGCTCAGTGTTCCCTCCTGAGCAGAGCACAGGCAGGGTTTAGAGGACCATAATCAGTGCCAGGTATCAAACTGATCCCAGACAGGAACTAACCCCTGCACTATCTCCCCAGCCTATAACGGACTCTTATTTGGCATCTCTGGTACCCAGCTCTGTGCAGAAAAGCATGATAGACAAAGGTGCTTGTCACATTGTATTTGAATATAGGAGAACAGTGAGTGTTGGGTATATGCATCCCAGATCATGGTGAGCATAGAGGGGACCCCAGTTTCCCTTACTTTTTTGGTATCCCAGAACAAGGAAAGGAGCGTCCTAGAAATCAGAGAGCACCCCCAGATTCCCTCACTGTATCTCCTCCCAGTGCCACCCTTAGCCAGAGGAAAGACAAAAAGCCTTACTCAAGCTCCTCCTTCTCTTCGTTCTCTTCCTCCTCTCCATCTTCTTCCTCCTCCTCTTCTTTCTCCTCTTGAATCCATGGCAGCTCCCTGAGTTGAAGTCAGAGGCAGGAGGTGAACCCCAAGTTCATCTCTTTGACCTATTTTTAGTAGAATGTCTATGACTCCCATGACCATATATGAACCCCTCAACCAAAAGTCAGTGAAGAGCCCACCATTTGGGACCAAGGAGATACACAACAGGGAAAGCATTTGCCTTGTATGTGACTGACTCGCATTTGATTCCTGGCACCTCCATATGCTTCTTCAAGCCCCCTAGTGTGATTCCTGAACATAGAGGCAGGAATCACCCCCGAGCATTTCCAGGTGTGGCTTCCCATGTATCCCAAAAGAAGTAAGCAACTTGCAGCCAATGGGGATGGGCTGTTTTCCATGAATATCTTGGAGTAATGTTGCTTTTTAACTTTTGAAAATATTTATATATATGAACTAGAAAAAGATACAGATAAAGATGTGATATGCTGTGTCTTCTATTCACAAAATAATAAAAAGTAGGGGTGGAGGAGTGGAGCATTGCATGCTTAAAGGGCAACACATGCTGGAGCCCCAGTTTGATCTCTGGAATCACATGATACCCTGAGCACAGAGCCAGAAATAGCCCATGAGCATCCCCAGGTGTGGCCCAAAAGGGAATAAAGGAGAGGGGTGTCAAGGCTTGTACATGCTTGGAAGATAATAAAAAGCAGCACTTGTCTCCAGGGACAAGGAGAGGACAAGGAGTGGGCGGGTGTCTGAGGGTACATAGGACAGGCTGTGTCCCCTTAATTACTTCTGGGGTACAGCTCAACATCCTGCTCTCTTCTTAGGTAACCGCAGTTTGCAGCCTTCTCAGTTCCTACCTGAACATCTCCTCCACATCTTCATCCTCTTCTTCAGAAGCAGGCAACCTCTCTGAGCCCTCTGGGCTGCTACTGCCATCCTGATGCCCGTCCCCCTCCCAGGGTGACTCAGTCTCGCAGAGCCCTTCAGGGAGGATTCTGACTGCAGGTAGAAGGTGTTGGGGAGGAGCTAGAGTCACCGCATGCCCCAGATCAGCTGTGTCCCTTTCTCCCCCACATACATCCCCGAGAGCGGGGCTTGTTTCTGATCCAAACCCCCGTTGACAGGAGTCCTCAGACTCATAACCTGGAAGTTTCTCTTTCTGTATCCAAACAGTCCCTACCCAGAAAGAAGTGCATGTGATGGAAGTGATCCCACCATCAATCAGGTATTGTCCCACCATCAGAAAGGAGTGGCCCCAACATCAGACAAATGTGCTTCTGCCATCAGACAATAATGTCTCTACCATCAGGCAGGAGTATCCCCACCATTAGACAGATGTGGCCCCACCATCAGGCTAGGATGTCCCCACCATTAGACAGGAGACAGTTTTCTTCACTGTTTTCCTTGGTCCTTCATCCCTGACAATGCAAAACATCACAGGGAGGGGTAGGGGCATTTGGGTTGCCAGTGGGGGACAAGAAGGCTCACCAAGAAGTTCAGGTCCTTGCCAAATAGAAAAGGGAGACTGATAGCATGCCATAGCACAGTGGGTCGGGTGTTTGCCTTGCACGTGGCTGACCTGGGTTCAATCCCCAGGATCCCATATAGTCTCCTGAGCCTGTTAGGAGTGATTTCTGAGCACAGGGCCAGGAGTAACCCCTGAGTGCTGCGGGATGTGGCAGGAAATAGGAAAGGGAAGGGAAGGGAAGGGAAGGGAAGGGAAGGGAAGGGAAGGGAAGGGAAGGGAAGGGAAGAAGGGAAGGGAAGGGAAGGAAAGGAAAGGAAAGGAAAGGAAAGGAAAGGAAAGGAAAGGAAAGGAAAGGAAAGGAAAGGAAAGGAAAGGAAAGGAAAGGAAAGGAAAGGAAAGGAAAGGAAAGGAAAGGAAAGGAAAGGAAAGGAAAGGAAAGGAAAGGAAAGGAAAGGAAAGGAAAGGAAAGGAAAGGAAAGGAAAGGAAAGGAAAGGAAAGGAAAGGAAAGGAAAGGAAAGGAAAGGAAAGGAAAGGGAGAGAGATTTTTCTGTATACCTGGTGCTTCCTCAAAGCTCAAGAGTCTTAATGTCCTTTGGTACAAGCAGGAATTACTAACTCTGAGTAGAAGCAGCCTTCAACCTTACCCTGTGCCCTTGGAAGTTCAAGGACAGTGATAATAATGGTGTAATGATGGTGATGGTAAAACCAGTCATAGCAGTAAGTTTGTCTCTCCCTTCACTAGGCCCTGAACTATGCAGTTTACGAGTCCTCACATCATCCTCTGAGGTGGCAATAAAGGTCACCCTCATTTTATTTTTGCTTTTCTATTTTAGTCCCACTTTCCAGGTGACAGAGATGCAGCCTACACTTTTTTTTCCAGCCAGGAACACAGCAATAGGCCTTGCAAGGCTTCTCTCCTCCTGCTTCCCCTGCTGCAGGTCTGAGAATCCCGACCCACAGGGTAGGGGTACTGCCAGCTTTCCAGAAGACTCCCAGGGAAGCAATCATGGTCCCCAGCCTGATCAGCCCCACTGGACTATGCCCTAGCTCAGTGGTGGGACAGGCCTTGTGTGTCAATCCAGGCTGTTGTCCGGCACTGCAACCTCATCTACCTACCATTCCAGGGACATTCAGGAGATAGAACACCCCCTGTCTGAGAGCTCTGAAGCTTCCCAGCAGCCAGAAGGTGAGATCAGGACTCTCCTTGCATTGTAGACCATCCAGCAGTGCAGAAAGTTGAGTGGCTTGTCTAAGGCCACACAGGATGTCAGAGCATGACTAGGCTTCCTGATTTCGATTCCAGATGGCAAGGGTACTCATGAGTGCCCCATACCCCAGTAGCAAGGACCAAGAGGCCCAGTGCTCAGTGTTCAGACAGTGGGCAGTGTCTTGGCTTCTGATCTCACTCTCCCCTACGTCCCTGTCCTTGGGTGTTATGGTCAGGACAAGTCCACTGTGTTTCCTCCTTTTCTCTCTGTGAGGCCTGGGCCACTCTCACTGTGGTGGAATCCTGGATTCCTCAGCTCTGAGAAAGGACAGAGCCCAGGAAAGGGCAGGCTGGGGGACCAGGAGCTCCCAACCCTTCCTCACAGGACAGAGTCCTAGGTCCTCCTCACTTCCAGGCTCGACCCAGCCCATGTGCCATGGTCAAGGCCACTAAACTCTGTGGTTCTCAAGTGCATGCGGCAGTCACTGCTCCAATTGGGCTGACACAGCAACCCAAGCTCCTGTGGCCAATGTTCTCTCTCCAGCCTAGGTTTGGGAGGTCAACAGCCCAGTTGGAAAAGTACTTCAGCTTCATGGACCGGCACATGAGAAGTCAGGGACATGGGTACGACACTTGGGCATAGTCTGACCCTAGACTGTGAATAAAACACAGCCCTGACCCCCAACTTCCATCTTCTCTGACAGGTGTAGGACCATGGGCTTCAGATGTGATCAGAAGTTAGAGTCCTGCTTTGGGTGCCAAAGGAAATAATTCAGCACATAAGGCACTTATCTTGCACATAGCAATACCTCTGTCCAATCCCCAGCATCACATTTTAGTTCCTTGAATGATCACTGCCAAAAAGTGACCACTGAACACAGAGCTAGGAGTAAGACTTGAGCACTGCCGGGTGTTGCCCCAAAACAGAGTCCTGCTTCCATCATTTGACTAGCTAGGGTGCTTGTAGCACCCCCTGCTCACATTACCCCCCCACTCCCATCACCCCCTGATTCCAGCTCCAGCTTAGCTTCCTGGTTAAGTCACTCCACTGCTCAGCCTTCTCCAGTCACTCCTGATGGCCTGAAGCATAGGTTTCTAAAATCAGGCTCAGGTGTCTCAAGTTCTGCCTTCTGCATTCAGGACTCAGGTAAGTTGCCCACCTCCCCTCATGCCACCCCCTCCTACCTCTGGGCATTGCATCCCTGTCCCTCCTCTCCTAGGGGTGCTCTCCCCTCCCCCAAGCATTTGGAAGTACCTCATGGCTCTCCACTCAGCCAATGAGACAATGACAGCATGCCTAGGTGAGCCTGAGTGAGTCGGGAGTGACATAGCATGTGTGAAGCTTGATGTGCATCTCTGAGACGTGTGAAACTACCTAATGTCTAAATATTTTCAGTTAAGTGTGTGTGTGTCATGCGTGCTTGTGTGCATGTATGTTTATAATGCCAGAAATCTAGCCCAGAGCCCCACAACTGTCATCAAGTGCTCTCCAACTGAACCACAACTCTGTCCCTAACTATGTGGGGAAACACAATCAGTGGTGCTGGTGGTTCTTCTCAGGTCTGTATTCAGAAATGTTCCCAGGGATTAAACTGGGGTCTCCTGTAAGCAAGCCTGTGAGTAGCCCTTTGAGCCTCTCCTGATTCCCTAATTTTTTTTGTTTTTTGTTTTTGGACCACATCTGGTGGCACTCAGGGGTTATTCCTGGATTTGCTCTTAGAAATCACTCCTGGCAGACTCAAGGGACCATATGCGATGCCAGGATCAAACTTAGATTGGCCATTTGCAAGACAAATGTCCTCCCTGTTGTACTGTGGCTGCAACCCCAAAATCCCACTTCAACTGTGTGCAAGACACTCTACCCGCTGCTTTGGCCTATCCCCAATTCTATTTTATAACATCGCTCTTTGCCCCAGACAGAAATATCCATGGGGTGGCTGGGACTCAGGAATCCCTGCTTATTGCCCCAGCTAAGACCTCCCTTATGTGCCTCCAGTTCTCAAGGCCACACTTTCTCACCCCACCCCATCATTGCCCTTTCTGCAAGCCTCCATAGTCATATTGGTGGCAGGAACCAATAATATGAGCAGCCATGGGCTGAAGAGACTCAAGGAAGCACTTTAATGTCAAAGAAGAACCATATGACTGTGCATTAGTAGTTCCTGATCCTTCCAGGGCAGGGTGTGGTCAAACCTCTGGAGAACCTCTAGGGAAAACCATCATGTATTTGCTCAGAGCTTCTGCACCACTCTGCCAGCGGGTTCTGGGGTGCCTGCCCTGGGCTGACCTGGATCTGGTAGAGGGGGTCAGGGTAAGGAGGACGGGGGTCACTGTTCAGAGGGAACAAGGGGTAGATTCCTGCTTCTCCTGCCCTGTTGCTCTTCTCTCCGGGGCACCCTTCCATCAGTCTGTCCATCTGTCTGTCCACCTGTGCTCTCCCAGGCTCCTTTCTCCCTTGTTTCAGAGGCCCCCCGCTGCTTCCACCTCTGAAACAGAGAAGACAGGAAAGAGGGGTGGCTGGGTGGACATTGGATTAATAGTGAAGCTGGGCAGGGGTAGAGCATGGTGGGGTGGAAATCAGTGGACAATGCCCCCCCCAAGAATGCTGGCCAAGTTCTACCCTGAGGGTTGGTGAATGTGACCTCACCAGGAAGCAGGGTTAGGACTGGATCTCCAGAGATATCATCCCGGATCAAGATGGGATAATGGGGATGCTGAGACAGAGGGAAAGATAGAGTGGAGCCAGGACACAGGGACACTATGCTCATGGCCAGCAGGAGATCCCATATACCCCTTGGACTATGGCCTGGGCTGTGAGTGAGTAGGCTACTGCTACTGTGGGATTCCTAGGGCAGCCCAAGGGAATGGATGCACCCCAGTGCTTGGCCCCTGAGCATCACCCACCACCCAGCACCTCCAGCACCCCATCTGTTTCCAGTAGTCTGGAAAGAGCACTTCCTCCCAGAGGAGAAATTGGGGTGAGGGGGCTGGGTGCCATCATGGGACATCTGCCTCAGAAGCCTGCTGAGCCACCTGTCCTGCCAAGTGCAAGAACTGATTCTGGGCATGTCACTCTCTGCCTGCCCTTTCATCTATGGGGCTTCCAACTCTGGCCACGAGACAGAAGGAGGACAGCGTGGAGACCATGCCTAATGCACCCCTCTCACGGCTGTGGGTCTGTGGGTCACCAGCACCCCAGTGAATCAAGGTCACTCTTTAGTACCCTCAGCAGCTTCACAAGACTGGGGAGGTTGCAGCATGTGGGCATGGTGGAAAGCTATCTTGGGGCCCCCAAGTTCATGATACAGGACTAGTGGCCAGTGTGTAGAGTCGCTAACCCAGCCTGCTCCTTACTTTGCTCCCCTCTTGAAGGCAGAAAGTTGGCCCATGTAGCTGACCTTTCTTGTCATCACTGATGAACAAGAGAATAAGTGAGTGAATGAACGAAAGAGTGATCAAATGAATGAATGGGGGAGGAAGTAGGGAATGAATGAGTGAGAGAGTAACAAATGAATGAATCAATGAGTAATGAATGATTGAGTAAATGAATGTACAAATGAATGAATGAAAGAATGAAAAGATTAACAAACTGAGTGTGTGAATGAGTGAAAGAAAGAATGAATGAATATTAATGAGTGAATGCAGGAGCGAATGAGTGAAGGAAAGAGTGAATGAGTGTGTGAATAAAAGGGTGAGTGAATAAATGAAGGAACGAATGAGTGAGTGATTTGGTGAGAGGGGATGAGATGAAAAAGCCCTCCTGCCTATCTCTTGAGATTGTGAAATTCACACTAAGCAGATTCTAGGTCCTAGACTCCTCCTGGCCTCAGTCTGCTCCAAGTCCTGGTACAGGGAGGAAAGGAGGCAATTCAGGGGTGCCCTCCCCTCAGGGAGCTGGAATCTCTGGGGCTCGGTCCCTGTTCCCTTAACCCCAACTGGCCAAACACTGCTGGGCAGTTATTAGGAACTGTGGGGAACTCCCATGTGATCCCAGCAAGAAGGGGTCCTCAAAAACTGGTTTCTCAGGGAGGAGCTGGGAGCAGGGGAAAGATCTTAAGACCTCCACACACTCTGGGGCTCCAGGCTATGCTCTGGGGCCCAACCATGGCTGGGGTCTCAGCTCAGGACAGTGCTCTAGCACCCCCAGGTGCACACAACCCCCCACTCAATACTTACTGCTCTGTACTTCACAGGTCACAGGGATGTCGGGTTCCTGCAAGGGGATGAAGAGGGGAAGCCATGTGAGGCCTCCTGCATCCACAGCCTCCCCTCAGCTGGGGCACCCAAGAGCCCCTGTTTCTTGACTCCTCTCCCCTCACTTTCCTGCTCTGCTGCAGTGTTTTCCCCACACACTGTAGCTTCCCTTCTTTCTTCCAGTCCCCTTAATCAACTTCTGAGACCCCTTCTACACACCGCCCAGTTCCACTTCTGGAATCCCACACAGACCTCTTCAGCCTTCCCATGGAGCACTGGCTGTGGCAGAGCATTTTCCAGCCTATGCAGAATCCATGCCATCAGCCTGCGGGGAGAAAGAGCTCATAGAGAAATTGAGACCAGTTAGCCCACTGGGCTGTCAGACTCGAGCCCAGAAGTCAACTCTGTAGGTCACTGAACCCTCTCTGCCTCTATCCCAACCTCATGACTGTGGCTCAGTCCCCCAGACTTGGAGATGAATTTTAGAGTACACATATACACACATGCATGCACACATGTATTCCACAAGGCACAAAAATCACTCACATAATGTATGTACACATAGACACCATATATACACATGTCATCTGTATATGTATGAATATATACTACACACCATGTGCATATGCATGTCAACCATGTATGTGTATTGCATATACACTATGCATGTACATACACGGCACACATATAAATGCACATAACCCTACAGAATGAAGTACAGAAGTTCCTCCCAAAGCCCATTCTTACAAATATGCATCCTTTGATTTCTCCTGCAGACTGTCTTGCTTATGAGCAAAGGTCTGAGGATTGGAGTAATGGGCTGGGAGTAATTAAGTAGTAAAGCATATGCCTTGTGTGCTTGAAGCCTGGGATTTAACTACTGGCAGCAAAAAAGAGGCTGGGGAGATGGCAAAAGGACTGGGTTAAAGATGGGAACCAAGGTTTGGTCCTTGGCCCCATATGAACTCCTGAGCACTGCTGGTACCACCCCAGAACCTTACCCAGAACTGGTCCCTGAGGAACACAGGGTGTAGCAAAAAATATTAAGAGAAGAAGAAGAAGAAGAAGAAGAAGAAGAAGAAGAAGAAGAAGAAGAAGAAGAAGAAGAAGAAGAAGAAGAAGAAGAAAGCTAAACACCTGCCTAGGCAGTACAAGCTGGTGCAGCTGTGAGAAATGGAGAGAAACGGACAACTATGGATGAAGCCACCAGTTCTGGGTGCAAAATGTGGTTGAGGACAGATGAGGAGAGAAATGTTCCTTCAGGATCTGTGCGCACCCCCACTTGTATTTTTATTTTTTCTTCTCTAGCATGTATTACTTTTGTCCTTAAAGGCCTGAGAGCAGGGGATGGAACCTTTATTCTGCAAGAAGATACAGTATAAGCTGTATCTGACTCATTCTGCACCATGCCAGACCCCAGAATTTTATGGGCAAGTGCTCCCATCAATGCTAAGGTAGAGCGCTGGCCCTGCTACCTTGGGAGCCCATAAGCACACCTAGGAGACTCACCTGTCCCCAGGGGGCGATTGGGTGGTGGCCTGGGGCCCTGGCAGAACCTCTGGAATAGGCTCCTCCTCCAATTCCAGGGGGCCAGGACTGGACAAGGAGTGGGTCTCTGGAGCCTGCGGTGTGGGGTCCATTTCCAAAGGGGATATTGGGGGATCTAGGAAGCAGGGAGAGCAGGTAGAACTTCGTGATCTTACTAAGATCCAGGAGGCAGATTCAAGGTGACAACAGACTAAGTGAAGACAGCTTTGAGAACACATCTATCACCAGAAAACCAGGAACCAGGCCCAGGGAAGGAGAGGCACATGGCCAAGATCTCCAAGCCTGTTCCAAGCCACTGTCTTCCCACTGAAGGGGTTTCAGTGTCTCCCCTCCTCTCCAAAGCTTAAGAAACATGATTCTCCCCAGCCTGCACAGCTGTATGGCAGCTGTAGCCACACCCCATTGTAGCCACTCCCCGTTGTAGCCCCACTGCTGCCCCACTGCTGCCCACCCCATTATAACACCTCCCTGCTTTAACCAGTCCTCAAATATGACTACTCCCTTCTTAGCCACGCCCTCCCAATGTAGTCCCACCTCCTTGTTGTAGACCTGCCCATGATGCGTCCCCCTACCTGGGTCTGGGTCAGCGACTTCTGGCTCATTCCTGCAACCCTAATGAGCAAAGTGGAGTCATGGAGCAAAGACTGCCCCAGAGACCCCTTCCCTGCTGCCACTCCTCCCCATCAAAGTCTTGCTGAAGATCATCAGTTCAGGACCCTGGGGTGTCTAAGAGCGGGGACAGTCTATACAGGAAGGACTTCTTGGAGCCCAGAAATCCTGCACCCCTTTTCCTCAACTCACCTCACAAGCTGGTGGAGGCTGAGGTAGCACCTTCTCCAGGTTCTGCTCAAACCAGCGGAGCAACCAGGGCCTGCACCACAATTCACAATGTGGGGTGTCAGTGAGGAGGCCTCAGGGTATGCTGGGGACCCAGATGCCACCAGTCCTTCTGCTTCCTGGCTCCTTCTCTCACAGAGTCCCCTCAAAGGGCCTCCGGTGGCAGTGGGATTTCAGCCAAGTTTAGATTCTGATTCAGCTTAGACCAGGCTTGAGCACAACAGGTCCAGCTTTGGTGGTCTGAGCAGGGTCAGAGTTTTGGGGTCTCCACAAACCATGGGCTCTTGTGGCTGACAGTTGGGCTTGTACCTTGTGCACCATCTCTATATAAAAGGGCATCTTTGCTTCAAGTCTTTATCATCACAACCTCAAGGTCTTAACTGTTTTTCACGAATGTTGCCTTTTATTTTGCACAGGACCCCATGAATTACATAACTGATTCTGGGGCAAAATTTGGGGTACATATCCATCCAGCCTCCAGTCAACCCTCCCCTCATATCCTCTATAACTGATGACTAGAAGATAACTGACGTGTCCTGTGAGCTTGTCACCCTACATGGCTTTGCTTCCATGAATCATCTGAAGGATCCTGGGGACCCCTGACCAGGGCAGCCTCTGGGGCATATAGGATAGGGATGAGCCGCAACAGAAAGTGCGTGCAGTGTGTGATTCCCTCACTCACTCGAGTACCCACTATGCTGAGCATCCCCTCTTGTATTGGAGGGACAATGGTGGCATAGACAAAAGCCTGAGCCCAGATCCTAAACTTTGCCCAAACCTCCCTAAACACATACTAGTGGTCCCCAAACCAGTGCTCAGGAACAGGGACTCACCCAATGTCCTGAGCCCTGAGGATGTCACTTCGTTCAGTGACTTGTCCTGTAGGGTCAGGGGCAGAGACAGATGTCAGCAGCAGGACCTGCAGGGGCCCCAGTGTGCCTTCTCAAACCCAAGGGCCCTTGGTTGAGAAGTCAGGCCTTGAGAGCTCCCTCTGGAAGAGGCCCAGCCCGTACAACTCACTCCCCTTCTCCCTTCCCAGGATCCTTACCTGAGCACTCAGAGCTGTCTTGCCCCAGGACCTGTGCTCCTGCCTGTAGAGATATGGACAGACACAGACATGGAAAGGCACAGTAATGTGGACAGACACAATGACATGGACAGGCACAGACTTGGACAGAAAAACAAACATTGAAAATAACAGAAAAAAACCACAGATGTGAGATTTGGACAGACACAGACATGGACAGATACACAGAGGTAGATAGGTATATAGATGTGAACCAAAAAGAGGTGGACAGATACATGGACAGACACACACACATGGGCACAGATCTAGAAGCCACTAATGCCCTTCCCACAGAAATACCTGAGCTGGGTCTTCTGGGGTGGCCCCGAGGCTCCTGGCAGGCCTACCCATGCACACAGGCTTCGGGATGACCTTCTCCATGCCCTTCCCGAGCCAATTCAGCACCCGGCCCCTGGGGCTACCAAGGGACAGATAGACACTGGGCTGCCCTGTTCGTACCCCTTTCTGTGAGACACTCACTCCACAATGCCCTTGAAAGCTTGAACTCTCATGTCCCCACTATGTCATGGCAACTTCCCTGAGCCTCATTTCCTCTCTGGGAAATCAACTCTTAGCCTGGCCAGAGACTGGGATGCCATTTCAATATCTGCCACCCGATACTGAATACTGAGTGGCACCCCTGAGTCCACACTCTCTCCCTGCCTGACCCAGGGCCCATTCATCCAGGGACCCACGTCTGTCCTCCAGAAGGACTGTGGTTTCAGTGGCAGAGACTGGTCACCTTAAATGGGACATGAACTATAATGTTTTCACTGGAATGTCATGGCACATAGGAGATTCTGTGTGTCCCCCCTGGAGAACCTGAACCCATCCAGGCCACCCCTCACTCTTCCTCATTCTTAAGCAGGGAGACCCCAATTCTTTGTCTGAATTTCCTATATGTCCTGGGCTTTGTTAGAGGATGAATAAGACCTGAGCACAATGCTGGACCCCACTCCCACCTGGAAGTACCCCCAGTGTGTTGATGCAAGGTGCCAAGGGGCCTTACCTGTTCACTTCAGGGCCCACAGTGGCCTGGGCCTGGAGGGATGTGGGCAGCAGAGTTGGGGATGCCTGGGTTTCTGGAAAAGAACCCCCCAGAATAGAGCTGGATCCTCAGAAAAGGCTTTTTCTGAAGAATGAAAATCAGAGCAGGGGAGAGGGAAGATTCCCCAGGGGATCAGAGGCTTCATTCAGTTCTGCTATTGTGAAAATTCTCAAAAGCTCGGCTTCTTCATAGCTTCTCTAAACTTCCATTTCTCATCTGTAGAGCCATCCTTTAAACACATGGGCCAGTGCTTGGTTCAAGGGACATCTGCAGATGGGGGCACCCATCACTCACCCTTGAGGCTGTTCTTAGCCACGGCCACATCATCTCCCTCCAGTGGATCCTCAGGATGCTGCAGAAAGGACCACAAAGAACTGGCTCACACCAAGCAGCCCCAGTCCCAGCCAGGGATCCCACCCACACAGGATGAATCAACCCCATCCCACTGTCAGTAAATACTGTGGCCTTGTCCCACCTGGTACACTCCCTCCTCACCCACAGTTTCTCGAACCCAACCTGCACCCTCATTCTTCATAGGGTATCCCCTGGGGCCTTTTCACACATAGGTGCACACATAGGTACAAACAACTGCAGGAAGCTGCCCCTGACCTGAGTGAGGAATAAGAGAAGATTAGAAGCATGGAGGGATACTGAGGGGTGGAGAGGGGTGAGAGTCAGCAGCCTGGGCCAAGCTTTTGTGCCCCTGAAACAGCCTCGGGCTTCAACTTTGCCATCTGACTGCTATACCGCCCTATACTGTGTACAACTCACACACATTTATGCATGTACATGAGTACACACAAATAGGCATGCAATCAGGGACACAGACATCTGTGCATGCACAGACATAATTGCACTGCTACATACTGACATGCAAAACACATGTTGGGATAGATAGCATGAGAGATAGCATGAAGGAAGGGCATTTGCCTTGCATGCAGAAGGATGGTGGTTCGAATCCTGGCATCCCATATGGTCTCCCGAGCCTGCCAAGAGCAATTTCTGAGCATAGAGCCAGGAGTAACTACTGAGCACTGCCGGGTGTGACCCAAAATCCAAATAAAAAAAAACCCACTCACATGTATGTGCATGCATGTAAGGCATGACCTGATTCATAGACTTGTGATACTGCATATACATGCATTTGCATGCAGATACATGTACATATCCTTGGACAAACACATCTATGCAGACACTAACAGTGATGCAGAGAAACATCCTTGTGGTTCTATGCACATTATATTTACATGTACAAACACAAGCCCGCTCACACAGAACACAGATATGTGCTCAGGCATTCACACCAGCCTATATGTGCATCAGCACACAAATACAGATGAGCATTCTGCAAGACACACAATTTGTGTATTGGACCTCTAGGGATTCATGTATGGACAAGAATGGGATGCATGCTGAGAACTAAGGTGAAGGGCGGTCAACACTGGTGGTGGGTATGGCCCTAGTTCACTGCCCCTGTGTGCCTGAAATACAACTGTGAAAGACTTGTAATTCACATAGTCTCAATAAAAATTTTTAATTAAAATGAAACATGTATATACACACATGCAAGTACATGTTAATATGTTGTACATACCCATCAGTCTCTGTACACTTAGACACATTATCTTGTTGTGTAAACATGAACATATTAATATGGTTGTGAACATGCAATCAACAAAAGCACACATAGGCACAGACAACACCAAGACACTCAACATATGTATATTCACATGTGTATAAATGCAGAGGTACACAAACATGGTACAGAGTAGAGTGTCTTTCCATGCTCCATGGAACATGGTGGCACTATCCAGTTGCCACCTCACTTCTGCCAGGAGTGCCCCGCCTGCTCAGCTTCGCCCATTTCAGGAAGAACTCGCACCAGTTTCCAATCTTGTAAAGAAAGATAGTTCTCTCCCTCCTCTATGTGGCCATTGTTCTCTGTGTGATACACTTAGCCCCTCGCGGCTGGAAACTGAGGCCATGCTGAAGCTCATCACATTCCTTCCTCCCTCTGCCTCTGGGTGAAATGACAGCTGGGTGCTTGTCTGCTGATACTCACAGGCTTGCTCAGCATCACATTCAGAACTGAGCACCAGCCTGGCATCTGTTTGGAGCTAAATCGAATCTGTTCAGATGAGCCTCTGAATTAGCTGTCATCGGGCTGCTGAATGAATGGGCTGCAGACCTGGCAAGTTTTGCTGCACTCAAAGAAGGGTCCTAGCAATACCGCTCAAAGTGTGCTCCACCAAATTGTTTCTGGTCCACAAGTAATAAGCGGTTTAGAGCACCATGTATATAAATACATTGCTTTCTTCATCAAGAATTTCTTACTAATTGAGGCTGGAGCAATAGTATAGCAGGTAGGGTACTTGCCTTGCAAACAGCCAATCCAGGTTTAATTCCTGGCATCTCATATGGTCCCCCAATCACTGCCAGGAGTAATTACCAAATGCAGAGTCAGGAGAAACCCTTGAGCTTTGCTGGGGTGTGACAATCCACCCATAAAAAGAATTTCTTACTTCAGGGGCCCAAATCCAGTCTGTTGTTTGTTTTTATAAATAAAGCTTTATTAGCACACTGCTATGCTCATTTGTCTTTGCTCTATGTCATGCTATGCTCTTTGTCATTTGACTATTTTCACATTACAATTGGCAGAGCTGGGAATTAACTGAGATGAATGACTCTCAAAGACCGAAACATTTAGTATGTGGTCTTTCATAGAAAACAGTAACAACACTATTTTAGGCAAATCTCACGTACTTTTTTGGCTTGAACTGTATAAGAGCAGGAGATCAGGTGACCTCCAAGTTTCCTTCTACTCCAACTTTCTCTTTGTGGAAGGCTCCTGAGGGCGAGCTGAGTGGATCTGGATTCTCTGATCAGTAAGACCAGAATGTCCTTGTTCCACCTCCACCTCACTTCTTACCAGGTTTCCAACCTCCTCAGTTGCAGGCTCTGGTTCTGTCTCTGCTTCTAGGTCTGGCTCAGGCTCTGGTTCTGCTTCCACTTCCTCTTCCTCTCCCACTTCGGTTTTCTGAGGGGTTACTGGGGGCTGAGGCAGCACCCTCTGGATCCAACCCAACATCCTGACACCTATAAAAGAATCATGTCCTTGGGCTCCAAAGTTGCTTTCACAATTTGGAAGTTGTTTTTTTTGAGTTACATATTTCCCCCATCCTAATCTTTTTTTCATTTTTGTAATTATACCTTAAGAAATTTACATTCGGGGCCGGGCGGTGGCGCTGGAGGTAAGGTGCCTGCCTTGCCTGCGCTAGCCTAGGACGGACCGAGGTTCGATCCCCCGGCGTCCCATATGGTCCCCCAAGAAGCCAGGAGCAACTTCTGAGCGCATAGCCAGGAGTAACCCCTGAGCGTCACAGGGTGTGGCCCAAAAACCAAAAAAAAAAAAAAAGAAATTTACATTCTAAATGTTGTCTAGGACTGTTTGATATCAGACAAAATTCTTTTTTTTTTTTGGTTTTGGGGCCACACTCGGCAGTGCTCAGGGATTACACCTGGCTGTCTGCTCAGAAATAGCTCCTGGCAGGCACGGGGGATCATATGGGACCATGGGATTCGAACCAACCACCTTAGGTCCTGGATCGGCTGCTTGCAAGGCAATCGCCGCTGTACTATCTCTCCGGGCCCCAGACAAAATTCTTATTGTGAAATAATATTCAGCAACCACACCATTATAACTTTTTTAAATATGTGATTAGTAGCCTATGAATATCTTTGATTTCTTGTAAGAACATTATATGATTTTAATGATTTAAAGTAAATGGTTGTTGGGGCTAGAGGGATAGCACATCAGGTAAGGAACTTGCCTTGTATATGGCCAGGCTCAATCTCCAGCAACCTCATGTGGTCCCCCAGGCCCTGTCAGGAGTGAACCCTGAGCACAGAGCCAGAAGTAAGCACTGAACACTACTAGGTGTGACCCAAAATACAAACAAAAAATATTGTATTAAAGACTCTATTTAGGCTGAGCTCGCTCAGCCTTTCCTTATACAGGATCCTTTTCTAGAATTTTTTCTGGTTATGGGGAGCCTCTGGCTCAACACCTGAAGGCACTTGGCCCTGAAGATATCTCCCATGCCAGGGTGGGCAACCTCAGGCTCCAGGTCCTAGCACAGCACATACCCTCTCCAGCCATGCCTATAAAGTACTGGTGCTCTCCTCGGTCAGAGGCCCACCAGACTGAAAAGAGCAGGCATTGAGCCCAGAACTCAACCCTCCAAAAGGTGAGCCTAGGCCAGACCAACACTTGGGTCCCCTGCTGCCCAATGGGTCAGTCTGGAGAGACTTTGATGACCACAATCACATGACTGTAGACAGCTCCAACCTGGCCAGCAGCAGGAACTTAGGGCCCAAACCCAATCTGAGCGCTCTACCCATCCCTGTGCCCACCACCACTGCCCCAGACAATCTTCTAAGCAGTACCGGCAAGGCACAGAGAAGTCAGGAGACTTGCCCAGAGCCACACAGCCAATGAGTTCACACCCAGGCCTGCCTCAAGAAGTCTCTCGGACCCCACACTCACTGGAGACAAGCTGCCCTAAGAATGCTGAGACATGCTGAGATCTGAGAACCACAATGCAAGGATAAGGGTCCCCAGCCTGGCACCACGCTCAGACCTCACTAGAAGAGACACAGCACTTCACGAATGAGAGATAGTAGAAGGATTATGGCACTTGCCTTGCTTCCTGCTGACCTCAGTATTGTACATGTGGCGTAAGCACTACTAAGGGGTCACTCCTGAACACAGAGCCAGGAATAGTCTTTTACCTACCATTGGCCAGACTGGCATTTACCAGGGGTGGTGGGGTGGGGAGATCACTTCTGGAGGTTGGTCCTGAAAAATGTCCCCCAGAGGGCAGCACCTCTGAGTAATGTTTCAGAACCTCCTGGAAATGTCTACGGCAGGGGTCTCAAACTCAACTTACCTGGGGGCTGCAGGAGGCAAAGTCAGGGTGATCCTTGAGTGCAAAGTCAGTAGTAAGCTGACTTCCCTTATTGGGGGGCGGGGGTGTCCCAAACAACTAAAACAAAACAAAACAAAAAAAAGATTCCTCTAGGGCAGGGCCACAAAACGTTGTACCGAGGGCCGCAAACGGCCCGCGGGCCGCAAGTTTGAGACCCCTGATCTAGGGAAGCCATCCTCACTCTCTGTTTTTCTTCTCCCTAGACACAGCTATTTCCTCCTGTGCGGCAGCTGCACATTTTAGTCATGTCCCTGCTGACCCTGTGCAACTGAGGGAGGGGTCCTGAAAGGACCTGTTCAGGGCAATGGACACCATTTGCACCACAGCAAAGTTGGTGAAGACACTGGTACCCGGGTTCCCACACCAACTGGGGCCACGTTTCACAAGCTGCCTTAAGAATGCTAAAATCTGGGGCCGGGCGGTGGCGCAAGAGGTAAGGTGCCTGCCTTGCCTGCGCTAGCCTTGGACGGACTGCGGTTCGATCCCCCGGTGTCCCATATGGTCCCCCAAGCCAGGAGCGACTTCTGAGCGCATAGCCAGGAGTAACCCCTGAGCGTTACCGGGTGTGGCCCAAAAACCAAAAAAAAAAAAAAAAAAAAAAAAAAAGAATGCTAAAATCTGGGGCCGGGCAGTGGCGCTGGAGGTAAGGTGCCTGCCTTGCCTGCGCTAGCCTAGGACGGACCGTGGTTCAATCCCCCGGCGTCCCATATGGTCCCCCAAGAAGCCAGGAGCAACTTCTGAGCGCATAGCCAGGAGTAACCCCTGAGCGTCACTGGGTGTGGCCCAAAAACCAAAAAAAAAAAAAAGAATGCTAAAATCTAAGAACCACAATGCAGTGATAATGGTCCCCAGTCTGGCGCCATGCTCAGACCTCACTAGCAGAGACACAGGAGGGTCCCACTAACCACCCTCACCCCCATTACCTGCTCTGACACACACTGCCAGCCTTCTCTCCCCACTGCTCAGCACCTCACAATCTGGATTAATAGCAACAGCCACGCCAAGAGCTGTGTGCAGAGGATTAGCCTGTGCTGAGAGGTGGGAGGTAATGATGGAAGAGATGAGCTGGGTACCAAGAGCCAACAGAGACGTGGGCCCAGGGAAGGAAACCCCACGAGTCCAGAATGGGCACCATGAGTGACCACAGATTTACCTAGCGGTAAACCAGCAGCCAGCTCCCCATTGACTAGGGCCAAGACAAGCAAGGCTGGCAGAAAAGAGTGCTCAGAGGCCTGTTACTGTTCTAGGGGATTCTTGCAGCATGTCCACTGTCAGTGGTGAGAAACAGTGCTGGACTCTGCTGGACCCAGTACTGGACTCTAGCAGTTTCTTGAATCTTCTGCAGCTGTAGTAGAACCCTCTCCTGCATCTCACTTGGGCTCAGTCCACTCAGGTCTGTGTGTCGCATGAACCCTTTAGCACAAAGAAAAAGACCAAACAGGAAAAACAGATAAACATTGCCAGTTTCAGCATGGGGCAGTGAGAGAGGACAAACCTGGAGTGAAAATAAACTGCTCCAGCGGAGGTGGCTGCAGCAAGAGAGGAGCTGGGGGCTGGGGCGATGTGGAGGGACCTGAGGGATAGAAAGGGTGGGACTGTAATTAGCGAAGGGGCCTAAAGTGGGCCTGGATGAGTGATGCAAAGTTTGCTTCCAAAAATCTGGGGTGCTGCAAATGGGACCAGCACCCTCTGTGTGGTGGGGTTTGGAAGCAGAGAGCACAGCAATAGGGCATTTGCCTTGCATGCTGCCGACCCGGGACAGATCCTGGTTTGATCCCCAGCATCCCATATGGTCCCCCAAGCCCACCAGGGATAATTTCTAAGCATGGAGCTAGGAGTAACGCCTGAGCACCACCGCGTGTGGCCCAACACCCATAAATAATATATTAATTAATTAATTTTTAAAAAGGAACAGGAACCAGACAAGAAGCTAATGTGATATTCATCTGCTGCTGGGTAACCTCAGGGTTTCTCTTCGTGTGCCAGACCTCTGATATGCAGCCTAGGAAGCTGATATGAGAGACTGTTCTCTGTGCCAGCAAGGTTCCACCAGTGGCATAACTCAAGGGGGTCCCTGCCCCTTCTCTGAGACTATTCCTAGGGGGGAGTTGGATACCTGCTTTTTACTCCTGCTCCAATCCCTCCTGTACCAGTCACCCTTCTGCTCTGCCAGGACTGTAAGTGGCTACAGGGCACCACTGTAGAGGTGGTGGGCCTGGGCTAGGCTGGTGGCAGGAGGCAGAGAAAAAGATGGGTGATGGGGGTGGGATGGGGTGTGAGGGTGCTCCACTTGGGATCTGGAGAACCTAGAAAGGCCATTTATTGAAAAAAAGACTCTGGGGGCCGGAAAGATAGCATGGAAGTAAGGCGTTTGCCTTTCATGCAGAAGATCAGTGGTTCGAATCCTGGCATCCCATATGGTCCCCTGAGCCTGCCAGGAGCGGTTTCTGAGCATGGAGCCAGGAGTAACCCCTGAGTGCTGCTGGGTGTGACCAAAAATAAATAAATAAACAAAGACTCTGCTTTGTTAAGAGGTCTAAAAGCTGTCTGGGACAATGTGCACACATATGTGTACATGTGTTATGTGCTTGCATGGATATGATGTGTGTGGCTGGTTGTATATGTGAGGGTGTGCAATTGTATGTGTGTATATGGATTGGTGGAATGTGCATCTGATGTGTGGGGTATATGGTTAGACATGTGCATTTTGGATGTGTATATGTACATATTCTGTGCGTATGACTGTATGTGTGTGACTGTTTTTCATGCATGTATGTGATATGTGGGATGTGTGCATGGCAGAGTAAATGTGGGTTTTATTTCTAAAGAAATAGAAGTGATAGCATAGCTGATTCAGGCTCAATCCCCAGCATCCTATACAGTCTCCCAAGTCTGCCAAGAGTTATTCCTGAGCACAGAACCAGAAATAACCCCCCAAATGCCACTGGATGTGGCCCTAAAACCAGGAAAAAAAAGAAAGTAGTAGTTAAAATGTTTGACAAAGTAGAACCTTGTATTTTGGGGGGTTTCAGGGAGGAAGGCATACCTAGCTGTGCTCAGGAACCACTACTGACTCCATTGTCCAGAATGACTCCTGGTGGTGCCACAGGAAAACCATATGTGATGCCAGGGACTGAACCAGTTGGCTACATGTAAGGCAAGTGCCTTAGTCCTTATTCTATCTCTCTGACCCCAATATCTTCTATCTTGAATCGGTGGTAGTTACATGGAGTTACAATGATTAGTTACCAGGCATATTTTTGCATTTTCTGTAGCTGTATTTTATAACTTGAAAAGTTTTTGATTATTTTTATTGGACCACACCCAGCAATGCTCAGGATTTGCTCTTGGCTCAGCATTCAAAGATAACTCCTCACAAGTTCAGGTGTGGTGCCAAGGATCCAACCTGCTCTGTCACATCCAAGGCAAGAGTCTTTCTGTTGTGCTATTGCTCTGGCACCAAAAGAGGTGTGTTGTTCTGTTTTAAATACTAGGGGTGGTGGCTAGAGAAATAATACAGTGGATAGGGTGCTTGCCTTGCACATGACCAAGCCAAGGTCAATCCCCAGTGTTTCACGTGGTCCCCAAGCCTGCCAGGAGTGCAGAGCCTGAATGCAGAGTCAAGAGTATCCTCCAAGCATTACCTGAAGTGGCAAAGAAAACATACATATATATATATATACATATATTTATATTTATTAAATTATACTTGGAGTGAGGGGGTGGAGTCAACTGTCAACTCTGGGAAAGTTTTCTGAGGGGAAGTACCAGGACTCCTCCAAGCTGTATGAGGAAGAGGAAGAGGAGGATGTTGTTTCAGGGAACTAGGCTGATACCAGTAATAGGCTCAGTCCCAGGGAGGTGTAGCAAAGCATATGTCAATGATGGGCAGGACATCTGGGCTCTCCTGGGAAGGCAGTGACTGGAGCAGGACCAGGGGCGAGGAAGGCAGGGCTGAGTGACTAGTTGCAGACTCAGCTTAGACACTCATGACCTTGCTTCCCTGGAAAGGGGAGGGACCCTGCAGGAGCAGTTAATCCGGGTCCTGCTGAGGCTACCACTCCTTGATCCCCATATGTTGAACAGACTGCCCTCAAGTCTCCCTCTCAGAGCCCCAGTGGCATGGCAGCCCCTCCGAGCACAGAGTTCTCCAGCCACTGTCAACCCTCATGGTCGGGTTCCAGACCCATGGCAGCAGGAAGGTGTTCTGGATTTTCATCCAAGGTCACATAGTGCATCCTGGCCTAACCCAGGAAGGTCCAGGTCCAACACTTTCCAGAATGCCTGAAAGGGGGCCCAGAGGGATTCCCTGAAGACCTCTCCTCAACCCCTGCATTGGGCAGGGATGCGCCTCACAATCCACTATAGTGGCATCGCCAGGACTCAGCATCTTTGTTCTGCTGCTGTCTCAGGGCCGGCTCCACCCACTCCCATCTCCTGTCCCCACTGAGCAAGGTGTGAGAAGGTTGAGCCGACATCCTACACAGAGGTAGTGAATGCTGAAATCCAAGGACCACGATTCAAAGTAGGGACTTTCTGTCACTGATGCACTGCCTGTTCCTTCCCAGACAGGGCAACCCGGGGCTTCTCCCTGTTGCCTGCACCCCAATTCTCTAACTGGGGTCCGAGAGGAAGCCAGCTTTGGCCACATAGTCACGAGTCTTTGAGAAGACCTGCTTTGATTGTTATTGTTGCTGTATTTTGCTTTAACTTATGTGGGGGAACTCGCCAGCAGGACTCAGGACATCCGGGTTCACTTTCAGTGGCACTTAGGGGACTTGCAAGGCTGTAGTGTGACCCAGGCCCAGTAGTGCGAGGTCAGGGGGCAGGCAGTGCTGAGGGATCAAACTTGGAACCTCATGCATGCCAGGCATGTACTCTAGCCCATTGCACTATTTGCCTGGCCCAAATACTCATTTTGGGAAGGGGGACCCCAGGTAGCAGATAATGTATGTACTAGTCACAAAGTTACAGGTATATCCCACCTCTTAAAAACTTTTCTGCGGGGCTGGAGAGATAGCATGGAGGTAAGGCGTTTGCCTTTCATGCAGGAGGTCATCGGTTTGAATCCCAGCGTCCCATATGGTCCCCCGTGCCTGCCAGGAGCAATTTCTGAGCCTGGAGCCAGGAATAACCCCTGAGCACTGCCGGGTGTGATCCAAAAACCACAAAAAAAAAAAAAAAAAAAAAAAAAAAAACTTTTCTGCCCCTTGGTACTGCCCACTGAGTAAATGGCAGAATCTTGAGCTAAGGCCCATCATTAGCCACCTGGAAGTTTTCTGAGCAATTCTGAACCTTACTGGAAGCTGCTGTTTCCTGTTTGTCACTTAAAATAGGCTCAGAGACCCACTTTTATCACAGTCCCCATATATCCTGGCCCCAGCTCATAATACCTCATGGTATAGGACCCTTAGTACATCCTGGCCTCCGTATGTGTCACAGCCCTGATCCTGCATGGGAACCTTCAGGTACACGGCAGGTGCCACACCTGTCAATAAGACACAGATCTGCACTGGTTGATGCCAGACTCCCACCCAGGAGTCTGACTGGCCTGGGCCTCTGGGTGTCCCTCCAGCCATGGCCCACATTACGGACCTGGTACCCTGGGACTGCACCTCCACCCAGATGTTCACCTCGCCAATCTCCCTGCTTCCCATTGAGCACCAGCGCCACTCACTGGCAGGTGTGAAGCAGAACCTCTACCACCCGAACCTGCCCAGCCTGCGCCGCATGGACATGGACTCCGTCAAAGGCTGCCTCTCAAACGAGCACTCCCGGTCCTCCACCTTTTGCACCAAAGGTCAGGCACCCAGCTGCCTCTAGGCACCTTTGGGCTTTTGGGGATTATTCCAGGGGTGCTATAGATTGAACTCAGGCCTCCTGCATGAAAAGCATGTGCACTACCCATTGAGCCATCTCTCTGGCCCCTGAGACTGGAAACAGGAGGTCTCTGTAGGCAAAACCATGAATGGCAGATGAAAGGGCCACAGGGAAAGGCCAGAGAGATAGCATGGAGGTAGGGTGTTTTCCTTGCATGCAGAAGGTCGGTGGTTCAAATCCTGGCATCCCATATGGTCCCCTGTGCCTGCCAGGATCGATTTCTGAGCATAGAGTCAGGAGTGACCCCTGAGCACTGCTGGGTGTGACCCAAAAACCAAAAAAAAAAAAGAAAAAGAAAGAAAGAAAGAAAGGGTCACAGGGGCCCAAGGAATAGCCCTCCTTGGCTTAAGAAGCTGGTCATAGACATGGAATGCAAGTGCATTTCAGCACATGCTTCCTGCCTGGTGCTCTGCTGAGTCTGCAGGGAAGGCGAGGGGTGTCCTACATGGACAAAGGGCTGCTGGAAGCAGGGGGAAACTCTAGTTTCTACTGAGCCAGAGGAGATTTCTGAAAGCATCAGCTATGTCTGAATAGGGGTACAGCTTGCAGGGTGGTGATTAGGATAGGGGCATAACTCAAGAGGGGTGCATGAAGAAATCTTGGGAAGAGCCTAAAGCTTGTTAGTGGGTGCTGCTCAGAAAGGAACATGTGTCTTTATAAATTTTAAACAAGAAGGCAGTATGAGCACTATGGTAGAGATAGGCATCAGAGGTGGATCTTAGGAGGTTAGAGAAGAGTGATTAAGACATAGAGAGACATGGGGAGAGTCAGAGGTCAAAGTTAAGAGATAAAGAAAGGACCAGAAAGCTATTTCAGCTTTGCATCCATGCATATAGGGCAGGGGTCCTCAAACTTTTTAAACAAGGGGCAGTTCACTGTCCCTCAGACCATTGGAGGGTCTGACTATAGTAAAAACAAAACTTATAAACGAATTCTTATGCACACTGCATATATCTTATTTTGCAATGAAGAAACAAAACAGGGCCCGGAGAGATAGCTTGCCTTGCAAGCAGCTGATCCAGGACCTAAGGTGGTTGGTTCCAATCCCAGTGTCCCATGTGGTCCCCCGTGCCTGCCAGGAGCTATTTCTTTTTTTTTTTTTATTTTAATTATGACAACAAAGATGCAAAGAAAGAGGACAGGGTAAAGTTACAGTGGAAGCCCAATCACCCATAAACAGGATTCTCAGTAGTTCCATCGATGATATCCCAGCCTTGAACTTTCAGCCAAAGAACATTAAGAAAAACAAAACTGAACCCATGTACAATACAATTACTTTGTCCCTCAAATCCCCAGTTGTAGTACATATTGTTTCTTAGCAGCACACCATATAATCTAAAGATATTAGACTTATGTAACTCTTTAAACATTGAGGGCAAAGTACATTTATCTAGTTCCATGCACATGCTTACTAGTTTAAGTTAACCTCAAAAGTTTTAATGGGTTGTTTTTCTTAAGGATTGGAGTCAAGAGAACATAGTAAAAAACGATATTAAAGTGGCATTTGTTTGCATAGGCCCACCAAAACATAAGGGATCTGGAAAGGCAAATTATGGTCTAAATACAAGGAGACCCTACCCCTGAAGTTTCCTGGCACAGGACTGACTCTAGGCTCCAGGCAAACTAGTTTGTCCAATTCAAGTCATAGTCTGTAGTGGCAATACACCTCCATTCCTCACATAGTCTCTGTTGTTGGTATCATTCTTCTGTATTAAAGATCGCCAGGAGCTATTTCTGAGTAGACAGCCAGGAGTAACCCCTGAGCACTGCCGGGTGTGGCCCAAAAACCAAAAACAAGAAAAAAAAAAGAAAGAAAAAGAAACAAAACAGATACAAATACAATATGTGGCCCGCAGGCCATAGTTTGAGGACCACTGAGGGATACAGGCTAAATCACCAGCATCATGTATCCCTGAGAACCACCAGGAGTACCCTGAGTATTGCTAGATGTAGCTCCAAACAAAACCAAAATAGAGATAAAGCAAGAGAATTTAGTACCAGCATGGAAAGAAGGTACCAGTGTGGAGAGCCAGGTTCTGGCTGTGATAGGCTGATGGAGTGCAAGGATCAAATGTGGGTGGCCCAAAGTGGCACACAGGTCTCTGTAGGACCCAGATGGACAACTTAGAAGTAGGAAGCAGCAAGTGGGGGGAGAAAAGTGATGAACTGGGACCCCTAAACCTGGACTTGCTGGGGCAGCTCCCAGACTCTCCCAGGAAGCTGTGTGGGAAGATCCAGTAATTCCTTTCATTTGCTGGCTTCCAAAAGAGCTCATGACTGAGATCTGAATTTTATTGCAAATATATGCTTTGAATACAAGTTATCAGTCAGAGCTTCTAAACTCAAAACAATGATGAACCAAAGAGATAGTACAGGAGTTTTGGTGCTTGCTGTGCACAAGGCCAACCCACATTTGTTTCCTTAGCACTTCCAGGCACAATTCCTGAGCACAGAGCAAAAAGTAATCCCTGAGCACCATCAGATGTGCCCCCCCAAATAAAACCCCAAAATTCAAAATACTGTAAGCACTATATTTTAGCCAGTCTTTCTCCTCCCCTACTTCAAGGAAATGACATAAAGTTTTCACTTTATCCTACTGTTTTTATGAATGTAAATATGAGCATACATTATTTCCCTCTACTCCTAATTTTTTGTAATAAACCTACTCAATCATAGAGAAAAGTTGAGAGAATAATATGACCTATCACCAGCTTCAATGAATGTTTTGATGTATTTGCATACACACGTACATATAATTTAGGAAGTTGCTTCTAATGATATGAACAACTTTCTGTTTTGTTTTGTCTTGTTATTGGTCACACCAGTGGTACTCAGGTCTTACTCCTTATTCCTGGCTCTGCACTCAGGAATCACTCTTGGTGGGGCTTGAGGAAACCAAATGGGGTGCTGGGAATCAAACCTGGGTCAGCTACACGTAAGGCAAAAAGCCTGTACCTGCTTACATTATTCTGGCCCTGATATGAACATAATGAAAGGCCATTATTATCTCCAAGAAAGATCACAGAGATTCTATAGCATGTTACTGTCCAGTTCATATTAAAATGTCCCCAACTCATCGCCATAACAGTCTTTTTGAGGAATCAGAGACAAAAATGGGTGGAGGTCTGGAGATTACTTAGTGTTAAATTACTTCCTTACAGATGTGAGGATTCTGGTTTGAGTCCCAGAACAGTCATCCTGGGGACACTGGTATGTGCACCACACCCAAGTGGGTGTGACTCTGTCATCACAGCAACAACGAGAAATGGGCAGGATTCAGGGAAACCAGGACTCAACCTAGTATCACACATTGCAGTTGGCTATCCATTTAGTCTTATCAGAAACAGTCTATACACTCCCAGTGTACCTCATTGACTCCAGTATTCCAAAACAGCTACCACATTGTGCATCTGTGTGATTGTTTCCTCAGAGTGTTGTTTGCCTCAAGCATCTGTCTTCTGTAAACTCGGAGCTAAGTGGAGAGGCTTGAGCCAGTGAAAATGGCTTTCCCAGGTGGACAGGTGCTGTGGCTGCTTCATGTCTATGCCATTATTCCACTGTTGTTGTTGAAATGGTTAAGGCAGTAACCTGAATGGATATTCTTCTGTCTCTATTCATCTCAACTTTAGACTTTACAACAAAATATATCATGTGGTATCCTCCCTTCTCACTTTTGGGGTATTTTATGGAACGTCTTCTCATTGTTCTTAAAAGATGAAGTCAAGAGGATGCATGGCTTACCAATCTGGACTTTTTTGTTTTGTTTTGTTTTTTTGGGCCACACCCGGTGACTCTCAGGGGTTACTCCTGGTTATCAGAAATCGCACCTGGCTTGGGGGACCATATGGGAATCTGGGGGATCAAACCATGGTCCGACTGTGGCAGACACCTTACCACTTGTGCCACTGCTCCGGCCCTGATCTGGACTTTTAACAATAAAGACTGGAGTTGTTTCTAGCCACATTCTATCATAACCAACCCTGGCATGGGTAAGACTTCTTTTGCCCACAATATTTCACAGTGGTGCAGCCGCAAAGTGGAAGAGATTTCCAAAAGTATAAATTCCATTTGTGGGACCAAAAGTCTTGTCAATTTGTAATTCTGGTAGATAGTGACAATTTCTTTGCTATGGTTCAAATCAATTCTGGCAATGTATGTTAGGGGCCCAATTTCCCCTAGACATCCTATAACTTTAGGATTGATTTCAAATCAGTGGGGCAAATGATTATAAAGTTATTTTTGCACAGGGCCAGAGAGATAGCATGGAGGTAGGGCATTTGCCTTACACATGGCTGACCCAGGCTTAAACTCTGGCATCCCGTATAATCCCTGGAACACAGCCAGGAGTAATTCCTGAGTGCAAAGCCAGGAGTAAACCCTGAGAACCACCAGATGTGACCAAAATCCAAACACACAAACGAAATTCCATTCTGAAAGCAATTGTGAGTGGACCAATTGGCCTTCTCCTTGTGTGACTATGGCAGCTGGCACATGCAATATCCCTTCTTTTCTCTTCTTTCTTCAGAGGACTTTGACAGAGACCACTTCACGCTCCTAGGAGTTCCCAACAAACCCATACGCTGTTTGGTGAGTGAAGAGTTGTGAGGGGAGCCCTGCTGCACCCAGCTAGGAGTCTATGTGACCAACTTTCTTAGCTGCCTCAGGGTGTCCTTCATCCAGCACCAGCTCCGGCTTACTGGATGATTTGGTGGGACACCTCCAGCCTTCTTCACTGACCCCTTCAGCCCTGACTCCCACTACCCTGCAGGACAAAACAGAGGGAAGGAGACTCCGGGACAGGCACCAAGAGGGGAAGCTGGCGCCCATCGCACCAGGCATCAACCGGGTCAGCTGGCCCTCCTTCACTCACGCCGTGGATGACTGGTCTCGCTTGGTGTCCTCCACCGACGAGTTCAAGCTGCCCTGCCTGTGCAAGAGGGGTCAGTCTGCCTGCCACAGGGAATAGCCAGATGGGGGAAAAGGCCACCCTACTGGGTCCCTGGAGCAGACAGCAAGGGGAGGGCGCAGACTGGGATCAGAAAATTGAGTGGGCTCCGGGAAAGACAGGGCAATGCAGGGACAGGGCGGGACAGAGACTGGCCTGGCCCTGGATGGGTAAGCTGCCTTGTAAAGCAAAGGGTGGGCCTACTACTGGTTCCTGGCCCAGCAGTAGAAGAGTGATCAGACGGAGTAAGGGTGGCTCTGTTGAAGGCAGGGTTCAGAGAGGGCATGGCTCTGTGTGAGGGAGGGGCAGGCCTTGCAAGGAAGGGAACCTTGAAGGATGGGGCTTTGACAGGGCAGCTCCTTGGGTGGCCCTCTGCAGGAGGCGAGACTTGGGGACTGGGGTCCTGGGGATGGTCCTTGAGCGTGGCTCCTGTGCGGGATGGGACTTGATCTCAGAGAGTTTAGGGGATCCCAGGATCTTGCACTCTCCACAGTGGAGGGTTTCAGCGGCTATGCTGTGCAGTACTTGAAGCCGGAGCAGACTAAGAATTGGAAGGTAAGGACCTCTGCACCCTGTCCAGAGGATGGAGGACAGGGGTGGGGAGATAGGAGGCTGAGTACAAAGGCTCCCCAGCTCCCAGACAGGTCTATGTGGGGTATAGGAGGGAGGCCTCCGTGTCTCCCACCTGATTCACGGATTCCTCCCTTCCAACATCCTTTTTGGCCTGTACCAGTTCTGCTTCAACCAGAACCCCAGCCTGGACCGCTATGGACAGAAGCCCCTGCCTTACGAAACCCTGTAAGTGAGGCCCGGCCCCAGGGCCCCATAGGCGGCAAGGGAGCATGAGGCCTATCTGCTCTCCTCAACGCCCACTTAGTGACCCTGGAAAATAAGAGACCAGGAGAGAAAGGCTCAGCTCCATACATGCAAGAAAACCACTGTCTCCAGCCCCACACCTCTCATTCTTGCTAACAAAGGCCCTCTCCACCCACCATCACCACCCCCATCTCTCCCTCCCCCACGCCCTGTCCCTAGCTTCTCCACCTTTTCTATTTTTTTTTTGTTTGTTTGTTTTTGGGTCACACCCAGCAGCACTCAGGGGTTACTTCTGGCTCTATGCTCAGATATCGCTCCTGGCAGGCTCAGGGGACCATATGGGATGCCAGGATTTGAACATATGACCTGCATGAAAGGCAAACGCCTTACCTCCATGCTATCTCTCCGGCCCCCTCCACCCTTTCTAAATGGGATAAAGGTGCTGCGAAATAATCCTTCAGTTTGGGGGAGGATGGTTCGTTTCCCCACTTTGGCTTACTCTCTTTCCCAGGAACACCTTCCGGAACTTTGGCAACACTTACAGGTAAGAGGATGGCCACGCCCACATCTACCTAACCACGCCCCACAGGCTGTTCCAGGTGTCCCACCTTTGCAGTTCTCAGATCCATCCCCACCTGCAGGATCTCCCCAGGAAGACAGAAGATAGTAGGGTACCCTTCTGAGTGAAGTTAGGGGGAAGCAAAGTGTTTCCCTTAGGAATGACTCACATTGGGCACCAGCCCTGGGAGAAGAGACTTGGGAATCAAGAACTGATCTTCCAGAATTATTTGGCCTAACAAGGTCTGAAGAGGAACAAAAGGGCCTGAGAGATATTACAATGGGTTGGGCACTTGCCCTGCATCGGGTCTAACTTGTATTGATCCCCCAGCATTCCAGATGGTCTCAGAGTCAGGAGTAATTCCTGAACATTGCTGGGTGTGCCCAACCCCCCAAAACAGAAAAAGAAAGCAGGAATATCACAAAGAACCAACCAAGCAGATCACAGAATCACAAGCCTATGAGTGTGGATTCCAGCAGGACTTAATTCCTCCTGCCATATAGTTCATCCTTTCCCTCATGGGCCACCTGCACCTCACGGTTACCTTCCCTCCCTCTGCCCCTCTAAAGCTCTGTGTGTAGTCCAGGTGCTCAGAGGCTCCCCTTGCCTGGACACCTAAGCTCTACCTCACAAAGGTCCACCCTGATGTTCTACCCTTGCTGACTCTCTTCCCCCACAAGGCAAACAACACTCTCACCCACTGCACTCACATTGTTTGGGGTGGGGGGACTGTCTGGGTTTCACTCCTACGAAGTGGCACATGTTTGCTGAAGGTCTGACTATGAATAAAACCAAGCTTGGCTTTGAACACTGAGCCAGAGAGATAGGTCAGGGTTTAAGGCACTTGCCTGGCACAAGGCAAACCCAGGTTTTATCCCCAGCAACACTTTAGGTACCCTGAGTCCCACCAGGATCAACCCCAGAGCAGAGAACCAGGACTAAGCCCTGATTGTGACCCCTACTCACCCCACCAAAAAAAAAAAAAAGCCAAAGGAGACCTCTCTTGTGAGGCACACAAAACTGCTGAAAATAGAGGAACTAGGGAGACTCTGAAGGTTCAGTGAGGGCGGAAGCTGTGCTGGCATCTCCTGAAGGGCAGCAAGTTAAGTTGCTTAATTTTTTTCACTTTTAACCTCATTTTGCTGGAGAAAAAATTTGACAGGATATTAATGTCTAATAGCTATACAAATCAAACATTTGCTGATAGTAAATTATTAGGAAATGTAAGTTAAAACCACAGTTTCAGGAACTGGGGCCTGCCTAAACAAGCTCCATCCACATTTCCCACGGGATATCCTGAAGGTGCTGTCTTCCCCTTCTCTCCACAGCTACACAACACCCTGGCGTTAATCTGCAGAAAAGGGCCACCTGCAGGCTGCTGGGCTGCACCCCCAAGGGGCTCTCTTAGCAGGACAGAGGGTGAACTATAACACCTACACTTTAGGATTCATCCTAACCAGAAATAAATCTAATGCTCCTCAGGGAGTGTGAATCTAAGTGTGTGCGTGTGTGATCATGTTTAGAGAGGGTCAGAAGGACCTCAGGGTGACAGTGTTTTATCTCTACCTCCCCAAAGGCCTGATGGGAGACTGGGGAATTCTTTTTTTTTGTTTTGTTTTGTTTTTGGGTCACACCTAGCAGCGCTCAGGGGTTACTCCTGGCTCTACACTCAGAAACCGCTCCTGGGAGGCTCGGGGGACCATATGGGATGCCAGGATTCTAACCACCGTCTTTCTGCATCTAATAATGCCTTACTGCTGTGCTATCTCTCAGGCTCCTGACTGGGAAATTCTTGGAGGACCAGCTGAGAGGCAGGATTCCCAGAGATGAGGGAGGAGCCAGACTTCCTTTCCTCTCATCCCACCTCCTGCTTCCAGTCTCACACCAGTCCCTTCAGCTGTGCACTTCTCCTTGAACCCCTTGCTCTATCAGTGTATTGTGAGGGGATTTCCTTGGACTTAGTGACCCCTGATGAGGTAGGAGCAGGTATTGCAGGACTGACCAGGCCTCTGCTCCTTAGGAAGTCACAGGGTGAATAGATCTGAATTGAGATGAAGTGCTCAAGGAGAACCAGGGGAGAAGCATTCCGCTCCCCAAGTAATGTGCAATGAGCCAGTAAAAAATGAGAAAGCATGGGGCTGGAGAGATAGCACAGCGGCAAGCAGCCAACCCAGGACCTAAGGAGGTTGATTCGAATCCCGGCATCCCATATGGTCCCCCATACCTGCCAGGAGCTATTTTGAGCAGATAGCCAGGAGTAACCACTGAGCACCGCCGGGTGTGGCCCAAAAACCAAAAAAATAAAATAAAATAAAATAATGAGAAAGCGTCTATCCCCATGGCTTCAGGACTCACCTTGCTGGCCTGCCAACATGGGAGAAGTAAGGTCTGGTGTGCTACAGACAGCCCTGGACCCTGTGGTCTACTCAGTGCACCCCCATCTTCAAGAAGAGCACATGAAGTAAGGTCAAGGCTTGGAGAAGCTGTGGGAATGATGCTGCATCGAACTGGTGTCCCATCCCCTTAGGTGTTCTGCAGGCTCCACATGGGTCAGAACAGGACTCCTGGCTGCGGCCTGGAGCTCCAGGGACCCAAGCAACTTCTGAAGTCGCAGGGAAACTGGAAGTGCCCTCCACAGTGCTGCCTCTGCCCCTGCTATGTGTATACACCATATGCCTCTGACACTAAGCCAGGTCTCAGGAGGAAGTTTTGTTTCGTTATTTAATTTGTATTTTGGGTGCCGCTCCTGACTATGCTCAGGGAATATACTCCTGCTCTGTGTTCAGGATTCACTCCTGGTAGTGCTCAGGAGATTCTATGGGATGCTGAGGAGCAAACCAGAGTCAGCTGCAGGCACAACAAGGTTCTTAACCCCTGTGCGCTCTCTCCAAACCACAGTACAAAGGATTTGAAGGATAGAAGCCCTTTTGGGAACCTGTCTTTTTTTGTTTGTTTTTGTTTTGTTTTTGGGTCACACCTGGCAACGCTCAGGGGTTACTCCTGGTTTTACGCTCAGAAATCACTCCTGGCAGACTCGGAAGACCATCTGGGATGCCACAATTCGAACCACCATCCTTCTGCGTGCAAGTCAAACATCCTACCTCCATGCCATCTCTCCGGCCCCTGGAGAGATTATACTGTCTTATACTGTTACAAACATATTTCCACAGTCCCCCTCCTCCAGGCCACCGGTCTCATTCATATGGGAGTGGGACCATCGCTGGCCTGTTTCACAGATGGGAAAGCTAAGATCAGGGAAGCCTCTCGCACCTTTGGTCAAATGCAAGACTCATAATAGCAAGTCTAAGCACTTGACACATCTAGGTTCATTTTTTGTAAAATAATTTTCAGAATAGGGTCTTCTATCACTCCCACGTGTGGCCTGTGGGGCTGATTGAGCCAGCCTAATGAGGCTGGGGCCCTTTTTGGGGTAGAGTTAACAATCATCACCCTATTTGTCTTGGTGTTCCCCTCTCTGTCCTTCAAGTAAAGATGAGCACACAGGAGGCAGGAGCAGGACAGACAAATGCGAAATGGGGGTGCAGATGGCAGAGTCCCTTCCTTCTGGGGAGGTAACTTTTGTCCAGGAGGTACCCCCCCCCAATGTCTCCCAGGATTCCTCCCAGGAAGTAGCCCTTTTCCTCCCAGCCAGCAGGGAGTCCTGAGGAGCCAGGACATATCTCCCTAGGGTGTCAGACCTATTCTGCAGCTCTGAGTGGTCTTGGTGGCAATGTGGCAGTGCAGAGATAGGTATGGCCCAGGATCCCATCAGGATCTGAGTGAGACTGGGTCAGCAGAATGCTCCCCAGGACACCACTGCAGGGAACCAAGGAACAACCTGGCTTCCTGGACATATTGTGTCTGAAAGACACTCAGGAAGTCTCCAGACATCAAAGGCATCTTGTCCCCAGGGGTGCAAGAGGAGGCTATCTTTGCCTTGGAGATGCTTTGGGTTCATTAGGAGAGAGCAGGCCCAACTGTTTAAAAGCAGGGTCGGGGAGAGGTCAAAGGGCTAAAGGGCTGGGAATCAAACCCGGGTTGGCAGTGTGTAAGGTGAATGCTCATTCCACTGTACTTACTATTCCTCTGCCACCACCACCACCACCACCCCCTACTCCAGAAACTGATCTGCTTCCAGTGGCAGAGCATACTGGGATGAAAACACCATATGGGCTGGAGATGGAACAAAGTCTGGATGCCACTTAGCTGAGTCCCACCCTCTGGGCCTCCATGTCCCAACAATCTCTTTGTTCATCAAATATTGGCTACATCTGGGGGACAGCTCACCTCCGAACTTTTACATTTATTTATTTTGGTTTTGGGGCCACATCCGGTGGCCCTCGGGTTACTCCTGACTCTGTGCTCAGAAATTAGCCCTCGCAGGCTCAGGGGGGTATGTGGGATGCCAGGAATTGAACCCAGATTCATCCCAGGTCAGCCACGTGCAAGGGAAAACACCCTACCACTATGCTATCGTTCCAGCCTCTCCAAACTTTTCTGGCTTGATCCGCTACCCTGGCCCTTGCATGTTGGTATTTGACCCCACATACAAATCAAGCCTGGGATTGAGGATCCTAACTTCCGGATGGGGTGGGATGAAACAACTCTTGACACAGTAGCAATCAGTAACACAAATCACCTCTTCCAAGAGCAGCCAGATGGCACTGGGTAAGGACACAGGATGGGTGCTGGTGTGAGGGTCAAAGAAGGCTCCCACATACTTTGTATTAAAAACACCAGCACTCTTTGCTGCTATAGGAAAACCTCAGAACTCTCAAGAATTGTCCCTGCTCCAGCCCAATGTCTGGCACACAACCAAAAGTGCTGTATGTCTCCCCCATCCACACCCCAGCTCTGCCCTCATTCAGATGCAGTTAAGGCATAAAGAGAGAAGGAACCTGAGATGAAAGGCACCATGTCCCTTCTGAAAGACTTTGTCTGAGGGAGGTTGCAATTGGAGCTCAGCTTTAGAGTCCCAACAGTGTGGCTCTACAGACCCTCAACCTGAGGACAAGGACCAGGCCTTAGCTGCCTGCTGCTATTTGTGTGGAGGAACAGAAGCCGTAAGAGGGGCAGGGTCCGGCCTGAGGGCTTGCTATCCAAAGTCCCCAGGCAGGCACCCAGGCAGGCACCCAGGCAGGCTCCATTCACTACCCTGGGTTGAAGGGGCTGAGGTGTGTCCTGCTCCCCGCTGTCACCCAACAAGGTTAGATAGCTCTGAACACCCTGCATGGTGAGATGCCTGGACCTCAGAAAGCTGTTTCTCTTCCTCACCTTCAACCCAAGACTGCCTTTGAGAAATGAAGGAGGGAAGCTGCAGCTGCCTACGGGCAGGAATGGATGGGGAGTGGCTGGGCAAGGGGCAGTGGGGCCAGAGAGAGCAGGGAAGCGAAGGAAGGTCCGAGAAACAGTCCACTGCAGCTCCAGACTGGTGTCAGTCTGAGGGTCACCAACCCAGACCCCAGCATCCGAATGGTCCCTGAAGCCCCACTCCCTTCTGGAGGTCCATGGGCTCAGTCCTGTGTCTTTATGGATTTCCCTCTAGGAGACTGCACTTAAGACCCTTTAAGTCTCATTATAATTAGATCAACTGCTCATTTTACAAAGCAATTAAGTCCCAGAGGTTGAGTGATGTGTCCAGCGCCACCTCCCAGGGTGCCCTACTATGCCTGCCACCCGCACGACCCAAAGGAAGAACCACCAGAACAAGCAGTGTGTTGGGTCTCAGGAGGTCAAGGTCTTTACTTCTAGAACATACATTGGACTCACTATATATTAACATCGAAAGAGGCTATCTAAAATGGCATCATTTGTTTTAAATCCAAATTCGCATGTTTTTTTGAGATTCAAAATGGCATGAAATTAAACTATACAGTTATGAGTAGTATAACGACTGCTTTTAGAAAGCAGATGACAGGGGAAATGCCAGCAGTTGAATGGTTGCAAATCTGGGCTCCATGTCTTCCAGGTGTTGTAAAGGAGTCAATGTCCAAAGGAGGCTAGTTCCTGGAGAGGGGGATCCAGGAGGAGGAGCCCAGTCAGATGGAGGAGTACTGTAGGCTTCAGAGGGGAGGAGAAAGGAGAGAAGAGATGGAAAAGTGAGAAGAGAAAGAAAGAAGAGTGGGAGAGAGAGAGAGGAGGGGGAGAGAGAGGGGAAAAAAAAGGAAAGAGAGAAAAAAATAGTAGTAGTGCAGTGGTAGGGCGTTTGCTTTGCACACGGCTGACCTAGGACAGACTGAGGTTCAATCCCTGAGTCCCATAAAGTCCCTCAAGCCAGGAGTGATTTCTGATCAAATAGCCAGGAGTAACCCCTGAGCATCAGCAGGTATGGCCCAAAAAAACAAAAAAAAAAAAAGGAGAGGGGGGGGAGGGAGACGAGAGAGAGAGAGAGAGAGAGAGAGAGAGAGAGGAGAGGAGAGAGAGGGAGAGAGGAGAGAGAGAGAGAGAGGAGGGAGAGAGAGAGGAGGGAGGGAGAGAGAGAGAGAGAGAGAGAGAGAGAGAGAGAGAGAGAGAGAGAGAGAGAGAGAGAGAGAGAGAGAGGTCCCTGTCCCTCAGTGCAAGCACTGATCAAAGTCTTTCATGACCCATGACCCACTTCCATCTGGAAGTGGAGCCAGAGGCAGGAGCAGAGCCAGGTTCAAAGTCTTTATTCTGTTAAGGGGTCCTCTGCCTCTGGCCATCTCAGAGGACCCCATCCACCTTTTGTTCCCTAAATAACCCTTTCCTGCTCAGGCTCCAAGGGCCCTAGAAGAACCCAGGGAGAGTGCTCTGGCCTTGGAAGGAGATGGGTGGCATCCAGGGGAATGCCCCACTCACTGGGAAAGGGTTCCCAGTGGCTAGGAACAACCATGCCCACAGTCTTAGCCCCCTCCTGCCTTCCAGCCCCAGGCCCAGCCTGGGCAGGACCTAGACACTGGAGTCCATACATCTATCTGTTCACCTCCACTAGGAAGGCATGATCACAGACTTGGCCCTACTTGCTCAAGACACCAGGGGATCTAAGGATTCCCATTTTTTTTCTGCTGCCCAGGTGAGGGGGCTGCCATGCCTCCCTTCTCAAAGGCTCATTGTCCAGGCTGCTGCCTGAATCATCTCCGATTGAACCACTGTTTTCCATGCAGTTGAGCCCCCAAGAAGGGTGGTCTCCCACCCACCTATACTGCAGGAACCCACATCCCCACCCCCGCTGGAGCAGATAGAGGGCTTCAGGCTACAGTCTGCTGTCCCAGCACCCAGAATGGCCTCCTTTCTCTACCAAGAAGCCCTGCACTGATACCCCTCTGGGCTCCAGCCCTTCTCTAGGCCCTGATGAGACATCATAGCATTCCCTCACAGGCCTGATTTCTATCAGACTAAAAAAAGAGGGGTGGGGGGAGATGGGGCTGCCCACAGCCTCCAGGATTGAGAAGTCACTAGTCTTACAGCCTGGTTTTAGCTGCCCCCCCCCCCCCAGGAAGCAAGGCAGTTGACCGCTCTCTGGAGAAAGGGCTCCAATGATGTCCAAAAGGTTGACAACCCAACCTGCTTCAGCCACCTTCCTGGCTCTGCAGCCCCCACCTGCCCATTCTTCTTTTGCTTTCCCTCTGGGACCTGGAACACAAGGAGCTGAGTGGAGGGCTGCTAGGAAGCTGGGCAGGGTTTAGTAGGGGCCCGCAGAGCAGGATTGCTCAGGGCAGGCAGGCGGCCACCTGGTAGGCACCCTCGGCAGCGGCAGCAGCCTCTGCACTGTGCTGTGCACTGTGCTCTTGCAGCAGGGCCAGGTCCAGAAAACGCTCGCCACACCACACACACTTGAACTGCTGTTCCCGGGCATGCACGCCCTGGTGCTTGTTGAGGTGCTCGCGCTGCTTGAAAGCCTTGTCACAGTTGGGACACTTGTAGGGCTTCTCACCCGTGTGGACGCGCCGATGCCGCTGCAGGTCCGAGGCATACTTGAAGCGCTTCTCGCAGTCGGGGCACTTGAGCGGCTTCTCGCGCGCTGGGTCACAGCGGTGCTGCACAAACTCAGAGGAGGAGAAGAAGCGGCGCTCGCACAGGGTGCAGCGCAGGGGCTTCTCGGCGGGCGAGCAGTGGGCCAGCTGGTGCTTCTGCAGCGCTGCCGCCCGCTTGTAGGCCTTGCTGCACACGGGGCACTTGAAGGGCCGCTCCGTGGTCCCCGGCAGGCACTTGTGGCGCAGCAACTCGGCCGACTGGTCAAAGCCCTTCTGGCACACGGGGCACTTGAAGAGGGTCTCGAGGCTGTGCACATGCTGGTGGTAGAGCAGGTGGCTGGGCTGCCCAAAGCCCTTTTCGCACAGGCCGCACTTGAAGGGCTCCTCGGTCTTGTGCGTGCGGCGGTGCCTCATGAGCGCATACTGCTGCTTGAAGCCCATGGGGCACAGGTCGCACTTGAAGGGCCTCTCGGCGCTGTGCGTGCGTTCGTGCTGCCGCAGGTCCGAGGGCCGCTTGAAGGCTTTCTGGCACTCGCCGCAGCGGAAGGGCCGCTCGCCGCTGGGCGTGCATGGGTGCTGCAGCAGCTCCGACGACTCCTTGAAGTGCAGCTCGCACACATTGCAGCGGAACAGGTGGTGCTCGCCCGAGTGCGCGTACATGTGGCGCACCAGATGTGAGCGGTGCTTGAAGGTCTTCTCGCACACGGCACACTTGTAGGGCCGCTCCGAGCTGTGCGTGCGCTTGTGGTGCACCAGGTGCGACGACTGGCTGAAGCTCTTGTCGCACAAGGTGCACTTGTAGGGCTTCTCGCCCGTGTGGATCCGCTCGTGCCGCGACAGCTCCGACAGGTGCTTGAAGGGCTTCTGGCAGATGGGGCAGCTGTAGGGCTTGTCCACCTGCTCGGCGTGGGCCACGGCAGGCCTTGGGGCAGCTGTGGCAGGCAGCACCGGCGGGGCGGCCGGGGCAGGGTTGGCAGCCTCGGCGGGGGGCTTGTAGGTCTTCTCGCAGATGGAGCACTTCACCAGGCCGCTGGCACCGGTGTGAGCGCTGTGGTGCTGCGCCAGAGAGGTGAGCAGCGAGAAGCCCATCTTGCACACGCCGCAGACGAATGGTTTCTGCTCGGCCTGCACGCACTGGTGCTCCAGCAGGTCTGTGGCCTGGTGGAAGATCTTGAGACACTGCGTGCACTGGAACGAGCGGTCATGGCCCGCCAGGCACTGGTGCTCATGGGGGCTGGACATATGCGCCAGGTCGTGCCCACAAACCCCGCATTTGGAGCCCGGCTCCCCAGCCGCCTGCAGAGGTGGGTGCTGGGGGTGCTGGAGGCTCCCATCGGGCTGCAGGAGGATGCCGTAGACCGCACAGCCCAGTGGGTTCTCGGCCGAACCGTGGGGCAGCGCGTGCTCCGCCAGGGCTGGCGGTGGCTCAGCATGGTGCTGAGGTTGTGGGGGCTGCGGCTGCTGGGGTTGCGTCTGTGGGGGCTGCTGCCAGCTTTCCGACATGCTGGGGAAGATGAAGCAGGGTTTGGAGAGTAACGGCTTCAGTTTCCCGTTTCAAGTGACCTGACCCAGAGAGAGAAGCTGCCCAGGGTGAGGGAGGGACAAGGAGAGGACCTGACCCAAGGCGCAGAAGATGAACTACTGCCCTCGTTGGGAGCCAAGACACACTGCACGGAACAGATGGCACAGCCCCGGGCAGGGCACTCACGGCAGGGTCCAGGCGAGGCTCCAGAGAAGCTCTGCCTTCCCAGATGATGCAGGGCTGTAGGAAAGAAAGAAGTCGTGAGTCCAGGCAGGAATACTTCCTGGGCATGGGGATCTCTCCCAGCTCTGCCTATACATGCACTTGGATAGAAGCCACACTGGGCATGGGAGAAAAGATCTGGGCTCAGGAAGAGCTCGGTTTACAAGTCACCTGAGAACGATGCTGGTGCTCAGTTTCACCAGCCATGGAGTACACGATTCACACCCATCCTCAGCACCCTGTGCTCTAACCCAGAGCCAAGACAGCTCAGGCAGGCCTTACTATTTTTCCAATCTTAAATAAGGGGACTCAGGTGATATCTAGAGTGATCTGCCAATATAGAAAGAGGGTTAGAGCAATAGTACAATGGACAGGGCATTTGCCTTGTAAGTGGCTGACCCAAGTTTGATCCCCAGGACCCCATATAGTCGTCCCCCCCCCCCCGGGCCTGCTAGGAGTGATCCCTGATCTATAAGTGATCCAACCTTACAGAACTAGGAATAAGTCCTAGCACCACCAGGTTAGCCCCAAAACTGAGAGAGAGAGAGGGGGGGGGGGGGAGGATAGAAATCACCAATTCTATCACCAAGGAAAGGGGTGGGGCTTGACCAGTAGAGTCATGGCTTCCAAAATAATACTTTTTTTTTTTTTTTTTTTTGGTTTTTTGGGCCACACCCGTTTGATGCTCAGGGGTTACTCCTGGCTATGTGCTCAGAAATCGCCCCTGGCTTGGGGGGACCATATGGGACGCCAGGGGATCGAACCGTGGTCCTTCCTTGGCTAGCGCTTGCAAGGCAGACACCTTACCTCCAGCGCCACCTACCCGGCCCCCCAAAATAATACTTTTATCAGTATAACTTCCACAAATAAACTTTTCTGGGGCTGAAGAAATAGTACACTGAGTAAGTAAGGGACTAGCCTTGCACGTAGATGATCCAGGTTTGATCCCCAGTACCCCATATGGTCCCCAAGAACCACCAGAAGTGATTCCTTAGTTCAGAGCCAGGAATAACCCCTGAGCATCACTGAGTATGGCCCCAAAATACAAAATAAAATAAAACCAAAAATTTTTCTTAGAAGCCCAATATATAAGCTAGATAGAAGCAGAGAAATTCTGATCAAAGTTTCCAGGGCATTCTCTCCAACTGCTGTGTAGAATCTCAACCCAGGAAAACATAGCTAAGGAGAATGGGGTGCTGGTTGCAGGCTCCCCAAGGGCCTGAAACACCCAAGGGCCTATAATAACAGTCACAGTCAATATCTGCCTAAGGAGCAGGCCCATATCCCTGGGCTAGACCCCTAGAGCCCCCCACACTGCCCCGTAACAGACTTGCAGGTACGTGAGCCAATTTTTATAGTGAGTGGGGAGAGGTATCATAGACCACTCAACCTACAACTCTCCTTTCCTGTCATCTCCTAGAATGCCAGTTATTTTTTTGTTGTTGTTTTGTTTTGGTTTGGTTTTTGGTTTTTGGGCCACATCCGGCAGTGCTCAGGGGTTACTCCTGGCTGTCTGCTCAGAAATAGCTCCTGGTAGGCACGGGGGACCATATGGGACACCGGGATTCGAACCACCTTTGGTCCTGGATCGGCTGCTTGCAAGGCAAATGCTGCTGTGCTATTTCTCCGGGCCCCTAGAATGCCAGTTTTTAAAAAACAAAAACTAAACAAAAAACTGAGACCAGGGAGATAACTCAATGGGTTGAAGGTTCAGGTTCGATCCCAGCACCATACGGTCCCCCAAATACCATTGGGAGTGGTCCGCAAGCACTGAACTAGGAGTAGACACGAGAGCACTTGCCAGGCATAGCCAAAACAAAACAGCAACAAATAAATCCAGAATTTTCTGTATACCCCAGTCCTTGTCAACGCCAGCAGTAATATGGAAACCATGTAAATTTTCCTTTGTAGTACAAGAGACAGCTTCCTATCTATCCATGGAGGTGCTTTTCAGGTTCCCAAGCTCCAGGGGGCATCTATCCCAGACATCAAGGTAAGCCAAAGGCCCACCTGGTCCGGGTAAATTACTCCCTCCCTCACTTTGTGGCAGCATAAGGTAATGACAGCAAAAGGGAGTATTTTTGACTTTAGACACAGCCACTTCTAGGTTCCCAATCTTCTGCCTCCAACACAAAAAAGTTTTGAAGTTTCCTCTTGGGGCGGGAGGAGGATGGAGATGCCTTCCCAGGCCAGCCCACCTCTCACCGAGCTGACAAAGGAATGAGAGCATGCTAGACCCGGTCACTCAGAGTATCCTCCCAAATGGAGGCGGGTCAGGTTGCAGGTTGCAGGAGCCAGCTGGTCCGTAGGCCTGCCAGGAAGCAACAGCAGAAATACCTGCACCCCTCTAGGTTCTGCTGCGACAACCCCACCCCACCCACCCAGTGCTCGCTCAGATTCAGGATCCGTAGCCCTGCCCCCGCAAATACACTTGTCCCCAATACCCACAAGCGTCCCACCTCCAGGAAGATGCAGCTCCTTGGGCAAAGAATAGCAAGGTCCAGACGGGAAGGGAAGCAACGGGAAGCCTGAGCCCCACCCCGGCAGGCCTTCTCCTCCGCCCTGCGCAATGCAATCAAGACGCGACCCCGTCCCCGCGGGTCCAGCTGGGCCACCTCCTGTCAAGGCCTCGCCCGGGATGGCCAGGCCGCTGCGGGGCCCCGGAGCAACTTAAGGCACAAGTGAGCCCCGGAGCCGCTGCAGGCCGGGCCCGGGAAGCAACTAGGCGGCCCAGATGCCGCGGGGCAGACGGAGGGAGGTGGGGGTTGGGGCGACGGGTCGGCTGCGGGAGTGGCCCCAGATTCCAGCCCCGGGCGGCCCGCCGCTTACCTGCCCTCGACCACCCGTGGGGCCCGACGCGGGGCGAGCGGCGAGCGGCTGCGCTCCGCCAACCCCTTTATTCCGCTTTCACCCGCGGCGCTGCGGCCTACGCGCGCGGCCAATCCCCGGTCTCGAGTAGCGGGGGCAGCCGGCCCGGGAGGCGGGGCGGGGTCCGTGGAAGCGGACCGAGCCGAGGGAGGAAGCGCGGCCCGGGGGTTCGGCAAGCGGGGCGGAGGAAGGCCGGGAGGCTCGCAGGACGGACGGATGGCCCGGCGGAGACCGGCGGGCAGGCGACAGGCAGCACGGGGCCGGGGAGGCGGGGCCGGAGGAGGCGGAGGCGGAGGCGGAGGAGGAGGAGCGGCAGCCCGGGCGGCGGCTGCGGGGAGCGGAGCGGAGCGGGCGGCACGGGGCGAAGCTGCCCCCTGCTGGGGACCCCGCGGTCGGACCGGGTCAGGGCCGGGCGCGCGCGACGCTTCGCGCCGGTGGGTCTCGGGGCGTCGGCGCGCCGAGGCTGATGCAATGAAGCTCTCGGCGTCGTCCAAAGACCCGGCAGCGCCCTAGCAGAGATCCCGGGGGGCGCCTATGGAGCCTGGACTTGCAGGCGGGGAGGTCCTGATCTTCGGGAATGACACGCCTCCTGGCCGTTCAACCCCCCTGAAGACAGATAGACCGGCAGGCAGGCCGGCAGACGGACTGGCATGGATAGAAGGATGGATGGATGGATGGATGGATGGATGGATGGATGGATGGATGGATGGATGGATGGATGGATGGATGGATGGATGGATGGAGGATAGATGGATGGATGGATGGATGGATGGATGGATAGATAGATAGGCAGGCAGACGGACTGGCAGACGGATGGATAGACAGATGATAGATAGATAAATAGATAGATAGAGATGATAGATATAGATAGACGGATGGTCGGACAGAAGCAGATGGACAGACAGGCAGACGAATGGACAGATGGATGGACAGGTGGACGGACAGACAGATGGACAGAAGACAGACCGATGGACGGACAGACAGGCAGACGACTGGACAGACGGATGGACGGACAGACAAGCAGGTGGATGGACGGACAATCGGACAAATGGACGGACAGATAGACGGATAGACAGACAAATGGACAGACGGATGGACGGACTGATAGACGGACGGACAGGCAGATGGATGGATGGACAGACGGATAGATAAACGGATGGACGGACAGATGGATGGACAGGCGGATGGACGGACAAACGGTCAGACAGGCAGGCAGACGGATGGACGGACAGATAGACGAGTGGACAGACGGACAGATGGATGAACAGGCAGACAAACGGACACACACACACGCACACACACAGAGGCTCAGACTGGGCCGGTTTGAAGAGGGGCTTTGAGGTCACCGCCCACGGCCTCCTCCCCCCAAGCCATAGATCTCCGCTGGGTCTCTCCAGTCCTGACTCTAGACCCAGGGACTTTCGGAGCTAAGCTAGGAGGTTTGGTGCGGGTGGCCACCGACAGGTGAGCGAACAGAACAACCTGGGCCCGGAGCGTTCTAGAAAGTGAACACACGGAGGACGACGGTTGTGGGATTCTGCCGGGAGCCCCCAGGGGTACAGAGAGCAGTTTACAAAGACGGTTCTAGACTCGCAGGGTCCGCTGGGATCGGTCCAGTCGGGCCCCGCCCCTCCAGGTCCCGCCCCGTGGGCGGTGCTAGCATAAGCCCCGCCCTCTAGAGGGCACTTCCGGCGCCGGGGAGTTCCGGGTTGGGCTGCAGTTGCGGGTGGATGTGGTTAGTGGCGGTGCAGGAAGCCCTATGAACGCGGTGCCCCTGGTGGGCTACAGCAGCAGCGATTCCGAGGATGAGGAGGAGGGTGAAGCCGGAGCCCGGGCTCGACCCGAGGCTGAAGACAGCAGTCGGTAAGAAGCAAGAAGATGCCAGCTGGCGCTCCAGCTAGGGCTAGGGTGCTTGCCTTGCACGCGCAGGGCCGTGGTTCCATCCCCGGCATCCATACAGTGTCCCCAGAACCCCGCCAGGAATGACCTCTGAGTAGAGTCAGGAGTGATTCCTGAGCAACTCACAGTGTAGCCTTCCCCCAAAAAATCAAAGAAGGGAGAAGATTCTTCTACGGAGGGATAGGATTCGAACCTGACCCCCGACTGGTCAAAAATATCCCAGGGCCATGTGATGGTAGCGTTAGGACTTGTAGAGAGGGGAGGAAAAGGAGCGCCTGAAGTGGGGAGTAGAATCCAGAGAACACCCCACCCCCAGACAAAGCCCCATGTTGCTTGTACTGGAGAGTCGGAAACAAGATTTGGATCTGGCACCGTCTGGCCCACTCTTTTCTTTTGGCTTGCCTCACAGTACCACCCGCTGTCTGGTTCCTTACTTGAACACAGCTGCAGTTGAAATTAGTTCAAGTGGTGCTGGAGAGATAGCACGGAGGTAAGGCGTTTGCCTTTCATGCAAGAGGTCATCGGTTCGAATCCCAGCATCCCATATGGTCCCCCGTGCCTGCCAGGAGCAATTTCTGAGCATGGAGCCAGGAGTAACCCCTGAGCACTGCCGGGTGTGACCCAAAAACCACACACACACACACACACAAAAAATTAGTTCAAGTGTATATATGGCAAGTGTTTTCATTTATCCAGTGACTATTCTTGGAGCACACAACTTGCACCGGATTCAGGACCGAGGGATTCAGTGGTGAGCAAAACCATCCATGAATAGTGCTGGAGCTATAGTACATCAGGTAGGGCATTTGCCTTACACATGGCCTGACCGAGTTCAAACCCCAGCATCCCATATTGTCCCCTGAACACCACCAAGCATAATTCGTGAGTGCATAGCCAGGAATAACCCCTGAGCATTGATAATTGTGGCCCCAAAACAAAAAACAATGAAATAAAATGAAAAAAAAAATCAAGTGCCTTTGGTGACGTTTTGGTTCTTGTTGTCAGGCCTTCTGCTTGCTGACTCCTGGAATGCTTAGACAGTAGCTCTATCACAAGCATGTTTTACAAGATGAGGAAACAGAGGACACGCTTTGCTTGCCCAAGATGACAGAGATAGGGAGTTTGCCTGTGACTCAGGTCTGTCCAGATAGAGACCAAGACCTCACAACCATAAATGCTCCCTGCTGAGTTCTGCTGCTCACTAGTTGTGGGGAAAGGGCTTCATGATCTCTAGCCACTATGGATAAGAGCTTACTGTTTTTGTTGACTGGAGAGAATACTAATAGAATAAAAGTGCATTTTCTCTTGCAGTCACCAGAGTCCCCTTCTCACACAGAGATGGCCAGTACCTGACAGTGTCCTCCACATGTTCCAGGGCACTGAAGAGGAGCCAGAGGATGACAGTACAAAACATGGGGGCCGGATCCGCACCTTCCCCCATGAGCGGGGCAACTGGGCCACCCATGTCTACGTGCCTTGTGAGTACCTGGGGGGGGGGGCAGGGGCTGACTTTAGTGGGTGTCTCTTGAGACCTCTAGCTCAGGTAGTGAGAAAGTGATCAGAAAGGGAGAAAGGGAGCACCTTTCTAAGGGCAGGAGCAATAGTACAATTGGTAGGATGGGGTTGACCAGGGTTTGGTCCCTGGCATCCTATACAGTCCCACAAGCCTGCCTTGAGTAATTTCTGAATGTAGAGCCAGGTATAACCCCTGTGACCCAAACAAAATAACAAAATAAAAGTGGGGAGCACCTTTAAAGGATTTTAGGCTAGGTGGGGGACACTGCAACTGTAAGTTTTATTTTAGTTTGGAATTCATTGCATGAAATGGTGTTTTCTTTAGTATCTGAGAAGAGCATATTCCCAACTTACACAAAGTAAGTAGGGTCCCAGAGCAGTAGCAAGGCCATCCTAGAATGCAGCTGCAGTGAGGAGGGCCATAGTATGGCCTGACTTCTGAGTCATGCCTGCTTCACTGCTCCATGTTCCAGATGCTCTAGACTTATCTAAGAGCACCCCAGTTTCTCATCTTTAAAATAAAGATACTGGGCCCGGAGAGAAAGCACAGCGGTGTTTGCCTTGCAAGCAGCCGATCCAGGACCAAAGGTGGTTGGTTCGAATCCTGGTGTCCCATATGGTCCCCCATGCCTGCCAGGAGCTATTTCTGAGCAGACAGCCAGGAGTAACCCCTGAGCAGCGCCGGGTGTGGCCCAAAAAACAACAAAATAATAATAATAATAATAAAATAAATAAATAAATAAAATGAAGATACTCTGGAGAGATAGTCCAGATGTTAAAGCATTTGCCTTGCATGCAGCCAACCCTGGTTTGATCCCTAGCGCCACTTATCAGTGATCCCAGAGCACCACCAGGTGTGAAACTCCCCACAAATTTATATTGTGTAGAGCAGGGGTCCTCAAACTACAGCCCATGGGCCACATGTGGCCCGCCAAAGGCATTTATCCGGCCCACTGCCTCTGTCCTGCTTAGCTGCCGACTCCTCCAGGGCCTGCAGTATGCCTCTGTGTGATGTGCACTGCTCTCTCCGACTCCCCACCTCTCTGTCTCTCGACTCCTCCCCTCAGTCATAGGCAGGGGTCCTCAAACTATGGCCCATCCAAAACAGGCCCAGAGTTCTCATTGAAATACTGGTAAGTGGGGCCAGAGTGATAGCATGGAGGTAAGGTGTTTGCCTTGCATGCAGAAGGACGATGGTTCAAATCCCAGCATCACATAAGGTCCTCCAAGCCTGCCTGGAGTGATTTCTGAGCATAGAGCCAGGACAAACCCCTGAGCGCTGCCATGTGTGACCCAAAAAACTAACTAACTAACTAACTAACTAACTAACTAACTAAATAAATAAATAAATAAATAAATAAATAAATAAATAAATAAATAAAAGAAATACTGATAAGTTGATTTAGCATTACTTGTTCTTAATTTTTTTTTTTTTTTTTTTTGGCTTTTGGCTTTTGGGTCACACCCGGCAGCTCTCAGGGGTTACTCCTGGTTCTATGCTCAGAAATCACTCCTGGCAGGCTCAGGGACCATATGGGATGTCGGGATTCGAACCACGGACCTTCTGCATGAAAGGCAAACACCTTATCTCCATGCTGTCTCTCTGGCCCCACTTGTTCTTAATTTTAAATACTGTATTTGTTCCCATTTTTGCTTTTGTTTTTGTTTTTTTACTTAAAAAATAAAATATGTGCAGTATGCATAGGAATTTGTTCATAGTTTTTTGTTTGTTTTTTGGTTTTTAGGTCACACCCAGCAGCACTCAGGGGTTACTCCTGACTCTATGCCTCGAAATCACTCCTGGCAGGCTTAGGGGACCATATGGGATACCTAGATTCGAACCACCAACCTTCTGCATGAAAGGCAAATGCCTTACCTCCATGCTATCCCTCCGGCTCATAGTTCTTGTTTTTTTTTAACTATAGTCCAGCCCTCCAATGGTCTGAGAAACAGTGAATTGGCCCCCCCTGTTTAAAAGTTTGAGAACCCCTACTCTAGATTATACAAATTTTATGTTTTGGGCCAGAGCAATAGCACAGTGGTAGGGCATTTGCCTTGCGTGCAGATGACCCAGGATGGACCTGGGTTTGATTTCTGGCATCCCATATCATTCTGGTATGATATGAGCCTGCCAGGAGGGATTTATGAGTGCAGAGCCAGGAGTAACTCCTGATCACTGTCCAAAATCTAAAAAATATACATATATATTTTGTTTGTTTTTGTTTTAGGGCCATAAGCAGCAACGTTCAGGAATTACTCCTGGCTCTGCACTCAGGAATGACTCCTGGGGGGCTATGGGAACCAATTGAGATTGAACCCAAATTGGCCTCTTGCAAAGCAAATGCCCTCCTCACTGTACTATCACCCTGGACCCTTACAATCCAATGTTAAGGAAGAGCCTGTGCTTGAAGTTAATAAGCACACTTTCGGGGGTGAGGGGAATGTTGAATCACTTCTGGCGGGACCCAGGGGGACTATAGCTGGCCATCAACCCTGGTCTGGCCACATGCAAGGCAAGAGTCCTATCTGCTGTACTCCAACCCAGACCAATAAGCACACTCTTTTTTGTTGTTTAGGTATTTGTTTTGTTTTGTTGAGTTTTTTTTGTTTGATTTTCTTTTTCTTTTTCTTTGGGCCACACCCAGTGGCGCTCAGGGGTTAATCCTGGCTCTACGCTCAGAAATTACTCCTGGCAGACTTGGAGGACCTATGGGTTGCTGGGGATCAAACCCAGGTTTGTCCCGGATCAACAGTGCACAAGGCAAACTCCCTACCTCTGTACTGTCACCCTGTTTCTATTTTTGGACCACAGTTGTGATGCTTTGTGGTTAATCCTGTCTCTACACTCAGGAATTACTCCTAGTGATATCCGGGGACCATATGGAACCCAGGGATCAAACCCTCCTTCATAGACCAAGTGCAAGGCAAGCACCCTACTGCTCTACTATCTCTCCTTTCCAGCCCCAGTAAACACCCTTTTATTGCAGTTTTGTCCGTAAACTGATCTTACTAACCATCCCAAGGGAGTACTATGGAGACTATGGCTCTATGTGGTAGGATTTCATGGGCCTCTGCTCTCTCTTGTTCCTATTTCCCTTCTACTGAAATTCTACTCCAAGGAGTACACTGTGCTGTAAATATATGAGAAAAGATTAATTCGAATGCACAGATACAGGTGCCTCTTAAAGGCATTTTACCCTAAGGCTCAGAATGACAAAAATCTTTCTGCCATGGGTTCCTCTCCCCACGGCTCACATTCTAGCTAAAAGCATATCCCTCACTCCACTACCCCTCCAGATGAAGCCAAGGAGGAGTTCCCGGACCTGCTGGATGTACTGCTGCTCCACGCACAGACCTATGTTCCCCGGTTGGTGAGGATGGAGACCTTTCACCTCAGCCTCTCTCACAGTGTGGTGCTGCGCCACCACTGGATCCTGCCCTTCGTGCAGGCCCTAAAAGATCGCTTGGCCTCCTCCCAGCGGTGAGTGCCCTTTCATGGCCATCCTTCCTTTCCTGAGTGGAACATCGGAGCCACCTGCTGTCCACCCCCTCCAGTGAGGGCCTTGGGACCCCTGGGACTCTGCATTCGAGCTCTGGCAACCTGCAGACCCTATATGTACGTAGGCCTGGAGAGTGGGTGGCGGCCTTTCTAGAAATGAAGTATCCGCCACAGGTGCTTAGCAAAACTGGTCGCAGCTTCTGCTTTTGTCTTTTTGCTACCCTCCATGTCATACTTCTTCCTCCTAGAAACTAGAAGCACTTCCTCTGGGGCTTAACCAAGAAAAACCCACCTTTATTGAAGCTTTTCCAGATAGCACTTCCCCTGGAACTCACAGCCATAGGGTGAAAAGTGCTAGGATAGTTTGGAACTGGAGTAATTCTGGTTTGCCTTCTCTTTGGAGCCCAGCTTCCTGCATGCCCTGCATGTGGTGTCTCTGTAACTTGGGGACTTGGTGTGCGGTATTTGCTGAACAACTAAGAGCTGAACTCAAAACCATCCCCTCGGTGGTCCTAGCAGCTGTCCGTTGGCAAGGGCAGTGAGGGTTCCCCACTCTTGAGTTCCTTAAGGGGCCCTTTCTATCAAAGAGTTGTGCCCCAGAAATTTAGAGGTGGGGCTGCAGAGATAGTCTGGTGAGTAGGTGCTTGTCTTGCACATGACCAACCCAGATTATATCCTCAGCATCCCATATGGTCCCTCAAGAATCATCAGAAGTAATTCCTGAGTGCATGAAACTGGAGTGGTGGCACAAGCAATAGGACATTTCCCTTGCACGCAATAACCTAGGACAAATCACGGTTCAATCCCCCGGCGTCCCGTATGGTCCCCCAAACCAGGAGCGATTACTGAGCACATAGCCAGGAGTAACCTGTGAGCATCACCAGGTGTGGCCCAAAAACAACAACAATGAAAAAGAAGTAATTCCTGAGTGCAGAGCTGCCAAAAGTAAGTCCTGAGCATCACTGAATGGGACCCAAGAACAAACACAAAACAAAACAGCCAGAGGCGAAGAGTTGAGAGAGACATCTCTAATCTCATTCACAAATAACAAAACAACAAAATGCACCCCACTACTCAGTGCAGTGAGGGAAGTGCCCATTTGCCTGAACCCCTTCTGAGGGCCAGAGGATGACAGAGTTGTTCCTACTCACTTAGAGAATCAGGACCAAAGCCCCTTTCTCCTGGTTTTGTGGACACCCAACTTTATTGAATCTATCAGACTTAACACGCTAATGTAAGAATGTTTCAGGCACCAGTGGAACATGGACACTGAATTGATATTGTATTTCAAGATCATAAAGATGGTAGAGGCACAACCTCAAGACTTTTCCTTTATTAAAAAAAACCTGGGGGCGGGCCGGAGAGATAGCATGGAGATAGGGCGTTTGCCTTGCTTATAGAAGTATGGTGGTTCGCATCCCGGCATCCCATATGGTCCTCCAAGCCTGCCAGAAGTGATTTCTGAGTTTAGAGCCAGGAGTAACCCCTGAACGTTGACAGTTATAACCCAAAAACAAAACAAAAACAAAAAAACCTGAGGGCTGGGGCCAGAAATGATAGCACAATGGTAGGGATTTTGCCTGCACATGGCCAACCTAGGACGGACCCTGATTCTATTCCTGGCAACCCATATAGTCCCCAAGCCTTTGAGTACAGAATCAAAAGTAACTCCTGAATGCTGCCATTTGTGACCCCCCCTCCCCCCAAAAAAAAACCCACAAAAATAGACTGGGGGCTGACACCCAGTTCTCCCTTGAACACTTATCTCATGTGCTTATTTATTTTTTTTTTTTTTTGGTTTTTGGGCCACGCCTAGCATTGCTCAGGGGTTACTCCTGGATGTCTGCTCAGAAATAGCTCCTGGCAGGCACAGGGGACCATATGGGACACTGGGATTCAAACCAATCATCTTTGGTCCTGGATTGGCTGCTTGCAAGGCAAACTCCGCTGTGCTATCTCTCCGGGCCCCTCTTGTGCTTATCTTATCTCTGTTTCTTTGCTTACTTATTTCCACTCTGAAGAAGCCCTGATCTTTCTCAAATACATTATTTTTCTTTTTCTCTCCCTTCACTTCTATTATTATTATTATTTTATTTATTTATTTTTTTTTTGGTTTTTGGGTCACACCCGGTGATGGTCAGGGGTTACTCCTGATTATGTGCTCAGAAATTGCTCCTGGCTTGGGGAACCATATGGGACACCAGGGGATTGAACCGCAGTCAGTCCTAGGTTAGCACGTATAAGGCAAACTTTCTACCACTTGCGCCACCACTCCAGCCCCATTCCTTTACTTCTTTCTAAATAAATTTTAATAAAAATACCTTGCTTTATCAAAATATTAAAATTAAAACTTAGGTTCGGAGAGATAGCATGGAGGAAAGGAGTTTGCCTTGCATGCAGAAGGTCGGTGGTTCAAATCCCAGCATCCCATATGGTTCCCCTGAGCCTACCAGGAGTGATTTCTGAGCCTAGAGCCAGGAGTAACTCCTGAGCACTGCCTGGTGTGACCCAAAAACCAAAAAAAATTAAAACTTGGGGCTGGAAAGATTGTGCAGGACTTAAAGCTGTTGCTTTGCATGCAGACCTCCTGGGTTCAATCCTCAACATTGCATATAATCTCCTGAACCCTACCAGAAATGGTCCCTGAACACAGAGCCAGTATAACCCCAAAACTAAGCTACAGTAAAATAAACTCATGTGGAAGACCAGGGATTTAACTCAATACTAAGGAAGGTACATGCCTTGCATGTCTAAAGGCTGGATTCATTTCCTGGTTATCACAATAAATAAGGTGGACAATGCTTTCAAAATTGTTGTCCTACAGATAGACCAGCATGGTAGGGCTAGGGGCACTTGCCTTGTTTGCAGCATTCTCTGGCACACCATTGGTATCCCAAGGCCAGTCAGGAGTAAGCCCCAGCACTACCAGATGTAGACCCAAAACAAAATAAAATAAAAACTAAATTCAGCCCTGAAGCACCAGGAAATGCCCTGGCTACTACTTGTCTGATGTACTGATAAAATGAGAATTTTTATTTTTTACCTGCAAGGAACAAATTGACCTATAACGTAACTATAATCACACACTTGATGAATCACTCTCAATTCCTTTCCATAAAATTGCGCAAGTCTCAATTTTTTCATTAAGTAAACTGCCCAGTGAATGTTTAGCCAGCTCTCAAAGCTATATGTTTCTTAAACTGGGCAGTTTTAAAATCTCAACCAGCTCTAATATTTGAGGTTTGATTTCCTACCAGTAATGTTTCTAAATGTAGCTCTGTTTTTTTCAAAAGATTTTGTTAGTTTTGGGAGGGTTTTGTTGGTTGTGATTTTTGGATCACACCTGACAGTACTCAGGAGTTATTCCTGGCTCCGCACTCAGGAAATCACTCGTGGCAGATTCAAGGGGACATCAGGGATTAAACTCAGGTTGGCCACATTAAGGCAAGTATACCCTACCCACTATACTTTCCCTCAGACCTCCCCCCACAAAAGAAGATATTTTTTTTTTATATAAAAAGATTTGGTTTCGGGGCCGGGCGGTGGCGCTGGAGGTAAGGTGCCTGCCTTGCCTGCGCTAGCCTAGGACGGACCGCGGTTCGATCCCCCGGTGTCCCATATGGTCCCCCAAGAAGCCAGGAGCAACTTCTGAGCGCATAGCCAGGAGTAACCCCTGAGCGTCACAGGGTGTGGCCCAAAAACCAAAAAAAAAAAAAAAAAAGATTTGGTTTTACTGGTTTTATTTTTTTCTTGATCATTCCTCCTGAAATATGGTCTCTTCAATTTCAGATTTATTTTTACTGCAGACCGGGTAAAAATTTATACCAATCAAGAGAAAACCAGGTGCGTCTCTCACTGTGAGTTCCTTATAACTTTCAGAAAAAGGTTCTTTGGGGTAAAGAAAGACAGAGGAGGCTAATGCTGTAGTGATAGTGCAGCAAGTAAAGCACTTGCCTTACACAACCCAGATTCAAACCCCCACATCCTATTTGGTCCCCCAAGCACCATCAGGAGTGATCCCTAAGTGAAAAACCAGAAATAATCTCTGAGCATCACCAGGTGTGACCCAAAAACAAAAAAAAAAGAAAAAGAAAGATAGAGGGGATGCTTTGCTTCTGCCCTTGTCTGTCCCAGGTTGAAAAATTTTGTTAGTCCTTTTGTGTGGGGAGAAAGGAGGAGACTATCTGAGTCACGCCTGCAATGTTCAGAGACTCACTCTTGGCTTAGCCCAACTCCAAAATGTTCCTGGAGGTGCTCAGGGGACTATGTGATGCTGGAGAATTCGATTCCAGTTTCCTGCATGCAGAGTGTGTGCTTAGCTGATGGAACTTTCTAGTCCTTTTTGCTTTTGCTTGTTTTTAACCACCTCTCTGACTTCAAAGCAGCTTATTCCAGATTTCAACCTTCCACTCAGGAATATAATGAGGTGGGGCCAGATACTACAGTGGGTAGTGCTGGCCTTGCATGGGCTTGACCCAGGTTCAATATCTGGCACCACATATAGTTCTCTGAGCACCACCAGTGGTAATTCCTGAGTGCAGAGCCAGAGAAACCTCTGATTCCCACTGAGTATGATACCTTAACTCCCTCCCCCACTGCAAAAAATAAAAAGAGAGAGAAAGAAAAGAAATGGTGAGGGTCTGGGGAGAATGACTGAAAGGACTAGAGCATATCCTTTTTAGTCACAATTTCTGGGTTTCAGTATTTAGCTATATTCTGAACACCACATTAGGAGTAGCGGCCCTGCCAAGTGGGCCCCCAAAACAAAACAATAAAAAATAACTGGAGACTGCTCCCATTGCGGGAGGAGATAGGAAAGCCCATCTTGGAAGAGTTCAAAGAAAAACTCTGAGACTCAGAGGGACCCTAGTGCTTGTCCAGCCATGCCTCAGTCCCAACTTTAAGTTGAGCCTCATCACTCTGACTGCTGGCTTGCCTGCCAGCCCTTGCTGCATCAGTCACCGGGCAAGGTTTGAAAAGTGCTGAGGTATTTGGATAAACATCTGGAGGAAATAACTAGGAGTTTAAAAGATGGCACAGTTGAGGGCCAGAGTGATAGTACAGCAGGTAGGGCATTTGTGTTGCACGTAGCTAACCCAGGTTCAATTCCCAGTATCCCATATGGTCCCCTGAGCACATGGCTTCCCCCCAAAAAAAATTTTTAAAGAATATAGTTGATAGGCATATATAGTACTTATTGATCCCAAAGTTTACAGTTTTATCATTGTCCACTTCATCAATATTGTCTTTTTTTTTTTTTTTTTTTTGAGCCACACCTGATGATGCTCAGGGGTCACTCCTGGTTATTTGCTCAGAAATCACTCCTGGCTTGGGGAACCATATGGGATGCCAAGGATCGAACCAAGGTCACTCCTGGGCAGCCATGTACAGCCCTACCGCTGTGCTATTGCTTCAGCCCATCAATATTGTTTTTTGTAATCCAGGATACTATAGATGTAGTACCAGAGAGATGGAGACAGTGGATAAAGCACTTGCCTTGCAAGCAGCCTACCCATGTTCAGTCCCCGGCACCCCATATGGTTCCCTGAGCACCAGGAGTGATCTCTGAGTATGACGGGTTGTGCCCCCACTTCCTGAAACAAATGGATCCTGCGATACTATTTTATATAAGTGACTAACATTAACCTCAGATTAAATGCTTCCAGAATATTTACTGAATAGTGGACCCAGGCAGTAGGAACCCATGTTATTTCAGGTCCAACAGGAGCTTTCTGGTTTGGAAGATGGAGTTTAATGTCCCTGCATTCTGTAGTGGACAGCAGGGAAATGGGGAGCCAGCATTCTGCCATGAGATTGTTGGCTTGTGCAGCTTCTAGACCCCTAGTGACCCCAATAGTGCATACAAGAGGCATCAACTGCCTAGAAATCTGGGAACCTGTATAACTGTCAGTAGGGTGGGGTGAGACCAACCTGGAAAGCACAGACGGCAGAGAACAGCTCCCAGAGCTGCCCATGACCTATTCATTTGGACTCGAGGGGCAGCTGCATGGGCAGCCAAGGGTGGGCTCAGACCAGGACTGTGGTATCTGGAAAGCTAAGGGGAATTGGGTTTCCCCAGTTCTTTTTTCTTTCTATTTTTTGCTTTTGGGCCACACCTGTCAGTGCTCAGGGCTTACTCCTGGTTCTGCATAGGGATCACTCCTAGTGAGGCACCGGAGATCATACGTGGTGTCGGGTTCAAACCTGAGTTGGCTATAAGCAAGGCAAGTGACTGTATCCTACAGTCCCAAGAAAAGGTTTTCAGGTAGGAAGGGGCAGCCTTGGGCTTCGGCTGATGACCACAGCAAGAACAAAAGTTCCCACAAGGACCTTGTCAACTCCTAGAAAAGCAGAGCAGGCCAGCGGCAGCAGAGACAGTAAAGACCGATCAGAAGTGTGGTTCAGTGGCAGAGTGCCCACCTTGCATGCATAGGACAGCAAGCATGATCACGGAACTACCTGTCCCACATTGCCGAGTTCAATTCCCAGGGCCATGACAAGTGTGAGACATGACCAAGTGGACATGCAGCAATGGGACGGGGTTGGGGTGACAGTTCAATGCCTGCCCTTGTGCACACAAGACCCAGGTGTATGCCCAGCACCACACAGTTCCCCTAAAGCCCTTCTAGGAGTGCACCCCAGGAAAAGAGAGGTCAACTCCAAGTACCACCTGGTGTGGCCCAGAAACATGAAACTCCGCACAGTAATTTCATCTCACTGAGATAGGACCATGGAACTGGAAGTCCTAGGGAGGGTTTTAAAGGTGAGAGTGCAAGGATTTGGATATGATGGTGGTATCAGGGAGGGAGGAGTGGGGAGAGGATGGGGACTCTGGGGCTGCCCCTGCTCCCCGCCCTCTTCCCCTCTCTTGCCTCCTTGCCCCAGCTCCCATAGCTTCTGTCTCAGAACTGTGCCTCATTCTCATGTTGTTCCCCCCTTCCCATTGCTCAGGACCTTCTTGGGGCTCGAAGTCACCTCAGGGCATGCCCAGTTTCTGAACCTGGTCTCAGAGATAGACCGAGTCATGGAGGAATTCGAGCTCACCACTTTCTACCAGGTAAGAATGGGTGGACTCTTCCTCCCTCTGGACCATCATTAGCTAGAGTCAGATCCACCCTATGGGAGGCATACAGTCAGATCCACCCCTAGTGAGAGGCACACAGCCTCTCAGAACCTTCCCAGGTGAAGCACTCACCCCTGGAGTGTGGAGAGGGGTCTGGACCATGGCCAGACATCCCTGCTGCGAGCCCAGCATTCCTTCTACTATTTGGTCCTCTGAGTAACAAGCACAAAATTTGTCTCCTGCTCCATAACATAGCCATGGATAACCCTTTATGTTGTTGTTTTTGGTTTTTGGGCCACAGCTCAGCAGCTCTCAAGTATTACTCCTGGCTTTGCACTCAGAAATCACCCCTGACTGGCTCAGGGGGTGGGGGTCATATGGGATGACAGGATTTGATCCGCCATCTGTCCTAGGATGTAGCTGGGAGGTCCTGATGTATGGGTACCTCCCCCTGCTTCCCTTGCAGGACCCTTCTTTCCACATAAGTCTGGCCTGGTGTGTGGGTGATGCCCGTCTCCAGCTGGAATCACAGTGCCTTCGAGAGCTCCAGGTAAATTCAGAACTGTGGCATCCCCAAAGTGAGGTAGCTGACAGTCAGGCAGACATACAGACCTGCTATTTTCCCAAAGAAACAGGGGACTTGTCCAGGTACCCTAATATCTCTCTCTCTCTCTCTCTCTCTCTCTCTCTCTCTCTCTCTCTCTCTCTCTCTCTCTCTCTCTCTCTCTCACACACACACACACACACACACACACACACACACACACACACACACACACACACACACACACACACACACACACACACACACACACACCATAGGATCCCTGTGAGCACCTTCCAGCAAACTCTGGAGATCTGGAAGTCGAGCACGAAAGGTGCTATGGACTTCCTTGGGGTATCCCAGCTCTCACCCAGAGTTAGAGGCACTGGGTGAGGAACCTGTCACTATGTGGGTGAAGTCTTCCTTTTCTCTCATTATATCCCTCCTCTGTGGAGGGAGACAGCAGGACGGGGTGTGTTCAGTGCAGAGATGGGGCCTTCACATGCTTAGCACACCAGTTTTCCTCAAGAATCCAGAAACCCAGATTCATTTTGTTTTATTTATTGAGCCACCCCGGCATGCTTAGGGCTTATTCCTGGCTCTACACTTGGAGATCACTCTTTTTTTTTTTTTTTTTTTTGATTTTTGGGTCATACCCAGAAGTGCTCAGGGGTTACTCCTGGCTCCAGGCTCAGAAATAGCTCCTGGGAGGCATTACTTTCCCCAATTTTAAGTTGTATTACAAAGCAACAGTTATAAAAACAGCATGGTATTGGAATAAAAACAGACCCTCAGATCAGTGGAATAGGCTTGAGTACTCAGAGAAGGTTCCTCAGACATATAACCACCTTGTTTTTGATAAAGGAGCAAAAAATCCTAAATGGAGCAGGGAAAGCCTATTCAACAAGTGGTGTTGGCACAACTGGTTAACCACTTGCAAAAAAGCGAACTCAGACCCCCAGCTAACACCATATACAAAGGTAAAATCCAAATGGATTAAAGACCTTGATATCAGAACTGAAACTATAAGGTATATAGAACAACATGTAGGTGAAACACTCCAGGACATTGAGACTAAAGGCATCTTTAAGGAGGAGACAGCACTTTCCAAGCAAGTGGAAGCAGAGATAAACAGATGGGACTATATTAAGCTGAAAAGCTTCTGCATCTCAAAGGAAATAGCGCCCAGAATACAAAGGCCACCCACTGAGTGGGAGAAATTATTCACCCAATACACATCAGATAAAGGGCTAATATCCAAAATTTACAAGGTACTGACAGAACTATACAAGAAAAAAACAACTAACCCCATCAAAAAATGGGGAGAAGAAATGAACAGACACTTTGAAAAAGAAGAAAGGCAAATGGCCAAAAGGCACATGAAAAGATGTTCAACATCACTAATCGTCAGGGAGATGCAAATCAAAACTACTATGAGGTACCACCTCACGCCACTGAGATTGGCACACATCACAAGAAAGGAAAACAAGCAGTGCTGGCGGGGATGTGGAGAGAAAGGAACTCTTTTTCACTGCTGGTGGGAATGCCGTCTAGTACAACCTTTATGGAAAGCGATATGGAGATTCCTTCACAAACTGGAAATTGAGCTTCCATACGATCCAGCTATACCACTCCTAGGAATATACCCAAGAAACACAAAAATACAATACAAAAAACCCTTCCTTACTCCTATATTCATTGCAGCGCTATTTACAATAGCCAGACTCTGGAAACAACCAAGATGCCCTTCAACAGATGAGTGGCTGAAGAAACTGTGGTACATATACACAATGGAATACTATGCAGCCATCAGGAGAGATGAAGTCATGAAATTTTCCAATACATGGATGTACATGGAATCTATTATGCTGAGTGAAGTAAGTCAGAGGGAGAGAGAAAGACGCAGAATGGTTTCACTCATCTATGGGCTTTAAGAAAAATGAAGGACATTTTTAACAATATCTCAGAGACAAGAGAGATGAGGGCTGGTAGGTGCAGCTCAGGACATGCAGCTCATCACATAGAGTGATGAGTGCAGTTGCAGAGATGACTACACTGAAAACTATCATAAAATGTGAATGAATGAGGGAAGTAGAAAGCCTGTCTCGAGTACAGGTGTAGGGGGGTGGGGAGGAGGGAGATCTGGGAAATTGGTGGTGGGAATGTTACACCGGTGAAGGGGGGGTGCTCTTTACATGACTGTAATCATACAACTATAATCATGTTTGTAATCACGGTGTTTAAATAAAGATAAAAAATAAAAAAAAAAAAAAAAAAAAAAAGAAATAGCTCCTGGCAGGCCCAGAGGACCATATGGGATGCCAGGATTCAAACCAATGACCTTCTGCATGAAAGGCAAACACCTTACCTCTATGCTATCTCTCCGGCCCCGGAGATCACTCGTGATAGGCTCAGGGGGACCATATGGGATAAACCAGGGATCATACCCAGGTCAACCACTTGCTGATCCCTGAACACAGAGTCTGGAGGAAGCCATGAGCACAGCCAGATGTAGCATGAAAGCCAACATAAACTACTTAGGTTTGTTGTTGTTGTTGTTTTAATTTTAAATGGAGACCAAGAGAGCTGTGTTCACAGGCCAGAGCATGTGCTGTGCTCCTGGAGACCAGCCAAGGTCACCGGTACTGATTCTTCCCCAAATATTGCACTAATCTCAGGCATTGAGCTGGTAATAGCCTCTAAATGTGCTCCTTCCCCATCTCCAAACAAAAAAACTGAGTTAGAGCTTAGTGATAAAATATTTGTGAGGCTCCAAGTTTGATCCCTAACACAGCAAAAATAAAAGAAGAAAAAAAAAATAAGCAAATGAAACCAAGCAAGCAGGCCGAGTCCCTGGCCACCAACCTTTGCTCTTGTCTGGTCTCACAGGGAAGGGGCTAAGCCTTGGTCTGGATTTTAGCAAATTCAGGCCCTAATCTATCTCTTACTGTTTCAGTCCCCCAGAGATTGAGCACAGAGTTGGGAAGGCAGCAAACAGGCCAGCACACATTGCTGATTGAATAGCTAAGTTTAGGGGGTTCCTCAGTCGGTGTCCTGGGGTGGGGTGGAGCTGTCCCTAATCCCCCTAACATGCCTGTCCTCACCCTCTCCCCACTGAAGGGACTTGTGGATGAGTTTGAAGACTCTGAGGTACTGCTGCGTGTGCTTGCAGAGCAGGTCCGCTGCAAGTCTGGGAACAAGTTCTTCTCGCTGCCTTTGAAGTGAGCCCAGGAATTCTGCCGTGAGCTGAGAGATGGAGGAGCCGGCTCAGTGGAGGAGCGGCCCAACTGTCCCCCACGACCTGGCCTGCTACAGTTGTCAGATCACTCATCACTTAAGGGTCTGGTTCTCCAGCCCTGCCCTGGGTACAGCTGTGTGTCTGCTTCTGAGCCCCTCAGAAGTTGCCAGCAGAGGGCAGCCTGGACTTCCTGTTCCTGTCCAGTAGTGGTGAAGCCAAAAATAAAAATGGGTCACCTGGGGTGCACTCCCCCAAATTCCACCAGAATTCCCACTTATAGTTCCCTGATTCTGAGTCTGCTGTTTTCATTTGAGGTGTTTAACCTCCTGCCCTGACTCCTCCCTGCTCAGGCCAAGGATTCCTATGGGACCCCATTACCCATCTCCCTGGGAGCAGTTGATTTTTTTTTTATCTGGCAAAGGCTAGTTTCTGAAGGTCCTGGGAGCTCCTTTGCAGCTCAGCCTCCCACTTGCCCCTAGCTGGGTTCCTGGGGAGACCCCACACGTAGCACAGATGGTTGATTCTAGCTGCCTATGGCTTTAGGCCAGACCTCCAGCGCCGGGACCTCGGATTCTGGCCCATTTCCCCAAAGACAGGCTGGAGAGGTAGTGTAGCGGGTAGACCTTTTGCCTTGCACTTGGCCAGCCTGGATTCTACCTCCAGCACCCCATATGGTCCCCCGAGTCCTGCCAGGAGTGACCCTTGAGTGCAGAGCCAGTAGTAAACCCTGAGCATTGATGGGTGTTGCCCAAAAAATTAAAAACATTTTTTCAAAGAGGCGAGTGGACGGTGCTAGGGGAATAGACAGGGTTTTTATTCCCCCACCTCTATTTCCAGCTCTCCCAGAGCAAAGAACCATGGACCAGTTGTCCCCCTGGGCTCCTGGGAAAAGGATGTAGGGATGTGTTATAGATTCTGTTATAATTTCTGTTTGGGAATCTGGATTTGGGGTTGTTTTGTTTTATGGACCACTTCCTGTGGTGTTCTGGCTTACATCCTGACTGCACCCAGGAACCCTATGTGGTGCTGGGGGATCAAACCCGGGTTCAATTTTGACAGGCTGTCAATTGGGTGGAAAGGTGACCCCCTCTTCCTACTCTGCTCCCCCTCCTCCACCCTTGTTGCACAGTTTCAGGGGACTAGGGGAATCTGGAATGACTTATCAGGTGCTTTAAGAGGCATTAACGATCTGTGGGGGAAATGAAGGTGAGTCACCCCCAAAGAGATCACACAAATCATGTCTGGCCTGGAGCGTGGTCATGCAGGAGATGGGTCAACACTCACTTTCCTCATCCAAAGTACAGATGTTTAGACCTGGTTCTTCTATAACTTTTCAAAGTTCTTTCCAAAACCTTCACCCTTCTTCCTATTAACCCTCCAGAAAAATGAGCAGGAAGGACTGGAGTGGGTTACATGACTTTATAGGGTCTCCCTAGCCTACCCTCATCCTCAGTCCACCCAAGTGCCAGCTCTTGTTCAGGCCCTGAGGGAGGGTATGGGGACAGGGGACTGTCCCTCCAGCTCTTGGTAGTCTCTGGGGACCCTTGCTTTGACATCAGAAAATCACCCCAGGCCTGGTCCCACCCTGCCTCCCAATCCATCTGCCTTTCATCTCCAATTAGTCTGTGGGCAGCTCTGGCCTGAGGTCCCTCCTAAGAGGAAGAAGACCACGTTCTACCTCCCCCTTCTTTTTTTTTTTTTTTTTTTTTTTTTTTTTTTTTTTTTTTGGTTTTTGGGCCACACCCTGTGACGCTCAGGGGTTACTCCTGGCTATGCGCTCAGAAGTTGCTCCTGGCTTCTTGGGGGACCATATGGGACGCCGGGGGATCGAACCGCGGTCCGTCCTAGGTAGCGCAGGCAAAGCAGGCACCTTACCTCCAGCGCCACCGCCCGGCCCCGTACCTCCCCCTTCTAAGGCTGGGCTTTCCTGCACTTGTCTTGCCTCCCCTAAGGCATTGATCACCTGGTTTTCCTCTTCCTGGGAGTGGGGTGGGCTGGGATGAAGCACCACCATTAATAGCCCACTCCCTTGGAGAGGATGTGGCTGGGGGATGAGAGCAGCAGGAAGACTTTGAGAAAGAGCCAAGATCAATAGACCTTTGCCTTGGGTGGAGATTGGAAGCATGGTGAGAGAGGAAGGAGGAGAGATTGCTGGGGGACCTCGGGCTTGGGGCTTGGCTGACGCCCAGGCCAGTGCCCTATATCTGGGCTTCCCACGGGAGGCAAAGGTTTGAGCAGGCTGGAGAACAGTGAAGAGAATTCACTGCTGCAGAACCCACACCTGACCACAGAGCAGGGACCCAAGGAACCATTTAGGCCACTCTGCAGACACTTCCAACACACACACACACACACACACACACGCACGCACGCACGCACGCACGCACGCACGAACGCATGCATGCACGCACGCATGCACACACCTTGAAATTCAAAGGAATTTTCTTAATTGTTTATTATAAGGGATCTGAACACTAGGGGCCGATGGCCCTGGCTCCCACCCACATTGCATTTTCTTGATTCATTGAGTCCCCGGAACCCACCTTATCCCACCAAAGGCCCAAAGACCTTCCATAAACTGTAGCAGCCAGGGCCCCAACACCCCAGCCCCAATTAAGAGGCTTCACTGCAGCCTGCTTGCAAACTTGCACCCCAGAACTGAGGTCTCTGGTTTGTTTCTTCCTCTCAGGTTCACCCCTCCCCTTCGGCTCTCAATCAGTGCCTTTCTGGTGGTTTTCCATACAGCTTCAGGCTGTCCTAAACTTTATCTTCCCCACTGCAAGAGTGGCCTTATTATTTTAAATAAAATCTTGCTTCAGGGGCTGGAGATACAGTACATCTGGTAAGGCACTAGCTTTGCATGCTGCCAATTCTGGTTTTCTCCCTGGCGGTACATATGTCCCCCAAACATCACCAGGAGTGATCCTTGAGCACGGCTGTGTATTGCCCAAAAACAACAACAACAAATTTGTTTTATTATTTTATTTTGGGGCCACACCCAGTGGTTGTTCAAGGGCTTATTCTTGGCTCTGCTCTCAGGGATCTCTTGGTGGACTCAGGGGACCATAGAAGGAGCTGGGAAATCGAACCTGGGTTAGCTACATACAAGGCAAGTGCCTTCTTTGCTATACTATCATTGTGGCTCCACAAAAACTCTGACTTCAGAACTTTAACTTCTGTGCTGATTATATGGTTCTTTTTAGTAGCATGTCTAAGATCAAAATCAGAACCACCATGGGACAACATGCGGCCTGTCTCATGTAATGCTTGCGGGGTATTCAGTCCTGAGTCTAAGTCCCATACCCAGAGCTCCAGAGAAAGGTCTGTGAAGCCTTGAGGACAGATTTCCACTCACAGGGTTTTGTTCAGACTCTAGACCAATGTTTGCCAACCTGTCAACACCTGTGCACTGGCACTGACTCTGAAGACTGCTGCTCTAAAAGATGAATGAAGGGGCTGGAAATATAGTACAGTGAATAGGGCGCTTGCCTTGCACATGGCTGACTCGGGCTCAACCCCTGGTGCCATATTGCAGTGCCCTGAGTCCTGCCAGGAGTGATTTCCTGTGCGCAAATCAGGAGTAAGCCTGGTGTGTCCCTCTCCAGCCAAAACATAACAAAAACACCATAATTGGGCCCGGAGAGATAGCGCAGCGGTGTTTGCCTTGCAAGCAGCCGATCCAGGACCAAACGTGGTTGGTTCAAATCCCGGTGTCCCATATGGTCCCCCGTGCTTGCCAGGAGCAGACAGCCAGGAGTAAGCCCTGAGCACTGCCGGGTGTGGCCCAAAAACCAAAAAAACAAACAAACAAACAAACAAAAAAACACCATAATTGTAAACAACCAAGATGGCATAGTGGATAGCTCTTGTTAGCCCTCAGGGACCACAGAGAGTGGAACTGACTTTGCAGTACACTTGGCATTGATCATAGGCACCGAACAGCCTCAGACTAGAGTGCAAAGGCACATTACAGAGAAAATGACAGTAACTGTGCAAGCCCATCTGAGCTGCAGACCTTCCCTAGGCATTAGGAAGATAGTATTTTCCCAAACTTGGAGAAATGAAAGGGCTGTCTGGAAAGGTTGGAGAAATTGAACCTCATTCCAAAATCAGGCTTTCCTCTTGCTTGGGATGATCATAAGACAAAATGGGTCTGGCAATTCCCAGGCCTCAAAGGATGGGAAATGATCTGAAGTTCATTTCCACAGAAAATAATTCAGTCTCCTCCGGGGAGCTAAATGCTGGTTCTCAATTGCTGCTGAATGCACGGGGAGAAATGAGCCCAGAAATGGAAAGGTACTTCCCCTCCTTCTCCTTCCTGCACTAACACCAGCCCTCACTGTCACCTGCCTTCTGCTCGTCCTTTCTGAAGTGTCTCCAGCCCAGCTCCTAGATACTCCCTGCAGTTCTCTGAGCATAGCACAATTTCCTCCACATTCTCCAACCAGCCTATCTGGAAGGGATATTGTGCATCAGAATATAAAAGTTCACTATGCCCTGAAGGATCTCTGCAGTCAGGGGTTCTGCTCTGAGCTCCTCTATCCACTCCAACCTAACTTGAATCTCTCTCTGTCTCTGTCTGTCTATCTCAATCTCTCTGTCTCTCTCTCTCTTTCACACACACCTACACACACACACTTTTCTAGTTTCAGCTAGAAAAAAGCTAGGGCTTTTAGTCCCTGTAATTCTCCAGTCAAAAAAAAAAAAACAAAAAGCACAGGCCCAACTCAGGGACTAAAAGCCTGCCTTGCAAGTGTGAGGCCATGAGTTCAATTCTTAGTCCACCCACATGTGCTGAGGATGGCCCCCACAGTTCAGCTGTCTGGGGATCCATAGGACCAAAACTGTGATCTTTGGCAAACACCCCAACTAGAAGCAAGAACTGCAGATAGGAGTGGGATCCCCACGGTGCATAGGTGTGACCAGGACAGAGACCTCGATGAGTTCCAATACCACCCACAAACTGTAGTTGGCAACTACAGACAATAAGAGGAAGGGAGGAGGCAGACCCGCCTCTCCCCTTCCTCTTATTGGGACACATACAGTCTATGGTAAACTCACTCTATGGAATACAGATTTACAGGACACACATTAGTTGGAGCCTTTTAGTTTTATTGTCCAACCAGGCAGTTGTTCCCTAACTCAGAGGTGAGAAACAGTTGTTCCAGAAAACTGGATAGCACAGCGGCATTTGCCTTGCAAGCAGCCAATCCAGGACCAAAGGTGGTTGGTTCGAATCCTGGTGTCTCATATGGTCCCCGGTGCCTGCCAGGAGCTATTTCTGAACAGACAGCCAGGAGTAACCCCTGAGCACCGCCGGGTGTGGCCCAAAAACCAAAAAAAAAAAAAAAAAAAAAAGAAAAAAGAAAGAAAAAGAAAACTGTAAATGTGGTGCTAAGAATGGACATGTCCCCCTTCCTTTGCTGGCAAAATAAATGTTAGCTAACTATCAAGAGCACAAACTACTAAACTATATGTACCTTCCTAGTGGCTAGAAGCTCTCTGTGCTGAAGTAACAAAGTCCCCACACAGCCCCTTGCAAGACACCCTCACCAACTACTCCAGAGACAGAGGACCTAATTTCCATGGTATAATTGAACAGGAAACTGAAAGGACAGCAAGACTTACTTCCATCATCAGTCGCCAGGCCCCACTGAAAGAGCTGAAAGCATGTTCAAGCAGCCACTGTCTGGGAAGCTGAACTTCCCGGGACCAGGGACACTGCCCTCTGTGTCAGAACTTGGGTTCTCTGCCCATTTTTGTGAGCCAAGACCCTACTTTAATTCAGTGTGACCATCCTAAATACTCCCAGGGGTTAGTGAACTACATACAAGCTTATAACCACAATCTGGGCATGCCTTGGCTGCCTTCCCTTTAGAAGGTTCTGACCTGAGGCTGGAGAGATAGTACAGAGGGTAAGACGCTTTCCTTGCTCATGGCTGACCTGGGTTCAAACCCAACACCACATATGATCCTCTGAGCACCACCAGGAGTGAGCTCTTGAGTGCAGAGCCAAGAGCTTTTCCTACAGCTCTGCCAAGAGCTCCCCTGAGCACAGCTGGTTGTGACCCCAAAACCAAAAATAATAAATAAGTAAATCCCAACCATCCCTTAACATTACTTTAAGTTTGTTATTAGGTTTCCTGGAAACGCCACAACTGCAAACAGAGCCCAGATGGACAGGATTTCCACTATATTTGCTTTCATGGCTGTCACTACAGGGCACTTGACCTTGAGGGCATGCTGGGTTATGTCTCACAGGAGCTAGAAGATCTGTCCAGACTGTAGAAGTGTTGGGCTGAAGAGAGTACAGCAGACAGGGTGCTTGCATTGCCCATGGCCAACTTGGCTTCTGTCTCCAGCACCCCCTATAGTTCCCAGAGCTCATCAGGAGTGATCCTTGAGCACAGATTAAGCCCTGAGCTGTTCAATATGACCCCAAAACAAAACAAACAGAAATGTTCCAAGAACCTTCAAGCTGAGGTTAAGGCACCATCAGAAGCATATGACATATTGGAGCAATAGCAACCCCAAGAACCTGGTCAAACAGATGAGGCCTGGAGGTAATGGATCATGGCCAAGATGGAATTAGACACTCATGGACTTAGACACTCAGTTCTCTCTCTCTGTGTCTCTCTGTCTCTGTCTCTGTCTCTCTCTGTCTCTGTCTGTCTGTCTGTCTCTCTCTGTCTCTGTCTCTCTCTCCTTCTTGTTTTAAGGCCATGCCCAATGGTGCCCAAGGCTTCCTTCTGGCTCTCTGCTCAGGAATCACTCCTGGCAGGCTTAGGAGATGTTGGGGTTCAACTCTGGATCAGTAGTATACAAGGCAAGAGCCCTACCCCTTTCCAGATCCTCCCCCCTTAAATATTGTTTTATACTTTTTGCTATTGTTGTTGTTTTTGGGTCACATCCTGCAGCACTCGGGTTACTCCTGGCTCTACTCAGAAATTGCTCCTGACAGGTTCGGGGGAACATATGGGATGCCGGGATTCGAACCACCATCCTTCGCATACAAGGTAAAGGCCCTACTCCATGTTATCTCTCTGGCCCCTATTTTTGTTTTACTTTTTTGGGGGGACCACACCTGGTGTTGCTCAAGGGTTACTCCTGGCTATGTGCTCAGAAATTGCTCCTGGTTTGGGGGACCATATGGGACACCAGGGGATTGAACTGCGGTTTGTCCTAAGTTAGCGTGTGCAAGGCAAGCGTCTTATCGCTTTTGCCACTGCTCTGGTCCCTCCCCATTAAATTTTTATCTTGCCTGTGGCCATGAGACCCTCCCCTCTCCCTTTAAGCACTCTCTGCCTTAGGGGGAAATTTCTACCTTTGAAGTTCCCTTCCTAACCCCACTCCAGCCCATCAGCAAGTTCACTGGCCCACAGAAATTCTGGCTCCACTTCCCATCATGGCCAGCCTGCCCTTCAGAGAGTGCCAGGCATGGTCCAAAGCACTAATATCCATTGGGGGTTCCTAGTATGCCAGCTCCACTACTCTCTCCTCCACCAATTCTAACTGGACAGCTGCTGGTTGTGGGAAATGGTGACCTCTCTCAGATCTCTGCTCATAAGGCTCATAATTGTACCCCAGCCAGTCCCTTTCTGGGACTAGACATCTATCATCACTTACTAGCTGTCCTAGCTCCAGCAGAAAACCCCAGAGCAGCAAGTGGCTCCCTGGCTCTCCCTTAGAAGGAGGGACTGTTCTTGCCCTGCCTATCTGCTTTGCAGGCCTAAACCAGCCACCTGCGGGCACTTCCTCCTCCCGGCCTTCCCTGCTTCCTCACCAACATGTGGAAGTCATCCCCGGGTAACCATTTCTCTCACTCTGGCTTACCCATGACTTCTTTTTTTCTGTGAAACTCAAATTTATTGGTTGTTTTCTGCTATCTGTACCATACTTTACTTGCTTGTAACTCATTTTTATTTTTTGAAGTAAACTAAATTTTATGAACAAAGGGAGGGAGAGGGAGAGAAAGAGAGAAAAAGACAAATAACATGCTCAAGAGAGAATATGGGCTCTCCAAAGGCAGACAAGCTGCAATACGTATCCAAGAGTTAAAACATGAAAGCATGAGAGAAGAGGTGAATGGCATGTGCTCAGGCAACATGTATCCAGGTAACATATGTATGCAGCAGTGACACATGTGCCTACCTTGTCACTCTTTTTTTTTTTTTTTTTTTTTGGTTTTTGGGCCACACCCAGTGACGCTCAGGGGTTACTCCTGGCTATGCGCTCAGAAGTCACTCCTGGCTTGGGGGACCATATGGGACGCCGGGGGATCGAACCGCGGTCCGTCTCCTAGGCTAGCGCAGGTAAGGCAGGCACCTTACCTCCAGCGCCACCGCCCGGCCCTACCTTGTCACTCTTATGGATCCCTTCCCTCCACTTACTTCTGGCTTTATTTTGAAGTCAAGGATCACTCCTGGCAGGCTTGGGGAGACCATATGGGTTGCCAGAGAATGATTCTGGTCATTCCTGTGCAAGGTAAGCACTCTATCCATTGTACTATCTCTCTGGCCTCTCAAAAAAAAATTTTTTTTTTGTTTTTGGGTCACATCCAGCAGCGCTCAGGGGTTACTCTTGGCTCCATGCTCAAAAATTGCTCCTGACAGGCTCAGAGGACCATATGGGATGCCGGGATTCGAACCAATGACCTTCTGCGTGAAAGGCAAACGCCTTATCTCCATGCTATCTCTCTGGCCTCTTCTCTTAAAAATTTTTAAGGACCAGCCCATGATATGAATCTTATCACAAAGAGTGGTAAATGCAATTAAAGAAATAACTACACTAACAACTACCATGACAATTATAGAGAGAGAATACAATGCCTGTCTTGAAGACAGGCAGGGGGTGGGGGAAGAGTAAATGGAGACAATGGTAGTGTGGAAGTTGCACTAGTGAAGGTAGATGTTAAAACAATGTGATCTGGGGCCCGGAGCAGAGGCGCAGCAGTGGGCCATTTGCTTTGTATGCACTAACCTAGAACAGACCACAGTTTGATTCCAGGCCTCCCATATGGTCCCCCAAGCCAGGAGCAATTTCTTTTTTTTTTTTTTTTTTTTTTGTTTTTTTTGTTTTTTTGGTTTTTGGTTTTGGTTTTGGTTTTTGGGCCACACCCGGCGGTGCTCAGGGGTTACTCCTGGCTGTCTGCTCAGAAATAGCTCCTGGCAGGCACGGGGGACCATATGGGACACAGGGATTCGAAGCAACCACCTTTGGTCCTAGATCGGCTGCTTGCAAGGCAAATGCCGCTGTGCTATCTCTCCCGGCCCAGGAACAATTTCTGAGCGCATAGCTAGGAGTAACCCCTGAGCATCACCAGGTGTGGCCCCAGAACAAACAAAAAATGTGACCAATAAAAAATTTTCAATTAATTTATTTTGAAGTCCAAGAGCCATGATTCACAAACTTACTTAGATGAGTTTTAGGCATACAATATTCCAACACTGATGGAATATTGTGGTCTGTGTGTCAGCTTCCCTCCACCAGAGTCCTCATGCTGTCTCCTGTTCACCTCCCCACCACCACTATCCTACCCCTGAAACCCTGACAGTCATGTTTCAAAATTCTGTAGTTATAGTATAGGTCTATCTTGATCTTTTTTTTTTTTGGGGGGGCCACACCCGGTACCGGTACCGCTCAGGGGTTACTCCTGGCTATACGCTCAGAAGTCGCTCCTGGCTTGGGGGACCATATGGGACACCGGGGGATCGAACCGCGGTCCGTCCAAGGCTAGCGCAGGCAAGGCAGGCACCTTACCTCTAGCGCCACTGCCCGGCCCCTATCTTGATCTTTCTAAAGTGATCAGTCTATCCATCCAGTTCCCCTTACTCTCCCTCTTAAAACAAGAGGTATCCAGATTAGCAAAAAGGAGATTTAGCAAAAACAGTAACAGAACAGGATGCATGCTCCATTCACAGCCTCACTATTTGAGGGAACCAGGCTCAGGTTTCTGTCTCCTGGCTGAAGAATTTAGGCTCAGGCTAGAGAGATACTGCAGGGATTAAGGTCCTTGCCTTGCATGCAGCTGACCCCAGCCCACGTGATCCTAAGAATGATTGAGAATGACCCAAGTGAATATAGCCAGGAGTAGGTTCCAACACTGCAGAGCAGCACAACTCTCCCTACTCCCCAAGAAGGTAGACTCCATAAACAAACCAGGGGGTCACAAGCCCAACAGAACCATGGGGGTCATGGCTTAAGTCATTCTGATCTATTATCACCCTGGTCTTAGGTGATGAGCCCCAAATAGGAGAACACCTGTGCTTTGTCCTCCAGAACTGCATCTCCTGAGATAATCTTGTGTGAAGCAGGGGGAGCTATCAAGAAGTGTCTGCTGCAGTTGTGCTCCTAGCCACCTACCCAATGTTTCTGCCCTAACCAGGCAGATTCTACACAGAGAAGAAATGCATTCATCTAGGCCAGTGCATTCGATGCCATGACTTGATGAATGACTTGATTCCAGGTCTCTAAAACCCAGGGAGTTGAGCAGACAGATGCAACTTCTCATCCTTTTATTTTCTGCATGTGTGTGTGGGAGGAGGGTTTGCAGGGATTGAACCTAGGGCCTCACATGTACAAAACAAACTTTATACTGAGCCACTACCTCGTCCCTCAGAAAACAAGGCCCCTAGACCTGGGTCTTTCTGCTTCTCTTCAAGGTATTTCTCCCATTGAATGTCTGCACCATACAGCCATCAGCAAACACCACCAAATCTTGACAGTTCAGTTGAGCCTAAAGCAAACATAGAAGAGGACTTAGATTGTTGTGAGGAAAGACAACTCCTTTCCTGGAACAAGAAAGATGAAAATTATTTCCTTGACCTCTGTGGCTCCTCTGAATCCTACCCCATAAGATCCATCATGGTACTTCCTCATAGGATCCAGTTTTAACCGAAACCTGCTAAGTCAGTCTAGCAAAATTTTCCACCTGCAATATCTGATCCAACCGGAATCCCCACAGCCCCCAGGTGATATCTGATCACCCTTGCCAGCCTTTAGATAAAACCAACCCCAGAATCCCAGACTGAGGTCTCCTCTTGGCAATTTTCCTTGGCCTGTGGCCTTCCTCCCACCCCCACTTGCCTCTTGGCTTTAAATCCCTGCTTGTTACGACTTTATTATGAGTTGAGCCCAATCCAATGCTTAGAATTGCTTTTCACTTTAGCAATTTTTTTTGCTGGGGGGGGGGCACACCAAGCGGTGCTCAGGGGTTGCTCCTGGAACCTGAGCTTAGGAATCACTTCTGGTGGGCTCTGGGGACATTTGAATGCGGGGGATCGAACCTGGGTTGGCCATGTGCAAGGCAAACGCTCTACCCGCTACGCTGACCTCTTATTTCTTATTTACTTATTTATTCATTTATTTATTGGTGGTGCACAGCATCGGTGCTCAGGGGTTACTCCTGGCTCGAGGGTGTTGGGGATGGAACCCAGTTAAACTGTGCAAGGAAAACACCCTACCGATGTGCTATTGCTCCAGCCCCTTAGCAATTCTTATCTATTGTTATTACCACTTAACTGTTAACTGTTCTCTTTAACATCGCCTTTTTTTTTTCTCACCTGTGAGTTAAAAGGGATTTTTTTTTCTGTTTGTTTTGTTTTTTGGGGTCACACCCGGCAGCGCTCAGGGGTTACTCCTGGCAGGCTCCGGAGACTATATGGGATGCCGGGATTCGAACCGATGATCTTCTGTATCAAAGGCAAATGCCTTACCTCCATGCTATCTCTCCGGCCCCGGATTTTTTTTTTTTTTCTAATAAATTCTCCTAGGTCTTTACGGGTTTCCGGAGGTGAGACTGCTAGTAGTAGGGTAATGGGCTCGCAGATAAGAAAAGCTGAGGTTTCCGGGTTGGTAGGGGAGCGGGCGGGACCGTCTCCGCCCTCCGCCCGCCCTCACCTCTGATCAGCCACCCGGTGCGGTGGACTGGGGTGCCCTGGATCTGCTCATGGACTAGCCGCCCACTTCCAGGGCCTCGAAGAGCTCAGGCCTTCTGCACCCACTTCCAGATGCCGAAGACCAGAATAAGCTCTAGAGACTTCGGAGCTTGTCTGCAAAAAAAAGCACTGATCATTATTGCATGGACACCGCTGTTAGTTAGCTCTAGGCCTGGAGAGAAGCGGACCTAAGCCCTGAATTACCCTCAGCCCTTGACCCAGGTCCCGGGAAGAAGAACGTGAAAGCCGAGAAAGTCCCAGCGAAGTGTCCATATGGCGCTCTGTCCACTGCACCCTCATTCCCATTGGGCCAAATACACCTTGGGCTCCGACCAACACGTGCTTTGCTATTGAGCCTAAAAAAAACGGCACCCTTGGGTCCCTCCTCCCCAGCCCTTCGCTAACCATCACCACCACCAGGTGGAAGAGAGGGGCGTTTCCAGTTTTGTTATTGCACTCTTTGGGGTGCCCACTTTTGGAAGTTCACCCTAACATACACACCCCCCTTGCAAAGGATGGGAGTGACTGTGCAAGTGGGCGGGCAGGAACGACTCCCGCCATCTAGGAACAGTCCGGAAAGGGTTGGCAGCGGGGGGGGGGGGGGGGAACCCCACCGCTGACACCTGCTACGGAGAAACCCGCAGCGGCAGCTGGGCGGGGGGGGGGGGGGTCCCGACGCCCCTGGCCCCTTGCGCGCTGAAAGGCGCGGGCCCTTTAAGGGGAGGAGACCCGGGTGCGCCCCGAGCTGCGCCGAACTCGCCCGGGGGACGTCGGGCGCCGGCTCCCGGGCTCGCTCGCTCGCTGCAACCGGCTCCCTGCGCCTCCTCACGGGACCTCGCGTGGGGGTGTGGGGAAGGAACCCGGGGCCGGTGGCAGGATTCCCCCCCCCCGGGCGGGAGGCGCGCGCCCTGTCCCCGGAGCATGGACACAAGGAGCCGGACGCGCGGGGGGCGCCGCGGGTCCGGGCGGCCGGAGCGCTGAGCCAGACAAAGGCTCGGGAGTTGCGCCTCCTGGGAGGCTGCGGGACCTCCCGGCGGTGAGATCGGGGCGCTGGGACCTGCCCTTGCCCTGCCCCGAAGTCTCCCCGGGCGTGGGAATCCGCCCAGAGTGGGGGGACTCGGCTCCACAGCGGGGATCGGGGTGCCAAGGGAGCGTGGCAAGTTTGCGCGCCCGCGAGTCGGTGGACGAGCCCCGCGTGTCCGGACGCGCGGAGCATGGGCAGCGACGCGAGCGCGCCTGGACGGCGGGACTGGCCGATCAGCCTCCTCGGTGGCCGGCAGGAGGAGAAGGAGGAGGCGACGGCGGCGGGGTGGCCCCGGCTGCTGACTCTGTGCCTGCTGCTTCTGGGCTGCCTGGGCCCCGGCGCCTCGGCGGAGGACGCGCAAGTCAAGGCTGAAGTAAGGACTCTCCCTCTCCACCCCGCCTTTGCCCCCCTTGGCCTGGGGTTTGGGGGGGATTCAGGGGGCGGAGGTGGCAACGCCCGCAGGCTGAAGCTTGGAGCTGGAGGACGCCCACTCGAGCCCTCCGTGGGGGACAGTGCTGGGAAATAAAGGGGGGAACCTGGCCCCCTCCAAGCTGTCCCTCAAAAGCTCGTCCGCCTCGGGCACCTCTTGGCAAATCCTGGAAGACCGACCTTTCTTTCCAAGCTCGCACCCCCTTTTCTCCAATCCACCATCCCGCTCTGGCACGGATGGCCTTGCACACACCCACCCACCCACTCACCCACCCCCAGCCCTTTCCTCCTCTCCTTTCCTTCCTCCCTCCCGGGCCCGCGTATTCCTCGAGAGCCCTTCGGGGCGCGCCGGAACGAGCATTGCGAGTGGGGAAGGGGCTGCTCTGGGTGGGGCGGAGTGGGTCTCGCTTAGGATGATGCTGGTCTGGGTGGCGGCAGGCACATCGTTGCTCTCTGCAAGCTCGGATGGGAGTGTCGGGGAAATGGGGTGCGAACCCGCTGGGCCACAGACAGCTGAGATTCTTTGGCGACTTTCTTGGACTTTTGCGTGGGTCCGAGAGCCCTTTTCTTCCCCCCATCAATCTGCCCCTAATGCGCAGCACCGAGTGGGGATGGTGCGCTCCGAGCATCTTCTCCCCGGGAGTCCGACAGGGTCTCTGCGGGCCTTCTCCCTATCGGTCCCGCGAGTGACAAAGCAAGGCGCAGAGCATGGGCTAGCCAGCGCCCCTGGCCCCACAGGGTCCCCTAGCAAGAAGCAGCACAGCTGCGAGCGCACCGGTTCTGCTGCTCCAGCAGGAAAATGGGGATCTGTTCTTTCCAGACTTGATAGCCCTAGCTCGCCACCCCTAGCCCCGGACTAGGAGACTAGGAGGACTGACCCGGGAGCATTGGGGTTCCAGATCTGCCTCTGCAGCCGCCAGGTCTGCTGGGGACTGGGTGCCCTTGGAGCGGCTTGCAGCCTCCCTGCGGGGGCCGAGTGTCCTGTTTCTATTTGCAGCCAGGCGGGTGCACCCTCCCAGCCCCGGTGGCTTCCCCACCTCGCTGGGCAGACTGGGAGATTTTTCCAATGGAAGCCTGCCCTTCCCCGCCCTACTTTAATAAAGGCTGGGAGGAAGGGCTGGGAATTCCTCCGGGCTCGAGTTTCACCCCTCATCAGTTCTCCCCACCTGCTGGCCCTCCCGCCCAGGCCAGCCAGGGCTAGTAGCTGCTGGGAGCCATCAGCCGCATTCACACTGACACTCTGGCAGGGGCCTGAGGGGAATCCCTTCAGGGCCCTAGGTTTGCTCCGAAGCCAGCCCTCCAGTGAGGAGAAAATGCTTTTGGGTCCATGTGCCACTTTGGAGAAAAGCTGGGGCCAGAACTGCAATACCCTCTTTGAGAGTTTATGAGCCTCTGGGGATGCTATGCTGCTGGCCTTGCCCTACACTTTGTGCAGGACCTCAGGCGTTGCAGCTGAGGTCTGAGCAGCTTCTTTGTCTTCCTGTTGCTCTGCTCATCCTCCACTCCCCCTCCAGTCCCAGTGGACTCAAGTGAGACATCCACACTTGAGATCACTCTAGCCTGTGGTGGTACCAGCCTGTAGCCCCTCTCCTGGATTCTTCTTGAGAATCCAGAGGGCTGAGGGGACCTTTGATTATTGGGGGCAGACTTCTTCCCAGCTCCTTTCGGTTACAAGCTGTTCTTTGGAGTTTGTCCAGTCTGACCCAACTGGGCTCAAATAGTGACTGGCTGTGGCAGGCTGGAGAAGACTGTCCCCAGGTCCCTGCTTCCTGAGACCAGATCTGAATTTACCCTGTATCCAAAGCCTCTTGCCCTGGAGCATAGCTAAATGGTCTAGACTAGATGCTCTGAGCCAGCCCCGCCTACTTCTCCCAGGGCGGTGGCTGAGCCCTCAGCTACTTGTAGCCTGCAACCAGGCCAGAGGAAGCCAGAGGCCATTCCTGCAGGTGCACTGCCCCACCAGGGTCCTACCTAGCCTTCCTTGGTCCCCCTCATCTGAGGGACTCCCCCTTCTCTGACCAACTTTATCTTTTTTTTTGTTTGGGGGCTCCATCTGACTCTGCTCTGAAAGTACTCCTGGGGACCATATGGAATGCCAGGGATAAAACTTGGACCAACCATTACAAGGCAAACACCGTCTTCTTTCTGATCCGCTCTTCCCTCTGCACCTCTCCCAACCCCTCAAAATTCTGTTTACATCCAAGAAGCTCCATTTCTTCCTGCAGCCTCACCCCTGCCCCGCCTCCATGCAGGTGACTCACCTGCCCTCTGCCTTCACAAGTGTGATATCTGCCACTAATACCCAGACACACCCTGCTTCTTCAAATAGACACCCAGGCTCCCCCCTCCTCCCCTACCCCCACAGCTAAGCAAAAGGAGGGCATAGGGCATCTTAAATTGGGGTTCTGCCCCTCTGGTCTGCCTGAAAGCCGTAGCCCCTTAGGGGCAAGGGCCTTATGTGAGGGCGAGAGGGGAGCCAAAGGAAGCTGAGTCTTCTCTCCTCCTGGCACTGTCTTCCAGTCTCTTCTCCTGATGCTACAAACCTTCCCCTCCCTTCTCTAGTTCAAAGCCCAGAGAGGGCCAAAGCAGTAGGGGAGGGCACTTATCTTGCATGTGGCTGACTAAGGTTCAATCCCAGCATCTTGTATAGTCCTAAGTGCAGAGTCAGGAGTAAACCCTGGTATCACCAGGTGTGGCCTCCCAAAACCCACAAAAACCAATTCCCAGAGAAGCAGGCTAGTGGGCATGGTGAGGGGCCTTGGTTGTCCATGGTGCTGAGCCTCTGCTCTCTGGGGCTGTTCCAGGACTGAAAACAGTTGAAGGACCAGACATAGCCCCAAGACCTCGTAACCACCAGGCACTAACTTCTATCACTCTAAGGAGGGGGAGTGGCAACAAGATTGAGATGCCCAGCCCCCCTAAAGAAGTCCTTCAGAATCCCCACACCCATGTGCCATGTGCTCTGATGCCAAATCAGAACAGCAGTGCCACCAGGTGTGGACAAACCTCTCCCCACTTCTGGTCTGTTATGCTCCTCCCCTCTTGCTCCTGCCTCACCCAGATGTTCCTTGCCATCATCAGCTCTGCACAGCTGGGAGCAGGACTCATGCCTGCCTCCCTTCAGTGTTCACCCCAGTGGAATACTCCATGGCCTGGCTCTAGTCAAAGCCGGTGCTATTTAACGACGTCCATATATGCAACTCCCTCTAAAGTCATGTCAGAAGCTTATTTATTTCCAAAATAGTGACAGTGAGAGGCAAGTGACAGTAAAGTTTATAGCTAGAGCCTCAGGGATGACTCATGAATAGGCACACAAGATAGCACCCAAGAAAAGTGCTCTTCCCAGACCCCAGCACCTCCTCAAGGTGTTGCTGTTCTAGGGATTACATCAACAGTACAGCACGTGGCCAACATGGGTTCTATTCCCAATATTCATATGGTCCCCCAAGCACTTGGAGTGATCCCTGAGTACAAAGCCAGGAGCATGCCCTATCCTGAACATCACCCCAGGGATCTTGGATCTTAGACTGGGATCTCAAGACCCCAGTCCCTAGAACTTGGACGGCTTTGTGCAGCTCTAGTTGAGGTAGGGGCAGTTGCTGACTGGGTGCTTGTAAGAGGGAGGCATCATACCCTGTGGTCAGCAGGCACAGACACATCTGTGATGCTGCAGAAACAGGGTATCAGGGGTCTCTGCTGGGCCCTTGCTCCCATCAAGCACCCTGAAACGCACTTCCAGATGTGTGAGCCCCAAGGATAGAGGAGCCTTTCAAGTAAAGACACTGCTCTTCAAGATGCTATTCTAGGGCCAGAGTGATATAGTACAGTATGTGGGACACTTGCCTTGCTCACGGCTGATCCAGGTTTTTTTTTGAGGGGGGCCACACCCATTTGGTGTTCAGGGGTTACTCCTGGCTAAGCACTCAGAAATTGCCCCTGGCTTGGGGGGAACCATATGGGATGCCGGGGGATCGAACCGTGGTCCTTCCTTGGCTAGCGCTTGCAAGGCAGACACCTTACCTCTAGCGCCACCTCGTCGGCCCCTGATCCAGGTTTAATCCCCAGCATCCCACACTCATCCCAGGAGTGAGTCTTTTTTTTGGGTGGGGGGGATTTTGGGCCACACCCAGTGATGCTCAGGGGTTACTCTTGGCTATGTGCTCAGAAAGCGCTCCTGGCTCTGGGGACCATATGGGATGGTCTGTCCTAGGTTAGCACGTGCAAGGCAAGTGCCCTACCACTTCCACCACTCTGGCCCCAAGAGTGAGTCTTGAGCATCTCTGGGTGTGGCCTGAAGACACTTGCACTGCTGTGGATGGCTTGTTTGGGGGAAGGTAGTGCTGATAGTGCAGCCAAGAGCAGGAATCTCGGAGGTGTGCTGGCTGTGCTGAGAGCCAAGACACAAGCTGATTCTCTTGCCACATCCATTTCCTTGTGGGGTGTCAGGAAGTGAGCTTGGCAGCCCCACCCCCTCAGTCTGGATAAACAGATGAGGACCTGGGTCCCCTATGGGTACAACCTGCTGCTGCCAGCTGATGCCTGAATTGCGGGAACCTGGAACTCTCAGCTCTCTGGAGCTGGTCCCTAGCCCTGGACCCTATTTCTGGTCACCCACAGAAGAGACCAAATTTATGTTCATATGTACAGGCAGGGGTTACTCAGGAAGCACTTGGTTAAAGGTGGTAACACCTAGTTATGATGAGAAATAAGTATAAGAAACAAGGAATGGGCCCATGCTACTGGGCATGTTGAACTTGGTTCTTTGTCTCAGTATATGAAAGGAGAATATTCCAATACTTCTTGGCGTGTGTCTGTTCAGGACTGAAGTGAGGTGCCCCTCTGAGTAGGCAGGGTCACTTCTCAGTCCCTTCCATATGCTGCTTCTGCCCCCCAGATTTTCACTTTGATGACTCTTTTTCCACTTCCCTTTTTGGGGTGTGGGGTTGGGTTTGAGCCACACCCAGTTGTGCTCTGGGCTCACTCTTGGATCTGCTCAGGGATGACTCCCAGTGGGGTTCAGAGGACTTAATGTGTAAGGGATGGACCCAGAATGGATTGTGAGCAAGGCAGGTACCCTGCCCACCCTTACTGAACCCATGACTCAGCTGGCTTTTTTCCCCCAAGTTGGTGGTAGGCGGGGAACAACGGAACTGGGGATGGGAATGTCTTCTTTCTGCCCACTGGATTGGACACCCCCCCAATGCCACTCATTCTCATTGTCAAGTCACCCAGACCTCTGTTCCCTGCTCACAATTTTTTGGGAAGTAGGAAGATCTAAGCCCCTGGCATGCATTCCCTAGTGATGGAGTGATGTGGATCTGGCTTTGGGGCTAGCACTGGCATTTGTGCCTCTCACCATGCACAATGGTTGGGGAGCCAGGCAGAGAAAGGAAGTGGGGTTCAAAGAGATGCTGGGCCTCTCCCACCACATAGCCCTGCTCCCCAGCACACAAGCCTGACCAGGCATCGATTTCTGCTCAGCCTAAGAATTTCCTAACATCTAGATGACCTGTCTCTGCCAGGGTTCGGGTAGATACGTGTCAGTCTGGTAGTGGGGTCTTAGAGGTGTCGTGAAGTGGCTGATTTAGGGCCTTGAGGGTCCTCCGATGGGTTGATGCCCCTCTAGATGATACATGGGCTCCTGGCTCAGAGCTCTTGGAGAGGGTGAGCCCAGGGCAGCTGCCTGCTCCATACCAGCCCTTTGCCTATTGGCATGGCTGGGATTGCCCAGGCCCTGACATGGGCATGGAGGGAGGGCAGGCACTCTGCCAAGGTCTGAAGGTGTCAGGAGGTCTGATAAGTGCAGCTGAACCAGGACTGTGGTTGGCCTGGGTTACAGCCTCAGAGCTGGCAGGCCCAAGACTGTTCTTATGCAGCCTAGCTAGCTGCCTCGGATAAAGGGGGGGGGGGCATCAGGCACACCCCTCCCCTGGGCTCCTTAATGCTCCCTATTGATTGTCTCCTTTTCCAGACGCCTCCCCAGGGCCGGCCTTGGCCTACTCTCCCAGCAGGGGGCAGGGAGGGCTAGTCCTGCTGACGTGGCCCTGCGCCCAGATCCAGCAGAGATGGGGGTGCAGGGGCGATCCAGTGCTCAGCACTGGGCAATGTTCCTCAGAAGAACTGGCCCTGTGTCTCCCCAACCTCCGGCCAGGAGGAACTGGTGCCGCTCCCCTGAGAGCCAGTCCACTTGTCATGCTCAATCCCCTGAGTGTCTCTGTTCAGCCTCTGCCCTCTCTGGGGGGGAGGGGTTGTTTGCTGTTTGGCATGACAGCAGCTATGCTTGTGGGGGGTGCTCCAGGCTCAGACAGCATCAGGGTTCAAAGCAAGGCCAGCTGAGTGCAATGCATACAGGCATGTCTTTGAATCATCTCCCTGGCCCCACTGTCCCTCTCTGCACCCCACTGTCTGAACACTGGTGAGTGGCAGTCTGTAGACCTTTTAGGGGGGCGGTTCTAGCCGCTGGCTGCAGGTAGGAGGTCTAAATCACTGGTTTGGGGTGCTGTGATTTGAATGGCTTGGCAGGCAGGCAGGGAGGGAGGGCCTAGCCCCTGACATACTCAGCTCTTGGCTGCTGTATTGAACTACTGTGTAGGTTATGGGTGTGGATATGGGTGTGTGAGGGGGTGGGGGGACAGGAGTCCCTCTGAGTCTCTGGAGGTCCCAGCTCTCTTTGCTTTTCTCCTGAAGCATTAGGAGAGGGTGAAAATCTTGGCTGCAGGTGGAGCCTGCATCTCTCAGAAATGGGGATCCCCCATTATCTCCCCAGCCTCCCATGCCTCAGTTTCTCCCCCTGAGAAGGCAGGTTGCCTCTGCTAGGCTTGAGCCACCAGTGCAGTAATGGGGGCTGGAATAGGGCTCAAGTATGAGGACCAGTGCCCCCCCGTCCTATTTTGAGAGTCTGGGGTGATTATAGACCCCTGTGTACCCCTGACCCACCTCCCCCCATACTGTTCATAACGCAGCAGCAGGGGGTGTTGGCCAGAAGCTCAACTGCTGCCTGCCTCTGGCGCTGGGAGTGGGTTTACTGCCAACCAGCAGGTTCATTGGCACGACTGGCCCTTGGCACTCAGCCCCTAGCCTGCTTCTGCCAAAGCCAGGCTGCACCCCTGCCCCGAGACACCTCCTCAGTGGGGCCCCGCAGGGACAGAGCTTCTGGCCACAAAGAGCAAAGGGGTCAAGGGTAGCACATGCTCAGCTGGTGGCTTCCCCAGTCTTGGAGAGGTGTTTGCCCGTGTATAGAAGGGGCCCCAGGGGAGCTGCCTTCGAGCCCATGCACTGCCCTCTTGGCATTGTGCCCCATTCCAGGGCCTCATGGACCAAAGCCCCCTCCATCCAGGGCAGACAGTCCTTCTGCCCTTCCCCCACCACCCCAGGGCCCCCCTCTCTCCTGTCACTTGCAGACACTAATCAGCCCCTTGGTGGCCCGTGATTGCACTGCTGAGATATTTTTACCCTCTGTATGCGGGTGCTGGTGAGGTGCCCTCGCTGAGGCAGCTCCCGCTCCCTTTAACTGTACCTTCAGTCCTCACCATCTCCATCTCACTCTGCACCCATGCCCCAGGCCTCAGGAGAGGTTTCCTGTGTGCAGCCCCAAGCTGAGGGTCTCCTGAGGAGCGAAGTGGTTGTTGGGGTGGGCTCAGGGCACTCCTGCCCCCACTTGAACTGCCTTTCTCTCTGGCCATGTGGGGGCTCGAATCCTCCTACCTTAATGGCCATGGTCGTGGGGATCCCTGTTGGCACCAGGCCGGGTATGGGTTTCCACATGGGCCCTTCAGAGTCCTTCAAGATGAAGCAGCCTTGATATGGGTGAGGCGCAGGGAAGCATGGCCGTGCTGGGTGCTCACAGGGGCTTCTCCGCTCCAGTGTCTGCCTCTTTTGTTATTTTAGCTATTAATTTATTTTGGTTTGGAGGCCACACCCGGCAGTGCTTAGGTCTTACTCCTGGCTCTGCACTCAGGAAGCCTCCCAGCAGTTCTAAAGGGAACCATTTGGGATGCTGGGGATCAAACCTGGATTGGTATGAGCAAGGCAAGTGCACTCCCCACTGTACTATCACTCTGGCTCCTGTGCCTCATTCATTGTCCTGTGGCCAGGCCTGCAGTCTTGGTGCTAACAATTCCTCTGCACAGACCTCTTTGGTTCTGCAACGCCAGGAACTGCTCAGCCCATCTGCCTGGGGGCCAGGTCTGGGCTGGGGTGCCAGGGCCCAGAGCAAGTGCCCAAAGTCTTGAATGTCACTTGTGGCTGACTAGTGACTGTGCCCTGGCCAGTGACACAAGTCTGCTTACTGTTAGCCAGCTGTATACCTTCTAGAACCCCCAGAGATCAGGACTTAGCAGCCTTACTCTGGGGGTACCTGGAGACCCAGTGTGGGCAAGGAAAGATGCAGAGGACACACTCCAGGAGGTTGAGGTTGCTGGCAACCCCTACAGTGGTCTTCATGCTCCCCCAACCTTGGGGCTTCACATGTCTAAAACCTTCAGGATTCCCTGTAGTTTCCCTCTAATGGTCAGTGGCCCACCATGAAGGGTCAGTGTGAATGACTAGAGCAGGGTTCCTCAAACTTTTTTTTTTGTTTTTGGGTCACACCTGGCCATGTTCAGGGGTTACTCTTGGCTCTACGCTCAGAAATCGTTCCTGGCAGGTTCAGGGGACCATATGGGATGCTGGGATTCGAACTACCATCCTTCTGCATGCAAGGCAAACACCCTACTTCTATTCTATCTCTCTGACCCCCCCAAACTTTTTTTTGGAGGGGTCACACCCGGCAGTGCTCAGGGATTATTCCTGGCTCCAGGCTCAGAAATTGCTCCTGGCAGGCACGGGGGACCATATGGGACGCCGGGATTTGAACCGATGACCTCCTGCATGAAAGGTAAATGCCTTACCTCCATGCTATCTCTCCAGCCCTGCCCCCCAAACTTTTTAAACAGGGGGCCAGTTCACTGTCCCTCAGACTGTTGGAGGGCTGGACTATAGTATATTTTAAAAAAATATGAATGAGAATTCCTATGCGTACTGCACATATCTTATTTTGAAGTAAAAAACAATAAAACAGAAACGAATACAATATTTAAAATGAAGGACAAGAAAAGATAAATCAGGGGCAGGCGAGGTGGCGCTAGAGGTAAGGTGTCTGCCTTGCAAGCGCTAGCCAAGGAAGGACCGAGGTTCGATCCCCCGGCGGCTCATATGGTCCCCCCAAGCCAGGGGCAATTTCTGAACGCTTAACCAGGAGTAACCCCTGAGCATCAAAATGGGTGTGTCCCCCCAAAAAATTAAAGATAAATCAACAAACTTATCAGTATTTCAATGAGAACTATGAGAACCCTGCCCAAGACTGGAGGAGGAGAGTGTGGCACACTTCCCACACATGTGCACTGCAGGCCCTGGGACCAGTTTGCTGTTAAGCAGAACATAACAGGCAGCAGTGGCAAAAGCACCTGCAGGCTAGATAAATATCCTTGGCAGGCCTCATGTGGGCCATGGTTCATACATAATTTGAGGCCCCTGAACTAGAGCCTCTGTGAACACAGATTCTGGGAGAAAGCAAAAGGGACAGCTCTCAGTAGTGCCAGATGGCCTCTGAGGGCAAGGGGCCAGGGGCAAGGTATGACCTTTTTGTCATTGATGACCTCCAGCACCTCTAATAGGGTATTGCAGTAGATCAGGATCAAACAGGAATGTGAACCACGCTGATAACTGGGGATCCAGGGAGTGCGTGGGAGACAGGAATAAGCATGTCCTGTTAGCAGCAACTGTTAGTGCAAAGGCCTTGAGGCCAGGGTCAGCCTGGCTGATAGGTGAATGAGAGCTTATTAAAGGCAGGCCCAAGTGGTGAGGGTCTGGTCACTCACCTGAGGCTTGGTTTTTCCTCTGACATGCGAATTCTTGGGGCCAGAGAGATAGCGCAATGGTAGGGCATTTGCCTTGTATGTGGCCGACCCAGGACAGACTCGGGTTCAATCCCTAGCATCCCATATGATCCTCCGAGCCTGCCAGGAGCAATTTCTGAGTGAGTGTAACTCTTGAGCGGTGCTGGATATGCCAATAAATAAATAAATAAATAAATAAATAAATAATCTAAAGCAGGCTATTGACCAGATCTGGCCTGAGTGAAAACCTTTTGTACTGGCTCTTATTCAGGAACAGCCAGGGGAGGTAGAGGCAGGGAGAACAAATGGAAAGCAGCAGACAGCTGTAGTAGGCTTGGAGTTAGTAGGTGTGATGGTGGTTGGGGGTGACAACCCATTGTCACCTCATGGACTCGTCTCTGCAGAACTGGCTCCGTCTCTATGGCTACCTGCCCCAGCCCAGCCGCCATATGTCCACCTTGCGCTCGGCCCAGATCCTGGCCTCCGCCCTGGCCGAGATGCAGCGCTTCTACGGAATCCCCGTCACGGGCATCCTGGATGAAGAGACCAAGGCGTGAGTCCTTCCCAGACTCTGGGGTGTCGGGCCTCTCCCCAACAGGGTCTGAGCCCATAGATTTTCCATTAAGGAGAAATATGGGCCTCTGGACCACTTCTGGTTGGCTGGGTGGGTCAGTTGGAGCTTGAGGCTGCTTAGTGATTGCTGACATGGGCAGGGCTGGGGACTGGACCCATGTGTCTGGAGACACAGCCCAGCCTGACCTTGTTCTGAGTCAGAGACACCCCATTCTTGCTGAGCCAGCACAGGCAGGCCTCTGAAACACACTTTCTGGGTGGCACTGGCGAGGGGGATTCAGGTGGGAACCATGTTTCCCAAGACATACTCATTGCCCCATTTTCTTGATGAGCCTCTTGAAACCAGAGTCTTCTGCAACCCCAATCCCCAAACCTGCACCAAGGCCTATGGGAAGGGATGGCAAAAGGGAGCACCCTTAGGAAGAGGCAGAGCTATGGTGGACAGGCTCAGGGCTCATTCCTCCACATCTGTGACCCAGGTGGATGAAACGGCCTCGCTGTGGGGTGCCAGACCAGTTTGGGGTACGTGTGAAAGCAAATCTGCGGCGGCGACGGAAGCGCTATGCCCTCACCGGGAGGAAGTGGAACAACCATCACCTGACCTACAGGTAGGAACCTCATCACTGCCACAGGCTGCACCCCACACTAGTGTACCTCCTTCCCTTCCAGAAACCAGGGCACCCCCTTCCCTCCCAGAGGCATCAGGGCTTCTCGCTGGCTCGTCTGGAAAACTTCCTTTCCCAGCATTGCACCCCAGGGTGTCAAGGAGAATCTTGAGGCCCTGCTCCCATGCTGAAGCCAGTCTCCAGCAGCTGCTTCAGCCCCATCCTCCCTGCCACCTGCCAACAGTAGCAGCTCCAGCCAGAGGGGCTCCTGGGGGCTGCGTGAACTGTGCAAGGCATCAGGGTGAGCAGCATTGGGCGTGAGAATCCAGGCATCTGTCAGGTGGTCAGGCAGCCAGATGCCTGCATAAGTCCTGGTTCTGGAACCTTCCTTTTTTCTTCGGAGTCCCCTGACTCAGGGGTCCCTAAGGGCTGTTCCAGTCCAGCCACTTAGAGTCCCATGTCAGGAGGAAGAACAGATGGATTGTCCCTTAGACACCGCTTGGTCTGACCCCCTGCCATGGAGATCTGGCAGCCCTCCAACACTTAGCCTGGTCAATCACAGGCCTCATCCTTTAGTCTCAGGTGCATATACTGATAATATTAGAGCCCAGCCCAGGATTGGCCCAATGTCCAGAACCATGCATGCATTTCCCACCCAAACCTCAGCACTTTGCTTGTCTCCCATTTTCAAGGACTTGCTCTTGGCCATGTGTCATCTGTACTTTTTTTTTTTAACTTAATGGCTTGCTTTCTTAATTAAATAAACTTGTTTTGCACAATTCAGCCTTATATTTTGATACCCTCATGAATCCTGGACCTGATAGAACCATTTCTCCCAAACATCCCCCCATTTTTTGGTTTTGGTTCTTGGGCCACTTTGGCAGTGCTCAGGGGTTGTTACTCTTTTTTTTTTTTTCCTCATAATTACTTTGTTTTAGCACTGTGATTACAAAATTGTGGTTGAATTTCAATTTTAGGATGTACACCACCCTTCACCAATGCACATTTCCTGCCACCCATGACCCCAGTTTCCCTCCCACTCATTTTCCCCTAGCTACCTCTGGGGCAGGTATTTTACTTCTTTTTCTTCTCTCTCTCTCTCTCTCTCTCTCTCTCTCTCTCTCTCTCTCTCTCTCTCTCTCCTCTCTCTCTCCCTCTCTCTCTCTCCTCTCTCTCTCTCCCTCTCTCTCTCTCTCTCTCTCTCTCGTTTTTGGGTTACACCTGAAGGTGCTCAGGGGTTGGTTACTCCTGACACTGTGTTCAGAAGTCACTCCTGGCAGGCTCGGGGGACCATATGGGATGCTGGAATTTGAACTGGAATCCATCCTGTGTTGACAGAACAAACAAACACCTTACCACTGTGCTATCGCTCCAGCCCCTCTTTTCTTTTTTGACACTGATTTGCACTATGAAGGGGTACCACACATATCACTTTATTATCCCCTTTCAGCACCCAGTTCTTATCCAGAGTAATCAGTTCCAACTATCATTGTCACGGTGGACTTGTTCATTACCCTAACTACATTCACCATCCTCTGTGGCAAGCCTCCTACCATGAACTAGTCCTCCTAATTCTGTCATCTCTGGATATTATTACCATAGTATCTTTTATTTTTCTTATATCTCACAAATGAGTGCGATCATTGTATGTCTATCCCTCTGACTCATTTCACTCAGCATATTCTCCATGACCCTCCACATATAAACAAATTCATGACTTCATTTTTCCTAACAGCTGCATAGTATTCAGATGTACCATAGTTTCTTTAGACACTTTTCTGTTCTTGGGCACTTGAGTTGTTTCTAGATTCTGGCTATTATAAATGGTGCTGCGACAAACAGAGGATTGCAAAAGGCTTTCTGCATGGTGATTTTGCTGAGTATTGCTGAATTATATGGAAGCTCAAGTTCTTTTTTTTTTTTTTTCAGCCACACCCATTTGATACTCAGGGGTTACTCCTGGCTAAGTGCTCAGAAATTGCCCCTGGCTTGGGGGGACCAAATGGGACGCTGGGGGATCAAACCACGGTCCTTCCTTGGCTAGCGCTTGCAAGGCAGACACCTTACCTCTAGCGCCACCTCACCGGCCCCAAGTTCTATTTTTTTGAGGAATATCCATATTGTTTTCCAAACAGGCTGGACCAGTGTACATTCCCACCAGCAGTGAATGAGAGTTCTTCCCCTCATATCTGTGCCAGCACTAATATTTTGTTTTTGTTTTTGTTTTTTGGCTTTTGGGTCACACCCAGCAGCGCTCAGGGGTTAGTTACTCCTGGCTCTATGCTCAAATATCACTCCTGGCAGGCTTGGGAGACCATATGGGATGCCGGGATTCGAACCACTGACCTTTGCATGCAAGGCAAAAAACACCTTACCTCCATGCTATCTCTCCAACCCCCATCACTTATGGTTTTTATTTATTTATTTATTTATTTATTTATTTATTTATTTTTTGGTTTTTGGGCCACATCCAGCGGTGCTCCTGGCTATCTGCTCAGAAATAGCTCCTGGCAGACACGAGGAACCATATGGGACACTGGGATTTGAACCAACCACCTTTGGTCCTGGGTCGACTGCTTGCAAAGCAAACGCTGCTGTGCTATCTCTCCGGCCCTGGTTTTTATTCTTTATGATGTATGCCAGTTTCTGTGGTATGAGATATTTCATTGTTGTTTGGATTTGCATCTCACTCAGGAGTTACTCTTGGCTCTGCACTCAGGAATCAGTCCTGGCAGTGGGATGCTAAGGATTGAACCTGGGTCACCTACATGTAAGGCAAAGCACCCTACCAGCTATACTAACTCTCCAGCCCCTGCCTGTTTCCTTTTGCAGAGAACTGATCAGTATTATCCCTGAGCCCTGTCAGACCGTATGTGAGTCCAACAGGACCCTCATTTAGCCTCAGGTTCTATGTTCACTGGCCCATGTCCCTCCCTGCAGCATCCAGAACTACACGGAGAAACTGGGCTGGTACCATTCCCTGGAGGCAGTGCGCAGGGCTTTCCGAGTGTGGGAGCAGGCCACGCCGCTGGTCTTCCAGGAGGTGCCCTTCGAAGACATCCGGCTGCGGCGGCAGAAGGAAGCTGACATCATGGTTCTCTTTGCCTCTGGCTTCCATGGTGACAGCTCCCCATTCGATGGCATGGGGGGCTTTCTGGCCCATGCCTATTTCCCTGGCCCAGGTCTTGGTGGAGATACCCACTTCGATGCAGATGAGCCCTGGACCTTCTCCAGCACTGACCTGCATGGTGAGGACAGCAGAGCCTGGAAAACCCCATTTTCCAGATCCACAGGATCTGTCAGTTAACTCTGTCTCCCAAGCTCTGAGGACTAGTAGGGAAGGAGTGGGATCAGTGGGGGTCATTACACCCATTGCTCAGATGGGATGTTAGAGGCACTGCAGTCAACCCAGCTTTGTTTGTTTTGTTTTGTTTGCTTATGTTTTCTTTCTTGCCTCTTGCTCAAGGTTTACTCCAGGTGGTACTTGGGGGACCATATGCAGTACCAAGGATCATACTGCATGCAAAGGGGTCCTATGCATGCAAAGCTAGTGCCTTCCCTACTATATTAATCCTACTAGCTCCCCTTTATTTCTGTGCCACATAGGTGGTGCTGGGATGTATCCAGGGATTATAACCCAGTAGTGTTCAAGGGACCCTTCAGTGTAGGTGGTGGAACCCAAGCCTCCCACTTGCCAAGTCTGTGCCCCAGCCTCTTCTGAGAATGTGACAGGAGCTGACCATGTGGCCACCCCCTCAGGGAACAGCCTCTTCCTGGTGGCTGTGCATGAACTGGGCCATGCACTGGGGCTAGAGCACTCGAGCAACCCCAGTGCTATCATGGCGCCCTTCTATCAGTGGATGGACACCGACAGCTTCCAGCTGCCCGAGGACGACTTGCGAGGCATCCAGCAGCTCTACGGTGAGGGGCGTGGGAGCCCCAAAATGCCCCAAGATCCAGGGACTAGCCCACTCAACAAATCTGGGATGATATGAGAAACTGACCCTGGCCTCCAGCCAACCCATAGTGGCCTCACTTCTACCTCAGCCTCCTGAATATGCTGGTTAAATGGGGCTTCCTTCAGGAGGTCCTGTACTTGATCCTCTCGGGCAGGTTGCATTGCTAAGTGCGGTTAGCTTTGCATGTCCTGGGAATTTGAAGCAGGTGGCATCCATCCCTCCCTCCCTCAGAACCCCCTGAGAAAACCTCTGGGTAAGGCCTGAGGGTCTTTAGGAGGGTTAGGACCTGTGCTGGCCCTTTACCAAGGCTCCCCCACTACGACCTCCCCCCAGAGTCCTGGAGAGTGGGCCTTTCTCTGCCCGTGTCAACCCACTCTTCTTGATGGCTCTTGGGAGCAGGCTGGCAGCCAGAGGGGAATCTAAGTCCCTGGACATAGGGAGGAAGGGGTGGCCTGACAACAGCACCTCAAATTGTGTGGTATATGGGGAAAGGGCTTCTGAGGGTCATAAGTATAGGACCCTTCACAGACCATTGGATAGGGTGTGTCAGTGGAGCCTGGGATCCTAGCTGAGTTCTGGGCTTCCTTCCTCATTACCCTCTCTTAACCCTTGTTCTGCAGGCACCCCAGATGGTCAACCACAGCCTACCCGACCTCTCCCCACTGTGACGCCCAGACGGCCAGACCATCGGCCTCCCAGACCCCCTCAGTCACATCCCCCAGGAGGAAAACCAGAGCGGCCCCCCAAGCCAGGACCCCCAGTCCTGCCCCGTGCCACAGAACGCCCTGACCAGTATGGCCCCAACATCTGCGATGGGGACTTCGACACAGTGGCCGTGCTGCGTGGGGAGATGTTTGTGTTCAAGGTCAGCCTGCCCAGCTAGCCCCTGGACCCACCTCTTGGACCCACCCCTGCTCTGCCTCTGTCCTATCCCTGGCCACACTGACCTGCCCTGGCTGGATCCTGACCCTGATCCTCAGAAGCTTCTGGAGAACCTTCCTGCCTAGGCAGAAGGAACCAGTCCAGGAACGAGGGTAGTGTCCAAGCCCCCACAGTTAATCCAAGGGTCTTCCTACTCTCCAAGCCTCTCTCCTTACTGCTGTCCAGGCTTTCTAAGTGAGTCTCAGTGGCTTCTGCTTCCCCTGAACCGAGTGGGGGGACAGAGTTCCCAGATCAGGCTGTGCATGTGCCAACTTCACTCCCTTACCAGGGCCGCTGGTTCTGGCGTGTCCGGCACAACCGGGTCCTGGACAACTACCCCATGCCCATCGGGCATTTCTGGCGTGGACTTCCCAGTGACATCAGCGCTGCCTATGAGCGTCAGGATGGACGCTTCGTCTTCTTTAAAGGTCAGCCGCCTTGTGCCTTACCTCTGACTTGGCCTCTGACCCCCTGACCCCAGGAAGGCATTTTGGTTGTGTATCCTGACACCCACTGGTGGCTTCTCTGGGAGGGGTCGAGGCCTCCCAGCAACAAGGGAGGGTGGGGCAGGTAGACAAACCTGGAACCCTGAGACTGCCCTAACTGAGGGTAAGTGTGAACCCCATTTTCTTTCCCTTCTGTCCTTGCCTCCTGTGCCTTATAAGAACATTCAACCAGGGGATCAAAGTGATAGCACAATGGGTAGGACGTTTGCCTTGCATTCAGACAACCCGGGTTCAATTCCTGGCATCCCATGTGATTCCCCAGGCATGCCAGGAGTGATTACTGAGTGCAGAGCCAGGAGTAACCCCTGAGCACTGCTATGTGTGCCTTCCCCCCACCCAAAAAATACCTGACCATACCACACCCCCAGCCTGCCATGAGCCAGGCAGGATTTCTCAGGTCTGCATATACCAGCAGCCTCCACCCCTCAGTGCTGCCTCAGGGCTGTGTCCTCACCCCCCACTGGCCTAGGCCTCAGTGAAGCAAGTACTTAGTGGGACAGACCTGGGCTCACACACTACATGTGGGAGTCCCAAGCCATGCACTGGGTGCCCCAGGAGGTTGTCCCTAGATGTAGACACCTTTCTTCCTGTCTGTATGAGAACTGTGGTCTAAGGGTTTTTATTGTGTAGTGTGGATTTTATGTGCAGGTCCTTGGTACTGGGAAGAGGTGTGTGTGTACAAAACTTGGTTGAGGGAGTTTGTGTGGGTTGTGGGTATGTGGCATTGGTCAGTCAGTGGAGTCCTGCTGTGTATTGGGATGTGTGTGAAAGGGGAAGAGGTGTGTGTGTGTATATATTTGTGTGATAAGTGTCAGTATATAGGTGTGTGTAGGGCATGGGGGGAATGTATGGTTGTGCATGTATATACATAGACATAGGGGGATGTGTGTCTGTATCCTTGTATATATGTGAGTGTACAAGTGTGTGTGAATGTACGGGCATGGGGAATGAGTGTGTCTGTGGGTCTGCAAGTGTGTGGGGTGTGAAGTGTGTGGCAGCCCATGTCAGTGGATTTGTGGACCCCATATAGCACGCTATGCCCCTCCCAGCACTCCCAGGACTGACCTTACCACCTTGCCTTCCCTTCCTACCAGGTGATCGCTACTGGCTCTTTCGGGAAGCAAACCTGGAGCCTGGTTACCCACAGCCATTGACCAGCTATGGCCTGGGTATCCCCTACGACCGCATTGACACAGCTATCTGGTGGGAGCCCACGGGCCATACCTTCTTCTTCCAGCAGGACAGGTGAGTGTCCTGCCTTTGAAGGGGGACAGACACACACACAAACACACACACCCCTCTGCTGCAGAAGACTGGGTGCAAATGGTTTTGGCCCAGTTGACTCACTTCCTACTCTTCCCTCCCAGGTACTGGCGCTTTAATGAGGAGACGCAGCGTGGGGACCCCGGCTATCCCAAGTCCATCAGTGTCTGGCAGGGCATCCCAGTCTCTCCCAAAGGGGCCTTCCTGAGCAACGATGCAGGTACCCAGCACCCACCTGCCTGGCACTTGCCAACCCCTGCCCGTGACCCCTGGGTTCCAGTGTCAGGCCTGTAGCTGAGCCAGTAGCCTCTAAAACACCTCCCTGCAGCTGGACACACTGGACCAGAACGCTTTAGCCCAGTGTCCCAGATCCCAGCCAGGCCTGCTAGGGTCCTCAGCAGGGTCCCTCTCCTGGCTCACATCTCAGACAGAGTATTGGGGATGCGGCTCTTCCTAGGGAAGCCTGGGTCTGTTTGAATCACCAGCCACTGAGAAGCAGCCCTTTGATTCCAACAGCTGGGGGGCAGGTACATCCAGAAAAGCCATTAGCACCATCCTCAGGCCCTGCTGTGTGCGGGCCTGTGCTTTTATGCTCCGTGCACTCACATGCTCTGTGTACGCTTCTCTGCAGCCGCTCTGAGCTTGCTTATTGTACTCAGCAGAGCCCAGTTTACCCCCAGGGCCAGTTCAAGGCTGAGTTGCTGAAAGGATGATGGGCAGTGGCTGGGTGGTAGGAGGTGACCCAGATTTCCTCAGCATGGACACCACCCCACTGTCGAGTGGGGGAACCCATCTCGGGCATGCAACTGGGTCTCCCACCCCAGCAGACTTTGGGACCTGCCTGGATGCACAGCCGGGCCCTCTCTGCCTGGCCAGGCCCCAACAAGCTGGGGGGACACAGCCATGAGAAACCCCCCTGACCCCACTCTGGCCTGCTTGCCCTCCCTCCCCCAGCCTACACCTACTTCTACAAGGGCACCAAGTACTGGAAGTTTGACAACGAGCGCCTGCGGATCGAACCCGGCTACCCCAAATCCATCCTTCGGGACTTCATGGGCTGCCAAGAGCATGTGGAGCCAGGATCCCACTGGCCCGACGTGGCCCGTCCACCCTTCAACCCCGACGGGGGTGCAGAGCCCGGGGCAGGCGGAGACGAGGAGGGTGTGGACGATGGGGGGCAGGGGACAGACGGCACTGGGGATGGTGGCAGTCGCGTGGTGGTGCAGATGGAGGAGGTGACGCCGCCCGTGAACATGGTGTTGGTGCTGGTGCCGCCGCTGCTTCTGCTGCTCTGCATCCTGGGCCTCACCTATGCACTGGTGCAGCTGCAGCGCAAGGGTGCCCCACGCATGCTCCTATACTGCAAACGCTCGCTGCAGGAGTGGGTCTGAGCCACCACCTGCTCCTCGCTCACGGTGCTAGGGGGGGACCAGCTTTCAGCGCCCCAGTGCAGAGGCTCTCTTGGGCAGAGGGGCAGGTCCTCCAGCCTCCCCGTAGGCTCACCCCCTTTTTATTTATACCCTGGTGTCCGTTCTTGGTCGTCTCCCTGAACACTAATTGCATTTGATTCTGCTACCCTGACCAAGGCGGTCCCTCAGGACAGGAAGAGATTAGAGCTATCTCACGGGGGGTTCACAGCCCCAAGAGTCGAGGGTCCAGGTGGAAGAGTGGCCCGTGGGTTGGGGTTTTTCCCAGCCCTCCATGGAGACTGTTGGGACTTGAGACATGTGGGTGGCTGAGTCTCCACCTTCAGAAGTACAACCTTTCCCTCCCACCCGTAGGAGGTGGTCACAGACTACAGTGTCCTGAGGTTAGGTTTCTTCCCAGCCCACCTCTGACCACCCCAGTTTACTGAGCTTCTTTGTGTGAAAGGACACTACATTACCCTGGGCCAGCAGCTCCCAACACTACACACCCCTCGAGTCCACACCTTTCCCTCCAAGGACCAAAGGGGTCTACTAAGGCCCCTTCCCGCAGGGGAGCACTGGGCCCACCCATCACTACTGCCCTCCTCTCTCCATGCTCTAAGACCACAGCTCCTATGTGCTAGTGCCCCACTCTAGGGGAGAGGGGGCTGATAGTGCCCACATGGTGGGGCCCATAGTCTGAGGGTGTCCTCTGGACCCTGTGGAAGATGGTGAGGAAAGAGAAGCTCATCTTCATGTAGGCTGTGCACTGGCATCCCCAGGAGCCTACCTCTGCCTCCCGGCTGAGCGGGCTATCCAGCTTCTCTTCCCAGAGAGGGCAGGTAGGGGCAGGGGAATGGGGGGAAATGGTACTGTTCGCTGGTTTGTCCACTTGTCTGTCTGTGGTTCTGGCCCCTTGCAGCTCTCTAGCCCTCAAAGCTGAGGCACTACCTGTGTTTCCACATACTTCTCACCTGTAAATAACCTGCACTGATTAAACCAGTGGCCGGCATGGCCTCCTTTGTCAGAGGCCTGGTGCTGTGGGAACTGTGGTATAAGGGGGGTAGGGGGGTGGGGTCCCCTGCTTTCCTCAGCCAGTGGATGGGAGACCCCAGGGCAGGTGAGCTGGGAATAGTGGGAGGTGGTGGCTGTCCAGGGAGGAGAAGTGGGCACTCCCTTGTGTTTGTTCAGGAGAGAAAGGGCCAGAGATACCCCACCCCTCCCTCTGGACCTAGAGGAGGGTGGGGAGCAGGCTAGACCAGTCTCCCAATATTGAGGAGATGAGAAGAGACAAGGCTGTTTTGGAGTCCAGAGTTACATACATACACCCACCCACACACACAAACGCACACTCTGTCTAGAGACCCATGATACCCCATTATCCTCCCTCTCTTCTGAAGCAGGAAATCACAACCTGGACAGACTTTGGACCACTGCCTTGGTTTGGTAAGTCTTGGACCCATGTCTGTCCTCTTAGCATCTGACTGGTCATCTTTGGGGGTCCCACCGCAGTCCTCCAGCAGGCCTCCATGTGGTCTGTCACAGCCAATGTCCTTCCACCTACTTTAGACCCCACCCCCACCCCCTGCAGTTGTGTGTCCCCTCCTAGCCCCCCTCAATCCCACCCTTTCCTCCCTTTGTGTTGAAAGCTGGCTGCGCAGAGTAGGAAACGCTGGCCCACGGAAACCCCAAAGGCCTCTCAGGCTGGGCTGGGAAACACCCCCACACAGAGGCCTTGGTTGCTGACTTGGGGGAGGGGGTCCAGGCAGGTGCCATCTTGTCCGCTTCTCTGTGGCAGGTACCTGGTGCCCCACACAGCCCATCTTGAACTTGAAGCCCCCACAGAAGTCAGTATGGTGTGGGCAGGGTCTTGGAGATGGGGAAATGAAAGGCCTCTGGTTCAGCTCTTGCCCAGGGCCTAGACCCCCAATATTTTAGGCAAATCTCAGAAAGATAGCGGCAGGGGGCCCTGCTGAGCCTGGTGCCACCTTCCCCACACCAAACAGGAGCCTGCATATTTACTTCAGTTTTATTGGGGGAGGGGGGGTGTCACACTGTGGTTCTGAGGTTGCTACCTGCTCAGTGTTCTCTGAAGGGTTGCCTATTGGTGCTCAGGACTGCAGTGCCAGGGGTAGAACCCCATGTTCTCTCAGGCAAAGCCCGCAGCCAGCTATCATGCTGAGCATCTCCTGCCCTGGGCCTGCTGCAGGAAGTTGTTTTCTGTGAGGTTCTGACCTCAGCTCACCTTGGGTCCCTTTCCCCTGCATCCTCTGTCACTAGCTAATTCCCAAGTGAGACAATTAAGACATCCCAGACAGAAGAGCAGTGTCGCCTTCTTTCTCCCAGCCAGTGTGAACATCTGAGCGTTAACCTTTTGTTTTCACCTCTGCAGTTTACAGCTGTGGGGGTCCAGTCTTGTCGCTGCCTCCACCTAAGCCTGGGGGAGGGGTGACCCACCACTTCAGGCTGCTAGGAGAACAGCCACGGACAGGTGGCTGAAGATTGGCAAGCGTCCAGCATGCCTTCTAGCCCCCTGGTTCACAGGTCCCAGCTAATCAGGAGAAATGTGTGGCCAAGGTCACTGCTGGCTTGGGTGGTGCTGGGTTCCTTGCTCAGAAAAACTTAGTGGGCCCAGTAATCCAGTGTACCTGCCATAGGGCTGCTGAGGAATTAGGATAGGCGGGGCCTACACACACACACACACACACACACACACACACACACACACACACATTCTCTGAATCTGCGACCCCAGGGCCACCAACAGAACCTCCTTTCAGGCTGGGGTGGGGGAGCTGGCCGCTTCCTCCCCCTCAGACTTGGCAGAAAAGCCTTTTTGTTGTGCACACAGAAGCCATTCTGTGGGCTCTCGGGAAGGAATGGCGGCTTCCTGTCCACCCATGGCGGGCCCCTCTGCTTTTGGGTCCCCCGCACCCTCCAGTCCCACCTCTGGGCTTGCCATGTGCACACAGGCATTGTCCCCCACCCAATGAGTCACAGAGAGTGGGGCCAGCCTCCCAGTTATTCAGGGGGTTTCAGGCCTGCGGCTGGGTGGACCTGTCCACTGCCCAGGCAGCTACATGATCCGTGTTGCCCTTATTCAGATATTTCCACACTTGGGCTGTTCCTCATCAGGAAACCTTTCCCTGCTCACATTTCCCTGCTCTGTTCTGTTACCCAAGTCACACAGCTTCTTTGCAGCACAGCCTCTCACCCTCCTTAGGGTCACTGTTCCCCTTCAGTCGCCCACCCAGCACTTTTGACCTGACTGAGCACCTTCACTTCAAGGTTCAGTCTCTCGAGCTTCACACCCAGATGCTGACCAAGATTCTACCGCTTAGGCTGTCACTCGGCCTCCCTGAGTCCACATTTTCCATCTGTAGAGTGGAGCGAATTCCGCTGAGGTTCAAGACAGCAGTGAGCATGCTTCATGGATCCTTGTCAGCATTTAAAACAGTAGTCAGCCCTTTAGGAAACTCCCATTTTTTTTTTGAGGAGTGCCTCAGCTGGTGGTCATCAGGGACAGTGCCTGGTATATGTCTTGGGGATCACTGGTGGTCCTCAAGGGTCCATATGGTGCCAGGGATCAAATTCTGGTCTCCTTGCATGTGCTTGAGCCCTTTGAGACATTTTCCCAGACAGCAGCCTCTAGAGTTGCTGGCTAAGCCTCAGATAGGAAAAGGGGAAAAGCACATAACTACGTGGACAGCCCAGGTTCAGTCCTTGCAATATATACTCAAGTACCATCAGGAGTTGAATATCTGAACCCCACTAGCTGTAGCCCATGTCCTTTCCCCGAGAAAGTTCAGCACTGTCTCAGAAGTACATGTACCGACGGGCGGCAGAACCTGGAGATGGGGCTTTCCATCTCGCCATCCTCTCCAGGATTTGTGTTTGGGATGGAGTCAAGGGTCAGCATCCTGGAGACAGGCAAGGGTGAGACGGACTTTCCTGCCCTGCCAGCTGCTGAGGCCACATCCTGAAGGATGCCCAGGCCCGTTCACACCCCTCAGCTGCAGCCTTCCTCTGAGGCCCAGGGCACTCCACCCTGGTTCCATTTCCCCCAAATGCCCTGGGACCTCCCAAATCCAGTATTGCACCCACCTCAGTCTTGGCCAGAAACAACTTCCAAACACCCCCTGACAGCCAAGCCAAAAGGCCCCTCCTGGAAAAAACAGCATTGCTCCCCTCCCCGCGGGTCACTGACAAACTGCAGTGACTGGTCAGTGGAAAGGGAGTGGCAGGTGCCCCCTAATGCCAGCAAAGGGTCACCACATGGCATCCTCCTAAAGCCTTCAGCAAATGGGGACATTGAGGCCTAGACTTGCTCAGAATCTTGAGGCTGTTCTGCTTTCCAGGGCATCTTTCTCTACCACATGGTCCCCCCATCCCCCCTTTCTGCTCTTTGAAGGAGCTGAGGTTCCAATTTATGTAGCTTTCCTGATAAAGGGCAACTATGCCTGCTAGGGTACATCCCCCATTACTCCCCCTGCCACACACACACACACACACACACACACACACACACACACACACACACACACACACACACACACACACACGTTCCTCTTGTTCTGGGGAACAGCCCTTCCCTCTCCCACTTTCATTAGTCCAGGGAGCCTGATAGAAAAAAATCTATCAGGCTGTGCCTGGCCAATCAATGTCCCGGTGTCCCTCTTGGCTGGGAATGGCTGAGCTGCTGGAATAGGAGCCTAGAGTTATTAATGGTTCAACCTGCCACACTGCAGAGAAAATGGACCTCAGAGCACGACCAGCACAAGGCAAAAAGGAAGAGCATGGATTATTTTTTTCCTGGGGGCTAAACGGTTCTATATCCTGCTTTGTCAGGGCTTACTCCTGGTTCTGCACTTGGGGATCTTTCCTGACCCACTAAGGGGAATACATGGAATGAGGAGGGTCAGACCCAGTTTGGCCTTGTGCAAGGAAAGTGCTCTACCTGCTAAATTATTGCTCTGGCCTCATAATCTGGAAGATTCCGAAAGGCCTTATTTGAGCACTTGGACTCAGCACCTGAAACACTAAGACCCAATTTCCGGTCATATCTATCAATAAATTCCCCTCATTTCTGAAGCTTAATTTGCTAGTGGATTTTGGCTCTGGCATCTCATATTTCATCCTGGTGGATGAAACCTTCAGGACCCTAAGCTCAGCATTTCCATCTTCAGGGCTGCCTAGAGCACTGTGCTTAAGCAATCTTCCTCAAGCACCCCCTCTTTTACAGCAGGGAAATGCATCAGTGCAAGCACTGCCATAAGTATCTGGGGTTCATTCAGCTAATAAAAGTCTAAATTGGGGCTGGAGAGATAGCATGGAGGTAAGGCGTTTGCTTTCGTGCAGAAGGTCTTTGGTTCAAATCCCAGCATCCCATATGGTCCCCTGTGCCTTCCAGGAGCGATTTCTGAGCATGGAGCCAGGAGTAACCCCTGAGCACTGCTGGGTGTGACCCAGAAAAAAAAAAAAGTCTAAATCGGGGAGGGGGGGGGCCGGAGAGATAGAATGGAGGTGGAGCATTTGCCTTGCATACAGGAGGATGGTGGTTCAAATCCCAGCATCCCATATGGTCCCCCGAGCCTGCCAGGAGCGATTTCTGAGCATGGAGCCAGGAGTAACCCCTGAGCGCTGCCGGGTGTAACCCAAAAACAAAACAAAACAAAATGTCTAAATCACCCATCACATTTTATCCGAAACCTTTTCCTGGCTGTGTCCTTCTGCCTCCACTCTCAGGGACCCAACTCAGAAGGTGGGCTCCAGGTCTTCCTTCTCAAGACCTGTTGAACCCCAACAGGATTGTAAAGCATCTCATAAGCTGTGCTTGGGGTTGGGGTCGTCTTCTGGTGATTCTCAGCCAACTGGGAGGTCGATGGAAGGGAGGAAGGAATCAGTGCTGTTCAGGCCCTGCAGTGCCAGGCATGACAGTGATAGTTGGAACTGATCACTGGACAAGAACTGGGTGCTGACGGAAAAAAGTGATATGGATGTACCCCTGCATTAACAATAATGCAAACCACAGTGTCCAAAAAAGAGAAGGAGGAGTAAAATGCCTGCCCCAGAGGTATGCAGTCAGTGGGGCGGGTGGGAAACTGGGGAAACATTAATGGCAGGAAAAGTGCACTGGTGAAGGGTGGTGTACATCCTATGATAGAAACTCAGTTATGAACAGATTTGTAACCAAGGTGCTTAAATAAAATAATTACAAAAATTATTAAAAAAGTATTTAAAACAAGTAGTTACCTGCATCGCCCAGAGCTGTTCTCCTTTGTGCCTGGGGGAACATGTAGTTCTTCTGAGGCTGGCTGTTCACAGGGTAAGCATCTCAACACCTGCATTATCTCTCCCATCTGACACCTAAGTGTTAACTGAGAAGAAACTAGGGCATAGCACTGAAGTCCCACATCCCTGGGCACCACAGTAAAGCCCAGGACTGCAGTGGATCCTTGTGTCTCTACCAGCACCAAGAATACCCCAGTGTGGGGTAGGTGCAGCTGTGTGAGCTTCCTCACAGGGCAAAGACTTGTGGCCCACTAGCCCAGGAGATCATTGAAAGCACAGAAAAGGGGCTGAAGAGATAGTACAGTGGGCAGTACTATCTCTACCCGAGTTTGACTCCTGGAACCATGTATGGTCCACCAGGCTCTGCTGGGAGTGATCCCTGAGTACTTTTGGGTGTGGAGCATATGAATTATGTGTTCAAGATGTGGACTCTGTCCCCCAGCATGTGCAGTCCCAGAGCACCTCTGATCTCAGGCTCCCAGGCATTGGGCCTAAACCTCTTCTCAAATTGCCCAGAACCTCTGGGTAAGACCCTTATAAAAATAATGCAGCTGAAACTGGTACAGGGCTTGCCTTGCATATTTCCACAAGACCCATCAGAAGTAAGCCCTGATCTATACTGAGGTAAAACAACAATAATACTAATAGTGTAAAATAATTTTTTTTTCAGTTTTTTGGGGTTTGGGATCATACCTGACAGTGCTTTGGTTACTTCTGGCTCTGTGCTGAGAAATCACCTCTGGCAGGCTCAGGGGACTATAAGATGCCTTGAATCAAACTGGTATCTGTCCTGTATTGGCCGCATGCAAGGCAAACACCCTGTTGCTGTGATATTGCTCTGGCCCCAAAAGTGGAAGGTATTAAGGACAAAGAGTGCAAGGGATAAGCCACCAGTATATCTCTCATACAGGTTGGGGTCTTAGTACCACAAATGGTCTTGCAAAGGATCAATAGTGATCCCTGAACACAAAGCTAGGAGTAAGTCCCTGAACACAGCCTAATATGGCCCTCAAACTGATAAAAATAGTAATGATTAGTAAATAGAATAATATATGCATATATGTATGCATATATATATTTTTTTTATTTTTATTTTTTGGTCCACACCTGGTGATGCTCAGGGGTTACTCCTAGCTATGTCCTCAGAAATCACTCCTGGCTTGGGAAGCCATATGAGATGCTGGGGATTGAACCCAGGTTCGTCCTAGGTCAGCTGCATTCTTTCACTGTGCTATCACTCTGGCCCCAATAGAATATATTTTTAAATACATTTTGTTTGGTTGGTTTTGGGCCACACACAGTGATGCTCAGGGGTTACTACTGGTTCTGCCGTCAGGAATAACCAGGCCATTCTTAGGGGACCATATGGGGTGTCAGGGGTCAATCCCAAGTCTGCAGCATGCAAGGTAGGCACATTACTTGCTGCACTATGGCTTTGGCTCCTTAAAGGCCTCCCCCTTTTTTTAGTTTTTGGGTCACACCCAGCAGTGCTCAGGAGTTACTCCTGGCAGGCTCGGGGGACCATATGGCACACCAGGATTCAAACCACCATATCTGCATGCAAGGCAAATGCCTTACCTCCATGCTATCTCTCTGGCCCCTGATTTTTTTAATAAATAAATTCAATAAATTGAATCACTGTGAGATACACAATTGCAAAGTTATTCATGACTGATTTCAATTATACAATGTCCAACACCCATCTAATTCACATTTCCCACCACCAATGTCCCCAGTTTCCCTCCCACTCAACCCCCTGCCTTCTCCCCTACCTGCCTCTGTGGAAGACATTAAATGAATTTTTATCACAAATTATTCTCAAGGGTTCTTACCATCCTGACCCCCACTTTACTGTAGTTAATCCTGATGAGACCCCCTTACAGGGAAGTTCTTCTCACTTTACCCTAGAGGAACCTAAAGTTCTGCTCAGTGGTGGCCTTTTGTGAATCAGTAAGTTTTATATCTATGGAGGAGGGTGTTATAGGGGGTGGGAGAGGCAAATCACTTCCCCAATGCTTGGACTTGGCAGAACTCAGAGGTGTCCTGGGATATATGCTGCGGGAAAAATCAAACCCAGGGTCTCACTCCTGCAGGTATAAACTCTATTGCTTGAGGCATAAACTCTATTGCTTGAGCAATTTCCTCAGCCTGGCGATATGTTTTAGAGCTAAAAATTTCTTAGACCACTCCAAATCTATAGGACTCTGCCTACTCTCAGCTCAAGGACTTTTCCACACAGCTGGCTGTGTGCAGATGACATCAGCCCTGGAGGAATGGACCTCAGAAAACAGAAATATTTTCGGGGAGATGGTTGGGAGGACTCACCAATACATCCAGTCTAGCCATTTGTGCTTATGAAACTCAGCCTTGAGCCTGAAGAGGTCCTGAGAGTGGGCCAGACACACACTAATAAAGTGGGGCTCAGAGATGCAGAGCCCAGCTAGGTCTGGTCAGTGTTTGCTCTGCTGCAGTCTTTGCTAGAGTCAGTCACTGAGAACCAGGGATATGATGGAGAGAGTGAGGACAGAGTGAAAGAGGCTCAGTCAGTTGGCAGGCCCAGCCCTCACTGCATGACTCAAACATGGTCTGAGTATACAGCTCTTGTGTGAGATGCCAATGCTTCAGGCTCCTGTAAGGTCTGCCCCTCAGTACATCTCTGCCTCCCCTAGTTTAGGTCTGTCCCCCTCCAGTACAGCATCTTCTCCTTTTGTGAACCCTACCTGTTTCCAAGGAGTTAGTCACAGTGAGCAATCTACCTCTATTTATATATAGTTTGGGGGGCATTTCCATCTATGCTCCAGGCTTATTTTTGGCTTTGTGTTCAGGGATCACTCCTGACAAGGCTCAGGGGACCTCATGGAGCCCCAGGGCTAGAACTGGGGTTGATTGCATGAAGGCAAGTTCCTTACTTCCTGTACCAAAATTTCTGCAGTGCTGGCTCCACTGCTGGGACCTGCCCTGCCACAGTGCTGCCCAGAGTGGGGCTTCCTGGATCTGGAGGTGGCAGAGGAGAGAGCTCTTAGGACTAATTCACTCCAAGTTCTCTAAGTTTCAGGCAGTAACCCTAGAGCTGCCCACAGTATGACCCTGGCCTGGCCCCCCTGTCCTTCTTTCTCACTGGGTTCTGTCTTTCTCAGCCCAGGAGTCTGAGAGATCCTGGTAACCCAGTGGGCTGGTTGTCTTGGGGCTCTCTTATATAGACTTTACCTCTGTACATTGTTAAAACTTTAATGAGGGCTCAGGGCCGGGAGGATGCACAATGGTAAGGCATTTGCCTTGCACGAGGCTGATCGAGGATGGACCTTGGTTTGATCCCCGACATCTCATATGGTTCCCCAAGCCAGGAGTGATTTTTTTTTTCTTTTTTCTTTTTTTGGCCACACCTGATGATGCTTAGGGGTTATTCCTGGATCCATGCTCAGAAATCGATCCTGGCTTGGGGAATCATATGGAATGCCAGGGGATCAAACCTCTGTCCTAGGTCAGCCTTCATACAAGGCAAACATCCTACCGCTGCACCACTGCTCTGGCCCCAAACAAGGAGCGATTTCTGAGCGCATAGCCAGGAGTAAACCTTGAGCATCACCGGGTGTGGTCAAAAACAAAGAAACAAAAACTCTAATGGGGGCTGATAGGTAAGTACAGGGGGTGAAGAAAGTTACCTTGCATGAAGCTGACCTTGGTTTGATCCCCACAGGGTTCCCTGAGTCCTGTTCGGGGCACCCCTGAGCCCTAGAGCCAGGAGTAAGCCCTGGGTCCTGCTGGATATAGCCCAAAAATAAAACAAAACAAAAAATCAGGGCTGGATTGTACAATGTGTAGGGCGCTTGTCTTGCATGCAGCTAACCTGGTTTAATTTCCAGTACCCCATATGGTCCACCAAGCATTGTCAACAGTAATTCCTGAATGCAGAGCTAGAAGTAACCCCTGAACACTGCCAGGTGTGGCCTAAAACCCAATACTCCACCCCCCAAAAAACCCAGCTTTCCCAAAACACCAAGAACAAAACCAAAAAGATACCCCCACCCCCGGCGTTCCATATGGTCCCCCAAGCCAGGAGCAATTTCTGACTACATAGCTAGGAGTAACCCCTGAGCATCATTGGTTGTGGACCCAAAAAAGCAAAAAAAAAAAAAAAAAAAAAAAAGAACATTTCCTCATATATGACTTGGGTTTGATCCCCAGTACCACAAGTTCCCCTGAGTACTACAGACTCCTGAGGTGCCACACACACACACACACCACACCCCCCCGCAAACCAAGTAGCAATAGTAATGCTGAGGCTAGTGCTATGTCTCGTCATCTCTGACTGGCCTTGAAGAGTAAAGTCCGGCTTCCCATTTTGACTGTTTCACATTTGCTTCCACAGAATACCTTATAGCTGCCTCACCAGGCTAGGAAGGCCAGGATGCAGCCCTGCAAGGATTTGTGAGACCTGGCATTCTCCCTAAGGGATGGGGAGCTGGAGTCCTGTTTCCAAAGGCTCCCTTCTGACTCCTGAACAAGTATCACGGCTGACTATTGATCTCACCAGGGCCTTGAGTCACTGGGGTTGGTTGCACGCCCTGGAGCACCTGAGTTGGCACCAACTGGTGCCAACTGTGACTGGCCTGGGCCATCTTCTCCTGCCCCACTCAGAGGCAGCACACAAACCTGACAGGTGTGTTCTCACCAGTTTCAGGCCCTCTTGGGGGAATTGTTTGTGTTTCAGGTCATGCAGTTGGCTGCCCTTAGTCCTTTCTTTTCTCTGCCAAAGTGACATTCTCCAGGCTGCCAGCTTCCTGAAGCCACACAGAGGGCATATCTGTTTTCTTGTCCTCGCTGCCTTTCACCTTTCATCCTAGACCACTGAGGGCTGATACACCTCACCTGATTGTCAGTGAGGCCCAGAAAAAGGGATAGCCATTACCAAAGTCACACACTGAGTTAGCATGGCCCAAATTTAAAAAAAAAAAAAAAAAAAAAAAAAGTGGGGCCGGAGAGATAGCATGGAGGTAAAGTGTTTGCCTTTCATGTAGAAGGTCATTGGTTCGAAACCTGGCATCTCATATGGTCCCCCGAGCCTTCCATGAGCGATTTCTGAGTGTGGAGCCAGGAGTAACCCATGAGCGATGCTGGGTGTGACCCAAAGACCAAAAAAAAGGCAATGCAAACATTTCCAGGGGCTCATAATAATTCAAGGGTCAAATACCTACCTTTCAGGAATGAGGCCTAGCATTGTCCCAATTGCCAAGGGTAATCTCAGGGGCACCAGTTGGAATTCTTTGTACCATACAAAAAAAGAACTCCATAGGGGCCAGAGAGATAGCATGGAGGTAAGGCGTTTGCCTTTCATGCAGAAGGTCATTGGTTCGAATCCCGGCGTCCCATATGGTCCCCCGTGCCTGCCAGGAGCAATTTCTAAGCATGGAGCCAGGAGTATCCCCTGAGCACTGCTGGGTGTGACCCAAAAAGCCACACACACACACACACACACACACACACACACACACACACACACACACAAAAGAACTCCATATTGGGGGCCAGAGTGATAGCACAGTAGATAGGGTGTTTGTTTGCCTTGCATGTGACTGACCCAGGTTCAATCCTCATCATCCCATCTCATTTTGGTCCCCAAACCAGCCAGGACTGCTTTCTGAGCACAGAGCCAGGAATAACCCCTATGTACCACCAGGTGTGGCCCAAAGCCAGCCAACCAACCAACCAACCAACCAATATAAATAAAAACAAAAACAGAAATAGGGGCTGGAGCAATAGCACAGTAGGTAGGGCACTTGTCTTGCACACAGAAGACCCAGGTTCAATCCCTGGCATCCATATGGTCCTCTAAACCTACTAGGAGTGATGCTTGAGTGCAGAGCCAAGAGTAACCCCTGAGCACTGCCAGGTATGACCCAAAAACCAAACAAATAAAAAAAAAAAAAAACAAAAAAACGTATGTATTGTGGCTGGAGACTTCAAGGCCAGAGAGATAGTATAGCATGTAGAGCAATAGCCTGGCACACAACCAATCTGGTTTTCATCCTAGCACCCTATCTGGTCCCCCAAGATCCACCTGGAGTAAGCTTTAAGCACCACTGGGTATGTACAAAAAAAGGGCAAACATTTTTAACTTTTCTGAAATAAATAATAGATACATGTGGTCATAAAAATATTTTGAATGCCTGTAAAATGTTACAGTGGCATGAAATGCTTCCTTCTGCCCAGTCCCACTGCTTCCCTACATCATTCCTTTGCCCCTCACTGCCACTGACATGATTTTTGAGAGTGAACTATGCTTACAAGAGACGTGTGTCCCTCTGGCCTGCTGCCTCTATAATGTCTTTTTTTTTTTTTTTTTTTTGAAAAATATGAGTTTTCTTGGAGATGCCACATCTGGCATTGCTCAGGGCTCACTCCAAACTCTGCTCAGGAAAGCCTATTCATTGCCAGAATTAAACTAGGGTCAGCCTTGTTCCCTAGATGCTTTACAATATCTTCAGTCTTGAAGAATATATTCTAATGCATCAGTATTAGTACAACTTCACTGAATATCTCTTTAGCATACTTTATAAAAGGAATTCATTGAATTTCTGCCTTAGCTAGAACCTAGGGATTACCACTATTTTTCTATTGCAATATTTGAAGATCAAATTCTTCTATACAAATTGGCTGAGTCTTTTTTTTTTGTTTTTGTTTTTGTTTTTGTTTTTGGGCCACACCTGGCAGTGCTCAGGGGTTACTCCTGGCTGTCTGCTCAGAAATAGCTCCTGGCAGGCACTGGGGACCATATGGTACACCGGGATACGAACCAACCACCTTTGGTCCTGGATTGGCTGCTTGCAAGGCAAACACCGCTGTGCTATCTCTCCAGGCCCAAATTTGCTGAGTCTTAACATTAAGCATGTATTTTTCCCTCCCAAAAATTTATCTCAAATACAGATGGCCAAAAGACACACACACACACACACACACACACACACACACACACACACACACAAGTTCCACTTCATTAATCTTCAGGAAGGTGGGAGATGCAAATAAAAGCAACCATCTCACATCAAAGATACCATTTCATATCACAAAGACTGGCACACAGCATAAAGAACAAGAACAACCAGTGCTGACATGGATTTGTCAAAAAGGTACTTTTGTTCACTGGTGGGGGAAATATACTTTGTCTCAACCTCTTTGGAAATCAATATGAACAATTCTCAAAAAAAAAAAAACTATAGAAATTGAGTAATATTGCTCCTGGGAATATACCATAGGAGGAAAAGCAAAATACAGTACAGAAAAGGCATCTATGTTTATTGCAGCACTATGAACAATAGCCAGAATCTGGAAACAACCCAAGTGCCTGAGAACAAATGAGTGAATAACGATACTATAGTACTTTTACACAATGGAATACAATGCAGTTGTTAGGAAAAATGAACTCATGAAATTTATTTGTACATGAGTAGACGTGGAGAGTATATAATGCTGAATGAAATGATCCAGAGAGAAAGGAACATACATAGAATGATTGCACTCATTTGTGGAATATTAAAAAAAAAAAAAAAAGCAGCTGAAGAGATAGGGCAGCAGGTAGGATGTTTGCCTTGCATGTGTGTAACCAATCTGTGTTCTATCTCCAGCATTCCATATGGTCCCACTAGCTCTTCCAGGAGTAATTCCTGGGTAGAGAGCCAGGAGTCACTCCTGAGCAATAACAGGTATGGCCCAAAAGCCAAAAACAGAACAAAACAAAATTTAAAAAAAAAAATTAAAATTACAGAATATGAAAATAATACCAGAAGACAATAGCAAAGTGGACCAAGAGTCCACAATAGTAAGGAAGCTTGCTACAAAAGTAGGAGGGGAGCGATGTTAGGACAGAGAAGGGACTACTCTGATGTAAATAATCACTATGGACAACAATTGGGTCCTAAAAGTAGGTAAAGAGCTATACGGGATTCTCTCTCAATAACAGAATTGCAGGCTGGAGGGATAGCACAGTAGTAGGGTGTTTGCTTTTCATGCAGCAGACCAGGTACAGACCCAGATTCAATCCCAGGCATCTCATATGGTCACCCAAGCCTGCCAAGGAGTGATTTCTGAGTGCAGATTCAGGAGTAACCCCTGAGAACCACTAGGTGTGTCCCCCCAAACAAAACAAAACAAAACCAAAAAACAGAATTGCAAACCAGGGTGCCTACAAGGAAAAAAGGAGTGGGAGAAGAGAAGGGTGGGGGAGGGAGAAGAAAAATATCTGTCATAGAGGCAAGCTGGGGGGTCAAGAGGATGGGAGGAACATGGGGGACATTGGTAGTGGGAAATTAACACTGGTGAAGGGATGGGTATTGGGATTTCTCTAAAACTCAACCATCAATAACTTTTAACTCTGTATCTCACAGTGATTTAAAGAATTAAGTTAAAAACAAAAACAAACAAACAAAAGGCCTCTCAGAAAGGACAAGTTCCTTTGTTACCTGCTGCATCCTGACTCCTTTCTCTCCAACAAGGAAGTACTGTGTCGCACAATAGCCTGAGGTGACCTCAGAGGATTCTAATTTTGGTGGTTGAGGGCAATCGCCCAGCTGATGTGGTTAAAGGGGATAAAGGAGGCTAAGAGGTTCACCAGGGATTGATTTGGTCATTTTTTCCCCTGGGGATATGACTTCACAATAGCAAGTGCTAAATAACACTGTAAACAAACATTTGAAGAGTAAGTTAGAAAGCAATGTTTTCAAATTAGCAATGTTTATACTCCAGACACCATTGAGAAATTGAAAAAGGAAATCTAGTTTCAACAAAGGCTTGTATCTAAAATAGATCAAGGATACCTATAAAACCACAACAATTACAATAACAAAAATTGACTCCTCAAATGAACAAAAGACTTGGTCAAGGGGCTGGAGTGATAGCACAACGGGTAGGGAATTTGCTTTGCATGCAGCCAACCCAGTTCATCCCTGGCATTCCATATGGTCCCTGAGTATCGCCAGGAATAACCCCTGAGCACTACAGGGTCTGAAACACAACCCCCATAAAAAATGACTTGGTTAATACTTCATTAAAAAAGGATAGCAGGGCCCGGAGAGATAGCACAGCAGCATTTGCCTTGCAAGCAGCTGATCCAGGACCAAAGGTAGTTGGTTCAAATCCTGGTGTCCCATATGGTCCCCCATGCCTGCCAGGAGCTATTTCTGAGCAGACAGCCAGGAGTAATGCCTGAGCACTGCCGGGTGTGGGCCCCCCCCAAAAAAAAAGGATAGCAGAAAAACAAACAAACAAACAAAAAGGATAGCAGGGTACCTGAGATAGTAGGTAGGGCAGGAGGTAGGGCATTTGTCTTTCATGTGGCCAATCCTGGTTTAACCCCCCAAATTCCATATGGTACCTAAGGCTGCCAGGAGTGATTCCTGAGTGCAGAGCCAGGAGTAACCCCTGTGCTCTGCTGGATGAAGCCCAACCACACCCCATCACCAAAAAATAAAAAGGAGGGGGGTATCGAAGGGCCAGAGAGAGTACAAAACACATGCCTTGCACACAGACAACCCTGCTATCACCAACACCACATATGGTCTCCTAAACACAGCCAGGAAAGTTCCCTGAGCACAGAGCCTGGAGTAAGCCCTTAGTACTGCTGTGTCCCCTCCCTCCTTAAAAATAGGCTTGTCCATGGGCCAGAGTGATAGCACAGCAGTTGGGTGTTTACCTTGCATACGGCCATCCCAGGATGGACCCATGTTCAATCTCAGCATTCCATATGGTCCCCAAGACTGCCAGGAGCGATTTCTGAGCACAAAGCTAGGAGTAACCCCTGTGCTGTGAGTTGTGGCCCCAAAACAAAACAAAAAAATAGGCTTGACCAAATGCCATAATACCTTGCATATGTGAGACCTGGGTTTGATCCATAGCACCACAACCACCACTAATAATAATAATAATAATAATAATGTATTAACATCCCAATGATTTATGATTATATGAAAATATATTTAAAATTTTAGTCATTAAGAAAATGAAAATTTGGGGCCGGGAAGGTGGCGCTAGAGGTAAGGTGTCTGCCTTACAAGCGCTAGCCAAGGAACGGACCTCGGTTCGATCCCCCGGCGTCCCATATGGTCCCCCCAAGCCAGGGGCAATTTCTGAGCGCTTAGCCAGGAGTAACCCCTGAGCATCAAACGGGTGTGGCCCAAAAAACAAAAAAAAAAAAAACAAAACCAAGTTTCTCTGTCAAAATCTTGAGCAAAAACAGATAATTTGTTTTCAAATGAAATAACTTCTTCTAACATTGAAAAAATTGTGTTTCCTTTCCCCTGTAGTTTATGATTAAGCTGATTTAGATATGAAGTAACATCCACCATGAAATACAGTTTTTGAATCCACTGATCATGTGTTAATTCTGGATAGTGAACACCCTTCTCGAGGAAAAATGCTTTGATTTCTGATAATAAGTAAGCAAAACGTTTCAAATCGTTTCCTCTTGATAACCAAAATGTGCTGAAAATTTGAAACCCTACAATATGGAGATGAAACAGGTAAAAGAGAAAAACCTTTTAACAGTCTTTAAAAGCAAGGACAGTGTTCCAGGGAAAAGTAGTGATTTCACTGAAAGGAAAAAAATCTATTGACATTTTAGCGTGTGCTGTAAGAAACCAAACTAAAAAACACACAAAAACAAAAACGTCACTTTGTTAAAGGCATATATCATAAAGGAATTATGATAGAATGCCTGAAACATTTTAACAATAATTTTTTATTTAAGCACAGTTGTTACAAAATTATTCATACTTGAGTTTCAATCATAGAATGTACACCACCCTTCACCAGTGCATTTTCCCCACCACCAATGTCCCTTGTTTATTTCCCCTTCACCCCCCTCTGCCTATGTCAGGGCAGACATTTTGCTTTTTTTCTCTCTATCTCTCTTTTCCTTTATGACACTGAGGTTTGCAAAATTTCCTTTATGACACCGTGGTTTGCAATATTGTTAAAGGGTACCAAGCATGTCACTTATCCATTTTCAGCATCCAGTTCTTGTCCAGAGTGACATATTCCAACTATCAATGTCATAATGTACCTTTCTCTATTCAAACTGAACTCACCAGGTTTTTTTTCCTTTCGGTCACACTGGCATTGCTCAGGGGTTACTCCTGGCTGTCTACTCAGAAATAGCTCCTGGCAGGCACGGGGGACCATATGGGACACCAGGATTTGAACCAACCACCTTAGGTCCTGGATAGGCTGCTTGCAAGGCAAACACCACTGTGCTATCTCTCCAGGCCTGAACTCACCAGTTTTTATGGCAAGCTTCCTATCATGGACTAGTCCTCCTGTCCCTCATCCCTATTTTCTCTAGATGATATTACCATATTGCCATTTATTATTCTTATATGCCACAAATGATTATTCTATGTCTACACCTCTCCTTCTAACTTATTTCATTCAGAATAATAATCTGATGTGTTGATGAAGGTACAGATGATGCTCAGTGTTCTTGTGTAGTCACAAGAAACAGAAGTTGCACACCCGTACATTGTATCCACTCATTGTATGATAGACTGGATTCAAAAAAACTCCCTGCTGAACTAAACTCTGTGACAGATGACACAGTAAAGATAATTTGTGAAATTCACAATTGTGATCAAATCCAGGCTATTCACCACCCTGGGTGAGAGTATGTATGCCCACTACTAGCATCTTCTCCATGAAGAAGTGAAGTGGCTGTTCAGGGGAAAGGTGCTCTCTCACCTTGTTGGCAAGAGGGAAGAAGTAGTGCAGTTCCTGTGAGAGCAGAACTCTGACTTTGTACAGCCCCAGTTGGACAAGGAATGGGTAGCTAAACTTGTGTATTTGGCAGATATTGTTCATTTTCTCTATGAACTTAATATTTCTCTGCAGGGGAGTTTTACAAGTAGTTTTTACAGTGAGACATAAGATGGATATGTTTAAAAAAGAATCTGATTCTGGGATAGCTGTGTCTGAGAAGGAGATATTGAAATGTTTCCACTTTTTTTTTTTTTTTTTTGGTTTTTGGGCCACACCCAGCGTTGCTCAGGGGTTACTCCTGGCTGTCTGCTCAGAAATAGCTCCTGGCAGGCACGGGGGACCATGTGGGACACTGGGATTTGAACCAACCACCTTTGGTCCTGGATCGGCTGCTTGCAAGGCAAACACCGCTGTGCTATCTCTCCGGGCCTGAAATGTTTCCACTCTTGCAAAAAATTTCTGATTGGCGCTTATATTATGCAGAAAGTCATAATCAATATGAAAAACAGCATTTAAGGGCATTAGCTCACAACTTTAATCATGAGTACTCTGAACATGAGAATCCACGAAAAAGAAAACTCTGGGTTGAGAATCCCTTCATGGAAGATGCCCACTCTTGTGCAAAATAAAATATGTGTTTTAAGATCACTCCAGGCATTGTATTTCTAAACCGCATTCAACCTGGTCTGAAGAAGCAGGTAGCAGGAAAGAAAAAATAAACCAAGTTAGCCAGAAAAGGATGATCATGGAGTCCATGGCCTTTTACCTTGTACTCTCTGCCTCAAGCCCCAAAAGCTAGAACACCTCTTTTTTTTTTTTTATTAAAACCAATTCCCAATACCAGGAGGCTTCAGGGAGAGAGAGAGAGAGAGAGAGAGAGAGAGAGAGAGAGAGAGAGAGAGAGAGAGAGAGAGAGAGAGAGAGAGAGAGAGAGAGAGAGAGAGAGAGAGAGAGAGAGAGAGAAGAGAGAGAGAAGAAAGAGAGGAGAGAGAGAGAGAGAGAGAGAGAGAGAGAGAGAGAGAGAGAGAGAGAGAGAGAGAGAGAGAGAGAGGTTTAAGAAAGGATGATGTTGGGGGAACACCTTTGTTTAGGATTGATAGGGTATCATCTTACACTCTTGGAGCTTGCCACCAGGCGAGCACTGACAATGGCCAGGAGCAGAGTCCTGAGTCCTGGAGCGGCCGCCGGCACACAGAAGAGCCAAATTAAAAGTGTAAAGAGCCACATGTGGCTCTTGAGCCGCAGGTTGCCGACCACTGATCTAGGGTACTGGGAATTAAACTCGGGCTGGTATTGAGAAGGCAAGTGCCTGCCCACTATAGTATCTTTTCAGGCCTCTTGCCAGCATCTTAAGTGATGGGCTGGAAAGAGAGTACAGAGGGTATGGTGCTTACTTTGTATACCACAAACCAGGGTTCAATCTCTGGTGTCTCATGTTTCTCAGAGCCAGACAGGAGTGATTCCTTAATGCAGAGCTAGAAATAATCCCTCAGCACTTATGGGTGTGGCCCCCAAACCAAACTTAACAAACAAACAAACCCAATATCTTACATGAAAGCTGAACATGAACATAATTTCTCTTCTCCAATCAGCTGCTTTAGTACTTACACCTATTCAGCAAAAATTCAGCCCCGTGTTCATAAATGGGAGTGTACATTTATCACAATCTTTTGATAGTGCAATTGACAAGAAGAAATACATATTTGGCTTGAAACTACATTTCTGCCACAGAGAATAAATTTCCAAAGTGTTGACAGGAAACAAGTACTTTTTTTCTGCTTATAAGGTGTCTGGGAAAGTAAACAGAGATGGAAAAGGTTGACAGGATTGCAACCAATGTGGTTAGGTTAAAAGTTTCCCAGGCAGTATGGTCCAAGATAATACCTTTGTGGCATTTTCAGAAAAGAAGACACAGATTATCTTTCTTCTTCTTCTTTTTTTTTTTTTTTGTTTTTGGGTCACACCCAGCAGGGCTCAGGGGTTACTCCTGGCTCTATGCTCAGAAATCACCCCTGGTAGGCACAGGGGACCATATGGGATGCCAGAATTCGAACCACCGTCCTTCTGCATCAAAGGCAAAAGCCTTACCTCCATGCTATCTCTTCGGTCCCAGATTATCTTTCTTCATACACTACAACAGCCCTGCACCACCCCCATATACACCTCCCAACAGAGATTACCCAGCTCCATGACTGAACGCAAATAATATGAGCTGCTAAATCATGTCAAGTGAGATTGGACTATAGATCTGAAAATTTGGGGGCTTTTTTTTTTTTTTCCAAAATGGGTTGGGCCTCCCTTCCCCCATCCATTCCACCACTGAAAAGCCCATACTCTCTGCCCACATCCACCATCTTCCTGGCAGAAAAATGGCCCGATTCCTCTATAACACTAAAAAAAAAAAAAAAAAAAAAAAAAAAAAAGGTTGCTGCTACTTTCCAGGTAGTCTGATGATACCTCCTTGGCCTTCTCTAAAGTGGGAAGCAGGGGCCAGAGAGATAGCATGGAGATAGTGCATTTGCCTTGCATTCAGGACAGTGGTTCGAATCCCAACATCCCATTCGGTCTCCTGAGCCTGCCAGGAGTGATTTCTGATCATAGAGCCAGGAGTAACCCCTGAGCGCTGCCAGGTGTGACCCAAAAAACAAAAACAAAAAAAAAAAAAAAAAAAGAAGTGGGAAGCAGATTTACTTTCTTCATGAACCACAGCAACCCAATGTCACATCCTCCACCTTCCAACAGAAATGGCCTAGCTCTGTGACTTAATCTTATCAAACTGCCAAGCTACCAATTTTGTTTCAGATCTATAAATCATGGACTTCGCTGCTGCCTAGGCCACACAACACCTCAATATTTTTTTTTCTTCCCCCACCCCTCAGGCTACTCAAGAGCCCTGAAGCAACCTCAGCTGCGGCGACCTGGGTCGGAGAGAGCACACCTCAATATTTTATAGTAGTGTCAGCCCAGTACAGTAGTATCACAGAAAATCTAATGGGAAAGTTACCTAGTAATCTGCCCAGCTCAGTGAACCTAACAGCAACACAGAAGGCTCAATTATCACTAACCACAGCTCAGTAAATCTTTAGACACTAACTTTAGTAACTCTATGGACAGATATAACAATGATTTCAAATTGACTCTTGTTAATCTCAATTTTGATCATCCCATTTGCCTTTGTATTGTAACAAAATATATGAAGTTAATTTGTTTGTGCCTACAGGAGGGCAGGTTAGGGTGGTAGGTGGGAAATAGGGAACACTGGTGAAGGGAAGATTACATTGGTGGTGGGTTGATATTTGAACACAATGCCTGAAAAATGACTGTATTGGGAACAGTTTGGTAATCACAATGTTATAATTTAGAAAAAACCTATAAGCTTGGAATAAAAAGTTTTATAGGTGACCACTGGACAGTGGTGGAGGAACTTGAAAGCACTTTGGTAAGGGGTACAGTGACTTTGAACATCTATATCATAACATTAACACTCTTGTAACCCTGTTTTTTTAAACTATTAAAGTGGCTGGAGTGACAGTATAGCAGGAAGGGTATTTGCCTCGCATGCAGCTAACTGGAATTTGATCCCCAACTCTCTCAATCAGAAGAAATCCAGAGCACTACTACCAGATTTGATTCCCAAACCAAAAAATAAATTTAATTAACTTTTTAAAAAATTATAAGGGATAAGAGCCATAATATAACAGATAAGGGGTTGGCCTTGTTTTGGGGCACATCCTGGGTTCAGTGCCCGGCATTATATAACTACATACAGACTGTCCCTGAGCACTGCCAGGAGTGATCTCTGAAGCCAGTAGTAAGTCCTGAGCATAGTCAGATGTGACCTCTCCCAATTTTTTTTTTTTTATAAAAAGGAAGATTTCAATTTTTCCCCTCCTCCCCACTTTTGGAAAGGTGTGAGAGGCTGGAGATTATTTCAATCAGCAAGGACTTTGTCTTAATTACCCCACTTCTGTAATAAAGCTGTCTTAAAGTTCCCAAAGACAGGGTCAGCCATACAGGGGGTGAGAGTCGCTTGCCTTGCATGCAGCTGACTAGGTTTGATTCCCAGCATTGTATTTAGAGGACCAGGAGTGATCCCTGAGCACTGTCAGATGTGCACAGAAACGAAACAATAACCTCCAGGTTGGTGAACAGGCAGAGATGTGGGGAGACAGGTAGATTTTAGCCCCTTTCTATGTACTGTACACCTGCCCCTCTGAAAGCCACATGAGTTTTCCCTTTCACTAACAAGTAGGTCATCTAAGTAAGACAATGTTTCTCTGAGTTCTGTGATCTACTCTAGCAAGTTCAATGATCTGGAGAGGGAGACAGTAAGTACAACTACTAGCATTGTCACATCTGTGTGGCCAGTTGCTCAGAAACACAGATGAAGGTCGATTTGAGATCAAGGTGGCGATGGGCCCTGGGGAACACTCAGGCAGGATAGGAGGCTTCATCCTGTGCAGTGCAAGATCTTTTGCTATCTCCAGGAGAACAGCCTCAGAATTGAGGTGAGTACTTAATGGTATGGGAAAACCCATATATTGGAATGGATGACACAATCATAAGTTATATTTGTAATTCCTAAAGATTGTAAACAAACCAAGTGCTCATTGGCAGGAAGACAGATAACTGATGTGCAATGCTAATAGTAGAGAACATTGACAGAGAGGGAGCAGTAATGACAGAGAACAGCACTTTCACAAACACAGGAGCAAAAGAAGTGAGGCATGCAAGAATATTGGCATATAATTCTGTTTATATGAATGTCAAAGACAGGCTCAGCAGTCAGCCTAAGTGTTCAGCAAGAAATGAGCAGTTAGAGCTGGACAAAGAATAGGGCACACGCTGTCTGTCAACCAGCCTCCATTTCCAGCACCACAAATAGTCTCCTGAGCAACACCAGGAATGACCCCTAAGTACAGAATCAGAAGTGATCCCTGAGCACTCCTGGGTATGGCAAAAAAAATGGGGAGGGGGTGGTAGAAAGCAGATAACCATGGGATTAAAAGTGTGATCTCTCTGGGGCTGGAGAGATAGCATGGAGGTAAGACGTTTGCCTTGCATGCAGAAGGACGGTGGTTCAAATCCCGGCATCTCATATGGTCCCCTGAGCCTGCCAAGATCGATTTCTGAGCATAGAGCCAGGAGTAATCCCTGAGCAATGCTGTGTGTGACCCAAAACCCCAAAACCCCACCCCACCCCCAATAAAAGTGTGATCTCTCCATTTGGTGGGATATTATTTGCTTTTGTTTTCATTTTTGGGCTACACCCAGTGGCACTCAGGGTTTACTCCTAGTTCTGTGATCAGGAATCACTCTGGACAATGCTCAGGGGACCTTATAGGATGCTGGGGATCTAACCCCAAGTTATTGCATGCAAGGCAATATCCACTGAGCTATCACTTGGGCCCCTTGGCGAGACATTATTAACTACAAAAAAAGGAACTTTTGTTTTGTTTTGTTTTGTTTTGTTTTTTTGGGTCACACCGGCGGCACTCAGGGATTACTCCTGGCTCTGCACTCAGAAGTTGCTCCTGGCAGGCTCAGGGGACCATATGGGATGCCAGGATTCGAACCACCATCCTTCTGCATGCAAGGCAAGGCTGGGAATCAAACTGGTGTCCGTCCAGGGTTGGCTGCATGCAAGGCAAATGCCTTACCGCTGTGCTATCACTTCAGCTCAGGTAATGTTTCTGATAGAAGTTGTGGCATGGATGGACCTAGAGAACATGTTTTTTTCTTCTTTTTCTTTTCTTAATAATTTATTTTGAAAAAAATATCTTTATTTAAGCACCATGATTACAAACATGTTTATACTTGGGTTTCAGTCATAAAAAGGACATCTCCCTTCACAAGTGCAATATTTCCTCCACCAATGCCCCCATCTGCCTCTTCCCCCACACCTGCCTATATTTGACAGGCATTCTACTTCTCTCAGTCACTACCATTGTCATGATTGTTTTTAGTGTAGTTATTTCTCTAACTTCACTCACCACTCTTTGTGGTAAGCTTCATATAGTGGGCCAGTCCTTCCAGCCCTCATCTCTATTGTCTCTGGGTATTATTACAATAATGTCTTTTCTTTTTCTTTTTTTTTTGTTTTGTTTTTTGTTTTTTGGGTCACACTCAGCAGTGCTCAGGGGTTACTCCTGGCTCTATGCTCAGAAATCGCCCCTGGCAGGCACAGGGGACCATATGGGATGCCGGGATTCGAACCACCGTCCTTCTGCATGAAAGGAAAATGCCTTACCTCCATGCTATCTCTCCGGCCCCTTTTATTTTTCTTAAACCCCATAGATGAGTGAGACTCTTCAACAAGTGGTGTTGGGACAACTGGTCAGCCACATGCAAAAAGGAGAACTCAGCCCTCCATCTATCGTCACACACAAAGGTCAAATCCAAATGTATTAAAGACATTGATAAAGTATATAGAACAACATGTAGGAAAAACACTCAATGACATTGAGACTAAAGGCATCCTCGAGCCCAGAGAGATAGCACAGTGGCATTTGCCTTGCAAGCAGCCGTTCCAGGACCAAAGGTGGTTGGTTCGAATCCCGGTGTCCCATATGGTCCCCCGTGCCTGCCAGGAGCTATTTCTGAGCAGACAGCCAGGAGTAACCCCTGAGCACTGCCGAGTGTGACCCAAAAACAAACAAACAACCCCCTCCCAAATAAAGGCATCCTCAAGGAAGAAACATCACTCTCAAAACAAGTGGAAGCAGAGGTAAACAGATAGGATTATATTAAGCTGAGAAGCTTCTGTACCTCAAAGGAAATAGTAACTAGGATACAAAGGCCACCCACAGAATGGGAGAAAATATTCTCCTAATACCCATCAGATAAGGGGCTAATATCTAAAATATACATGGTACTGAGGAACTTAATAATTTCTTTACTTAAGCACAATTGCTACAAACAATTGTTCGTAATTGAGTTTCAGCCATAAAACACACACACCCCTTCACCTGTGCAACAGTTCCCACCATCATTGTCCCCTCATTTCCTACATTTCCTGCCTGTCTTCAAAACAGGCATTGTATTTCTCTTCCTATTGTCCTGGTAGCTGTCAGTGTAGTTATTCCTCTAACTTCACTTACCACTCTTTGTGATAAGCTTGTTATCATGAGCTGGTCCTTTCAGCCCTCGTCTCTATTGTCTCTGGGTGTTATTATTATACTGTATTTTTTTCTTTTCTTTTCTTTTTTTTTTTTTTTTGGTTTTTGGGTCACACCCGGTGGTGGTTAGGGGTTACTCCTGACTTTGTTGTGCTCAGAAATCGTTCTTGACAGGATCAGGGGACCATATCGGATGCCGGGTCACCATCTGTCCTGGATCAGCTGTGTGCAAGGCAAATGCCCTACTGCTGTACTATCTCTCCAGCTCCATTATACTGTCTTTTCTTTTTCTTTTTTTTAAATTTTTTTTGGGGGAGTCACACCCAGCAGCGCTCAGGGGTGACTCCTGGCTCTATTCTCAGAAATCACTCCTGGTAGGCTCGGGGGACCACATGGGATGCCTGGATTTGAACCACCGACCTTCTGCATGCAAAACAAATGTCTTACCTCCATGCTGTCTCTCCAGCCCCCTTTTATTTTTCTTAAATCCCACATATGAGTGAAACAATCTGTGCTTATCTCTCTCCCTCTGACTTATTTCACTCAACATAATAGTCTCCAAATCCATCCATGTATAAGCAAATTTCATGACTTCATTTCTTCTAACAGCTGTATTCCACTGTATAGATGTACCACTATAGAACATGATTCTGAGAGACATACGTTAGACACCAAAGGCCAACCACTATCTGATTCCGTTGATGTTAATGAATTAGGAGAGGCAAAGTCCTCTTAGAGAGAGGATATAGGGCAAGGTTATTGGTTACTGTAGTTAGGTGATGAAAAATCAGGGACTATTGTTTTAGGCTTAATGAATCCACAGAGAGTATTATTGGAAAAGCTTTGGAAATACACAACTGTGATGCTTACACTAAGCTTCCACCTAAAATTAAAGGGGTAACATTTGTAGCATGTTTCCACAGTAACTGTTTTGTTCAAGGGCCATACCTGGCAGTGTTCAGGGTTTACACCTGGCTCTGTGCTCAAGGATCACTGCTGGTGGGGCTTGGGGACTAACTACATGGGGTGCTGGGATAGAACCCACGTCAATGATGTGCAAGGCCAGTGCCCTACTCACTCTACTATCTCTCCTTTTTCACAATAACATTTTTTGTTTGTTTTTGGGCCATGGCTTTGCATTCAGGAATCACTCCTGGGGGGCTTAGGGGATAAGTGTGGAACCCAGGTCAGCTGTGTGCAAGGTAATTGCCTTACCCAAGTGCTATTGCTCTGGCCCCCTCCACAATAACATTTTTTTTTTTTTTTTGGTTTTTGGGCCACACCCGGCAGTGCTCAGGCATTACTCCTGGCTGTCTGCTCAGAAATAGCTCCTGGCAGGCACGGGGGACCATATGGGACACCGGGATTCGAACCAACCACCTTAGGTCCTGGAACGGCTGCTTGCAAGGCAAACACCGCTGTGCTATCTCTTTGGGCCCCACAATAACAATTTTTAAAAGACTCATATAGGCTCACATGTGCTCCCGGAGCCAACGAACATGGTCCCTTCATGCACATGTGGTGGCCTAGGTCTTCCATTTGAGATGTGACTTTCCTACTTTTATGCTGGGCTATGTTCCAGGACTCTCTCCATCTTTGGAGAAGACCTTGTTCTCTCTTGAGCATGTTACTCTGTTTTTCTCTCCCTGCCATCCCTTCCTCTGGATTTCCAAATAAAACTTGTTTTACTTAGGGACTGCTTTACTTAATGCAGCAGGGCTTTTGCCTTGCATGTGGCCCACCTAGGACAGACCTCGGTTCGATCCCCAAAGTCCCATATAGTCCCCGAGCCAGGAGCGATTTCTGAGCACATAGCCAGGAGTAACCCCTGAGCGTCACCAAGAACCAAAAACAAAACAAAACTTTTTTTTTGTTTTTGTTTTTTGCTTTTGAGTCACATCCGGCAGCGCTCAGGGGCTACTCCTGGCTCTATGCTCAGAAATCACTCCTGGTAGGCTTGGGGGACCATATAGGATGTCGGGATTTGAACCACTGTCCTTCTGTATGCAAGGCAAAAGCCCTACCTTCATGCTATCTCTCCAGCCCCAACAAAACTTGTTTTACTTAAAAAAAAAAAACTCATATAGTAAAGAACTGAAATTAAAGAGGTGAGAATGTGGTTCACTAGTTGTGCGTGTGCTTTGTGCATGAGGCCTGGGTTGAACTCCATGCTCTACACCCCAAATTAAGAGAGGAGGAGGGAAATTCAGATCAGACCAACATCTGGTCTTAGAAGTCAGAATAGGAGTATCCCTTGAGTGAGGAGCAGGGGCAAAACAGGGTTTTGGGTCTGGCGGGCCAGCTATACACTAGTTTTGTTTTGGGCCACACCCAGAGGTGCTTAGTGGTTACTCCTGGATTTGCACTCAGGAGTTACTCCTGACAGTGCTTGGGGGACCAAATGGATGCTGAAGGTTAAATCCAGATAAGGGGGTTCAAGGCAAATGTCCTAGCCACTGTGCTGTTGTTTCAACCCCATGGCTATTCACTTTTGAGCTAGGTGCTGCCTTGAGGGTACTGTGTATAAAAATTCATAAAAATACTATATAGTAGGGGCTGGAGAGATAGCACAGCGGTAAAGTGTTTGCCTTGCATGTAAAAGGAGGGTGGTTTGAATCCTGGCATCCTATATGGTCCCCCAAGCCTGCTGGGGGCGATTTCTTTTTTTTTTTTTTTTTTTGGTTTTTGGGCCACACCCGGTGACGCTCAGGGGTTACTCCTGGCTATGCGCTCAGAAGTCGATCCTGGCTTGGGGGACCATATGGGACGCCGGGGGATCGAACCGCGGTCCGTCTCCTAGGCTAGCGCAGGTAAGGCAGGCACCTTACCTCGAGCGCCACCGCCCGGCCCCTTGCTGGGGGCGATTTCTAAGCGTAGAGCCAGTAGTAACCGCTGAGCGCTGCCAGGTGTGACTCAAAAACCAAAAAAAAAAAAAAAAAAAAAAAACAACCCCCCCCCCCCAAAAAAAACTTTAAATAGTATTTTAAAAAATAGCACATGGGTTAAGGTAGCTGACCTTGCATGTAGCTGACCCCAGTTCAAATCCCGGTATTACATATGGTCCTTTGAACATCATAGGGAGTGTTTCCTGAGCACAGAATCAGGAATAAGCAAAAGACCAATTAAAATATGAAAGAAGGGACCGGAGCAGTGGCACAAGCAGCCTCGCCTGCGCTAGCCTAGAATGAACCACGGCTCGATTCCCCAGCATCCCATATAAAACCCCCCCCCAAGCCAGGAGCGATTTCTGAGCGCATAACCAGGAGTAACCCCTGAGCATCACCAGGTGTGGCCAAAAAAACAAAACAAAACAAAAATAGATAAGTTAAAAATATTATAAAATAGGGACCAGAGAGATAGCATGGAAGTAAGGCATGCAGAAAGTCGGTGGTTCAAATCCCGGCATCCCATATGGTCCCCTGAGCCTGCCAGGAGCGATTTCTGAGCATAGAGCCAGGAGTAACCCCCTGAGCACTGTCGGGTGTGACCCCCCCAAAAAAATAAAAATAATAAAATAAAATATGAAAGAAGACCACCAGCACTATGTAAGGCCCCTGAGCCCCTGTGTTCAGTGACGCCTGAGCACAGCTGGGTGTTTCCCCAAAACAAAAATAAAATAAAGGTGTGTGAGCTCCTAATTGGTACTTTGATGCCAAAACTTTATTACCAACCCTTTCTTCCCAATTCTGGGGGATGATGGAGACTTGCTGAGGTTCCCAAGCTTAGTTGGGATAGTGTCCTTTTCAGTAAAACAACAACAACAACAACACTTAGTACCACTGGGAATCTTCCTTCTTTAAATAAAGATAATGACACCCTGCCAACTGCATTCAAGAACATCTCAAAGGATAGAGTTTGTGTGTAAAACCAATTAGGGAGGGATGAGGCATGCATGTCAGGTGGTGGCAAGTTCTCAAAAGCTCAAGAGGGGTTACCCCAGCCCACTCACTGCTGACAGGCGGTTCTCCTTCCAGCCTGCTCTGTGCCAGGCAGACCTACTCAGGAAGAAGTGAGGAAAGGGGCAAGGAAGGGGAATCCACATGCTTTAGCCAAGGAAGGCAGTTAGGGCTGACACACTTGACTGCTCCTGCTATTATTGTGTCTCCCCATTGGCCTCTGAAGTGACTAACACCTCTTTTTTGTTGTTGTTGTCTGTTTGTTTGTCTGTTTTTGGGTAACACACGGCTGCACTCAGGGGTTACTCCTGGCTCTATGCTCAGAAATCGCTCCTGGCAGGCTCGAGGAACCATATGGGATGCCAGGATTCGAACCATTGATCTTCTGTATGCAAGGCAAACGCCTTCCATCCATGCTATCTCTCCAGCCCGACTAACACCTCTTGACTAGCAGAGTAAAGGTGAGGGATCAGCAGTTCCACTTACTTTTTTTTTTTTTTTACATTTATTATAATTATTTTTATTTTGGCTTTTGGGACACACCTGGCTGTGCCAAGGAATGACTCCTGGGCAGGGCTTAGGATATCAGATGTGGATTAAATCTGGGTCAACCACATGTAAAGCGAGTACCTTACCCATTGTACTATTTCTATAGCTTCAGCAGTTCATCTTATTGGAGCGGGGATGTTGGAGGCACACCTGACAATGTTCAGTGCTTATTCCTGGCTCTGCACTCAGGGATCACTCCTGGTGGGCTGAGGGAACATATGTGGTGCCAGGAATGGAACCTGGGTCAGCAGTGTACAAGGCAATTGCCCTACCAGCTGTGCTATTGCTCTGGACTGGTTCATCTCTCATTAGCCTTAGGCCTTGTGCCTTCTCAGAGTCCATATACCACCTTCTCTGGAGTCTCAGATTGCTTGAGGAAATCATAACCAGAGCCCCATTTTCAGACCAAGTGGTTGAGGTGGGATTCAAACACACACACACACACACACACACACACACACACACAAACACGCACACATGCATGCATGCATGCACACATGCATGCACATGCACATGCACACACAGAGGGCTGGTCTCAGAAGCTGCCAAGATCAGCTCACTTTGCCTTATAAGCCTTTCTTTGTGATAGGTTCAGAGGGGACCACATGAGCCAAGTTAGTCCCATCAAGGTAATCTCTAACTTGCTGGTGTGTGTGCTCCTGGGCTCTGTTCAGATCCCAGGCCTGTACTGCCATGTTTAGCTTAGGCCACTGGAGTTGGGCTTCTGCTGTGGTAATGAATGGAAGCTGCCTGGTTTTGCCTGGACACAAGTGGGTGTTGGGTGTACTGGCATAGCTTCCCATGCAACTTAGTTTGAGGAGAATCATCAAATGGGTCTCCCAGTGGAAGAGGACCAGGCTTGGGATGTTCTTTCAATCCTATGTGTCAGGAAAGCCAGGGTCCAGACACTTGTCTTGGACAAGGTCATAGCTCAGTGGTGAAACACTTGCCTTGCATGTGTGAGGCCCTGTGTTCCTCCCTAGTAACAGAGCACATCCTGCCTTGTGGCTTTATGATTTTCCTCTTCTCTCTGCACCTCTGACCAGGCACCTGGCCTCTTGGTCATGATCCTGCTTTGTCCCTGGGAGTCTCAGACTTCCCCATTTCCAGCAGGTATTTCTACCTGGTAGGGTTATTCATTCATTCTTATGTTTTTGGTTTTTGTGGTTTTGTTTTTTGTTTTTTGTTGGTGTTTGTTTGTTTGTTTTGGTTCTTGAGCTATTCCTGGCAGCATTCAGGGCTCAGGGGTTATTCCTGGCTCTGCACTCAGAAATTACTCCTGGCACGCTGGGGGGACCATATGGGATGTAAGGGATTGAACCCGAGTTGGCTGTATGCAAAGCAAACACTCTACCCTTTCTGCTACCACTCTGGCCCCCTATTCATTCATTCTTTTGTTCATTTGTTCATTCATTTTTTTCCCCCTTCAAATATGGCTCTGAAGCTGAACTAAGATTCCCAACAAGCCAACTTGCTCCTTCCTCTGATGCTTCTCCTATTGATTATCTGTCCTTAAAGCAGAGAACAGTGCTCGGTGTAAGAGCTATTCTTTTGTTCAGTAGCTCTTGTTAGAGCAAAAACTCCCACAACAATCTCTCTTCATGGAATTTACGTCCTAGTGAGGAGCCCCAATTCAAATCAATAAAGCAGAAAACCACACAAG